>NC_059119.1:6643000-6980000 GCF_020740685.1 Jaculus jaculus | reverse complement strand
AACCTGGGGCCCTCACTGGCTCTGGTCTGCAGAGAGGAGAGGCAGCAGTGACCGCTTAGCCGGAGGAGGCGTGCTGTCCTGGCGCAGGAAGGAGCCAGACACAAGACTTCTGTGTCTGCCCGTCCCATCGCAGCTGCACAAACCACTCTCGCCCGCTGACTGAAGAGATTCCTAAAGGACAAGTGCTCAGAGGTCAGGGTGCAAACGCAAGCCGCCAACTTCCACTTCTGCCCCCACCTGGTCCTGGGGTTGCCACATAGCACCGGGGGAGGGGCATTCCACCTCGGAGTGGGGTGACAGCGAAATCCAGAGAAACGAACTGCCTTTACCAGCTCAGGCCCAGGCAGTAAGAGAAAAGGTTTGGAAAGACACAGATTCCTCAAAATGAACTCCAGACACATGCGCCACCTTGTGCATCTGGCTTACGTGGGTCCTGGGGAATCGAACCAGGGTCCTTAGGCTTTGCAGGCAAATGCCTTAAAGGCTAAAAACATGCACTTTTGGGGACTGGGAAGATGACTTAGTGTTAACGGCCCTTGCTTGCAAAACCTGGTGGTCCATGTTCAACCCTGGTGCGCCCATTCTTTCTGTGTCTGTCTCCTCACTATCTCTCTCTCTCTCTCTCTTCGCTTGCAAATAAATAATAAAAATAAAAACAAATAAAGCAATCCCAAAGGAGGGCATACATGGAGTAGCGACAGAGAGGAAGGAAGTATTGGTACCAACACATGATGTCTTTAAAACAAGACAAAGGAAAGAAAATACCTCTGATGCAGGGGAGGGGATATGACTGGCCAGCTTGAAGAGCTTGCTCCACAAGTGTGAGGACCTGATTGGGTCCCCAGCGCCCAGTCCGGAGTGGCTGTGCCTGCCTGTAGCCCCCGACCTGGGGAGGGGGAGACAAGATGGCCAGGGATGGATCCCTGTCAGCCAATCTAAGCAGAAACCAGGAAGCTCCAGGGTCACAGAGACTCTGTCTCAAAGAAAGATACCCAATACTCTCCCTGGACTCCATGCACACACACATGCATATAACACACACCACATACTGCACCCAAGACAAAAAACCCAGCCAGGCATGGTGGCCCACACCTTCAGCCCCAGCAGAGATAGGAGGATCACCTTGAGTTTAAGGCCACCCTGAATTCCAGGTCAGCCAGGGCTACAGCGAAACCCTACCTTGAAAAACAAAATTTTTTCCCTGATGGAGAACGACAAAGAGTATTGGAAACGAGCTAGGTCTGGCCCATCCTCTCCCTAGGCTGAGGTCTCCCTAGGTGCAGGGAAAGGAATAATGAAAGAGCCTGGGGCTCCTGCAGGTGGAAGCGCGGAGCTGGATTCAGGGCCCCTGGCCGGAGCCAGAGGAAGTCAGCAGGGCGTGTGGAGGCAGATGGCTCTGAAGGAGCTCTACCCAACCTCCTGAAGCCACTATGTGGTAAGGCAGCAGCAGACTGGAGCCAGAAATACTAGATGAGCCCAGACGACCAGGGGTCGATCCCTGGCTCTGGTTGCAGCCAGGAAGAAACCTTAGAATCCCACAGGCACACAAGGCTTACCGGCAGGAGCAAGCCCAGAAGCGACAGACCGGTGGCCATCAGAAACAAGGGAGGGCACTGCAGGGCATCCCCTGGAAAATGGGTGCATCCTTCAGGATATGGGATCAGCTGCTTTCAAGAATGTCAAAACAGCTGGAGCCAGACGTGGTGGGACACGCCTTTAATCCCAGCACTCGGGGAGGCAGAAGTAGGAGGATTGCTGGGAGCTTGAGACTACCCTGAGACTACATAGTGAATTCCAGATCAGCCTAGGCTAGAGCACAGCCCTACCTTAAAAACATGCACTTTTGGGGACTGGGAAGATGACTTAGCGTTAACGGCCCTTGCTTGCAAAACCTGGTGGTCCATGTTCAACTCCCAAGCCACCCACATAAACTGGGTGCAAAAGTGTCGCAAGCATTTGGGGTTTGCTTGCACAAGCAAGGAATCCTGGTATACTCCCACACACATGCAAATAAATAAATAAAAATAATTTTTAAATATTTTATTTGCACCTGAGTGTATATGGGTGTGCCAGCATCTCTTGCCATTGCAAATGAACACCAGACACAAAAACCACTTTTTTTTTTTTTTTGAGGTAGCTCTTGCGGAGGCTGACCTGGAATTCACTCTGTAGTCTCAGGGTAGCCTTGAACTCTCTACGATCCTCTACCTCGGCCTCCCAAGTGCTGGGATTAAAAGCATGTGCCATCTCGCCCAGCACATAAACCACTTCTTTAAAATATATTTTATTTATTTGCAAGCAGAGAGAGACAGCGACCACGACAGAATGGGCGCATCAGGGCTTCTAGCCACCGCAAACAAACTCCAGATGCATACACCCCTTTTGTGCATCTGGCTTTATGTGGGTCCTGGGGCATTGAACTCAGGTCATTTGGCTTTGAAAGCAGGTACCGTAACCACTGAGCCATATCTCCAGCCCCTGTGTACCACTTTTTGTGTCCGGCCTCCCATGGAAACTAGGGAATCAAGCCAGGGATGGAAGGGTTTGCAGGCAGCATCCTTAGTGGCTGAGCTATCTCCTCGCTCGCTAAGAATCGCTCTTTCTCCCCCCTTCCTCCCACAAGGCTGCGGCTGCCGGAGCTGCTCGCTGCCTTCCAGTGTGCACTGAAGGGCAGCGTCTCCCCAGGACGCCTCCAGGCCTTCAGTGCCGGATGGGGACTGCTGAGGCGTCCATCCTCATGGACTGAGCAGCTACCAGCTTCCTTGACTCTCGGGCCTATAATCTGCTATTTATTGCTAGACTATTGGAAGCTAACCCAGTAAACCCCTTACAATTCATTCCTTAAAAAAAAAAAAAAAAAAAAAAAGTTATTCTTTTGCTTGGTTTGTTTGTTTTGTTTTGTTTTTCAAGGTAGGGTCTCACTCTAGCCCCAAGATGACCTGGAATTTACTATGCAGTCTCTGGTTGGCCTTGAACTCAGAGCAATCCTCCTACCTCTGCCTCCTGAGTGCCAGGATTAAAGGTGTGCGCCACCACATCTGGCAATAACAGTTGTTATTGACTGATATTACTGAATATGAAAAAAATAAAGCCGTGGTTCCTTATTGGATCAGAATAAATTTGATTTTTGCAGTCATTGTGATATAGTAAAAAATGACAGGGGGCTGGGGAAATGACTTAGTGGTTAAGGCATTTGCCTGTGAAGCCTAAGGACCCCAGTTTCATCCCCCAGGACCCAAGTAAGCCAGATGCACAAAGTGGCACATGAGTCTGGAGTTCGTTCGCAGTGGCTAGAGGCCCTGCCATGCCCATTCTCTTTCTATCTACCTTTCTCTCTCTTTCAAATAAATAAAAATTTAAAAATGTTTAAAAAGACGTTGTTAGCTACATCTTTAAATCTTCAATATTCAAAATAGTTCTGTCACATCTATGTATTCTTTCTATTTTTTATTTTTTCTTTATTTTACTTTTATTTCCTTTTTTGAGATAGGTTCTCATTCTAGCCCAGGCTGACCTGGAGTCTCAGGCTGGCCTCAAACTCACAGCGATCCTCTTACTTTTGCTTCCCAAGTGCTGGGATTGAAGGTGTGCACCACCACACTGGTTGTATTTTTGGGGTTTTTTTGTTGTTGTTTGTTTGTTTTTTAAATTTCAAAATTCCTATGTAATTTATTCCTTAGATGTTTGAAATAATACTTAATGACTCAAGAGCCATTAGCCCATACGCTAGCAGGTATCTTGATAAAAATGTTCTGCCCAAAGACAGTAGTAACAAGCCAACCAGATCATTTCTCCTGGGCACCTGAGCCAGAAGAGCCTCTGGCAGAGCTACAAGAGAAATGGAACCCAAGTCCCCATGCCTTAAGTCAGCAGGAAAGGTCACGAGACACCGCACACTGCCTGTGCACAGGACGTTCAAAAAACAGCCATCGGGGCGCGGTGACGCCCCTCCACGCTGGCTGCCACGCACTGAAGTCCCAGGAGTCTATTCTGGCCAGTGAAGGTGAAGTGAGCTTCAAGTGTCACCTGCAAGTAAAGGTCAGTGAGACATGGCCCTCCATCCATGCCCCGTCACTTACACAGAGACCGGAAGGCACCGGGAGCGTGGCCGGTACGGGTGGAGCGGCCTTTGCTAACGGGCTTCCCTGCTGTCTCCACGGCTGTATGTGCCCAAGAAATGCCTTTGTATTGTGAAAACCTTTGAGATGTCAGAGCTGGTCTATTGGGGCAGCTAGTGGCTAATTATATAGCTAATGGGGCAATCAAAATGCTTTCCTGTTCCTGTTCGCCACGCTGTAATCTCTCCACTGATGATAGCTGGACCACTGTAACTTACCAAAAAGAACCCGTAAGTGTGGAACACTTGCTGTAGTTAGTGGTCATCCCAACCCGGGTGCAGCCTGCATTATCTCATAGGGAAAATATTTCCCACAATGCCCTACTCATCAAGAAACTGCATTTCCTAGGCCCTTCAGTTCACACTACAAGTGAAAGCTTACAGTATAAAACGGGGGGATGGGGCCAGAGAGGCTAAAGGCTCTCTCTCATAAAACCTGATGGTCTGGTTTGTTGCCCCAGTACCTATATAAAGCCAGATGCACAAGTGGTATATGCATCTGAAGTTTGTTTGCAGTGGCAGAAGGCCCATTTTCTCTCCCTCCTTCTCTCTCTCTGTCTCTCTCTTTTTTTCTGTCCTTGCAAATAAATATTTTTTTTTCTAAAATATTTTTTAAATATTTCACTTTATTTTATTTTATTTGAAAGAGAGAGGCAGATAGAGAAAGAGAGAGAATGGGCACAGCAGGGCCTCCAGCCACTGCAAATGAACTCCAGATGCATGCGCCACCTTGTGCATCCGGCTGATGTGGGTCCTGAGGAATCAAACCTGGGTTCTTTGGCTTTGCAGGCAAGCACCTTAACCATTAAGCCATCTCTTCAGACCTAAATACATTTTTTTTTAAGTATAGACTAAGGGCTGGGAAGAAGGCTAAGTGGAAAAAGGCAGGTGCCTACAAAACCTACTGGCCTGGTTCAGTTCCCCAGCTACCCATGTAAGGCTGGGTGGGTGTTCATGTGTAGCAGAAGAGACTTTGGTAAGCCCACACACACACACACACACACACACAAAGAGAGATTAAAAATAATTTTTAGAGCTGGAGAGATGGCTTAGCATTTAAGGCATTTGCTGGCAAAGCCAAAGGTCCTGGTTTGACACTTCAGGACCCACATAAGCCAGATGCACAAGGAGGTGCATGCATCTGGAGTTCTTTTGCAGTGGCTGGAGGCCCTAGCATGCCCATTCTCCCTCCCTCTGCTCCCCCCCCCCACCGCCCTTGCTCTCTCTGCCTCTTTCTCTCTCTCAAATAAATAAATAAGTAAATAAATAATATATTTTTAAAAACTTAATTTTAAATATTTCATTTATTTTGAGAGAGAGAGAGAGAGAGAGAGAGAGAGAGAGGCAGACAGACGGAGAGATAGGCGTGCTAGGGCCTCCAGCCACTGCAAATGAACTCCAGAAGGCTGAGTCACCTTGTGGACCTGGTTTACGTGAGTACTGGAGAATCAAGCCAGGGTCCTTGGGCTTCACTGGCAAGCACCTTAACTACTAAGCCATTTCTCCAGCGCCTTAAAAATATTTAAAGAAGTATAACATAGGGATCCACACGTGGTGATGCAAGAGTTTAGTCCCAGCACTCGGAAGGCTGAGGCAGGAGGATTGCCCTGAGTTATGGCCAACCTGAGCTACAGAATAAGTCCAGCTAGGCCTGAGCTAGCATGAGAGCCTGTCTCAACATAGCAACAACAGCTAAGTACAGTAAGGCCAGGGAGAGATGCCTCAGCAGTTAGAGGTAATTGCTTGCAAAGCTTGTGGGCTGAGGTTTGACTCCTAAAGCCAGTTACAAAAAGCAAAGCATGTCTCTGCCATTCATGAGCAGTAGCAAGAACTCTCAGTTCATGCATGTATGTGCACACAACTTAAAAAATTCATAAAGGGCTGGAGAGGTGGCTTAGTGGTTAAGGCACTTGCTGTGAAGCCTAAGGACCCAGGTTCAATTCCCCAGGACTCACATAAGCCAGATGCTCAAAGTGGTACATGCGTCTGCAGTGGCTGGAGCCCTGATGTGCCCATTCTCTCTCTCTCTCTCTCTGTTAAATAAATAAAAATAAAAATATATTTTAAAAATTAATAAAAACTGTGACATATGGGCTAGAGAGATTGCTCAGTGGTTAACTCACTTGCCTGCAGAACCGAATGTCCGGAGTTTGAGTTCCCAGTGTGCACATAAAGACAGATGAACAAACGGCACACGCATCTGGAGTCTGCAATGGCAGGAGTCCTTCATCTACCCATTCTTCTGTCCGTCTCCTATCTCTCTCTGCTGACAAATAAATTTTTGTTGTTGTTGTTGTTGTTTTGAGGTAGGGTCTCTCTCTAGCCCAGACACACGTAGAATTCACTATGGAGTCTCAGGTTGGCCCCAAACTCACTGCAATACTCCCACCTCTGCTTCCCACATGCTGGGATTGAAGGCGTGCACCACCATGCCCAGCGATAAACATCATTTTTTAAACCAGGTGTGGTGGCGCACGCCTTTAATCCCAGCACTCGGGAGGCAGAGGTAGGAGGATCACCATGAGTCTGAGGCCACCTTGAGCCTACATAGTGAATTCCAGGTCAGCGTGGGCCAGAATAAGACCCTACTTTGAAAAAAAAATTATTTTAATTAAAGAAACTATAAAATATATCTATAAATAGGCAGTCATGTTAGGAGGAAAGATTTCTTTTCCTTACCCATCACTATACTTGTGGAAGAATCTGTAACAACAACAAAAAAAGTTAAAGGAAGAAAGCCCACCAGCTGCTTTCCAATTTGACATGACACAGGAGCCTTCAGAAGTGACAACCCAAAACACCGAGCCACAAAACTCGCCAGAGTGCTCAGAAGAAGTCACAGGGGAGTGTTCAGCACTGAGTGAGACTTTTCTATCACAGCCTCCAGGGCTCAGGGACCTTTGCAGAAGAGGTGCTGGAAAGAACGTGAGAGTCAAAGGGAGGGAGGAGAGCTTAAGATGCTGTCTTCCGGTCACAGGGTGACCTTGAATTCATGACCTGCTACACAAGGCATGCATCACAGTGACATCAAGATAGAAGAGACAGGAAGTGGAAAGAAGAAAGGGCCCAGTGGAGGGGCATGTGGGGGGAATGAGGGCCGTGGGAAGGGATTATGTTCATGGGGTATATTATTTATACTTATGAAAGGTTTCAATTAAAAAGTTTTAAAAAGCCGAGTGTGGTGGCACACGCCTTTAATCCCAGCACTCGGAGGCAGAGGTAGGAGGTTCACAACGAGTTTGAGGCCACCCAGAGACTCCATAGTGAATTCCAGGTCAGCCTGGACCAGAGTGAGACCCTACCTTGAAAAACTAAAAAAAAAAAAACAGCTTTAAAATGTCCAGCAAGCTGACACACGCCTTTAATTCCAGCACTCAGGAGGCAGAGGATCACCATGAGACTACATAGTAAATTCCAGATCAGCCTGGACCAGAGTGAGACCCTACCTCAAAAACAAACAAACATAAAAAAAGAATATGGGCTGGAGAGATGGCTTAGCAGTTAAGATATTTGTCTGAGAAGCCTAAGGACCTATGTTTGATTCCCCAGAACCCATGTAAGCCAGATGCACATGGTGGCGCGTGCATCTGGAGTTCATTTGCAGTGGCTAGAGGCCCCAGTATGCCCATTTTCCTCTCTTTCCCCGTCTCTCTCATAAATAAATAAATTACAATTAAGAGAGAGAGAGAGAACAGAGTCACTTGTGAATGCCTAGGCTGTAAGATGAGGTGGCTGGCTGGGGTAGGTATGAGTGGACAAAAGGGTTTGATTTCCTGATGGTAAAACCACACCTGATTACATTTAGCTCCTCCCCTTGTCCCAAGTCTAAAGATGTTTTTGGCTCTCTAAGTTCAGGACCAACACTTTTCACATGCAGGTCTCACGACCTACCTCATAGGAAGGTCAAAGAATTCTTTTATGGCTCATTTCAGGGGAAAAGGGAGGGAGCAGGCCAGAGTCCTTCCCACATCTACTGTTTGTTCTAATGACAGTCCATGTTAGGGTGGCACGTTCTGAATCCTTTATCAGAAGTGATGCACTGACTAGAAACTTGCTCTATCCCACAGGAGAGATGATAGGAAACTTAAAAACAGGGAGTGAGGGCTGGAGAGATGGCTGAGCAGTTAAGGACCTCCCCAAGACTCCCTAGTGAATTCCAGGTCAGCCTGGGCCAGAGCAAAGCCTTACCTCAAAAATAAAAAGAGAGAGAAACGAAAAGTAATATAGTCACTAACTTGCAGTTTGTTTTTGAGGTTTTTTTTTTTTTAAGTTAGGGTCTTGAGCCAGGTATGGTGGCCCATACCTTTAATGCCAACACTCAGGAGGCAGAGGTAGGAGGATCACCTTGAGTTCAAGGCCACCCTGAGACTACATAGTGAATGCCAGGTCAGCCTGGGCTAGAGTGAGACCCTATCTCGCAAATCAAAACAAACAAACAAACAAAAGGTAGGGTGTCCTAGACTTCAATATGTAGTCTTAGGCCGGCCTTGAACTCATAGCGATTCTGCTACATCTACCTCCTGAGCGCTGGGATTAAAGGTGTGTGCCACCACAACTGTCTGTTTTCTTTCTTTCTTTCTTTGGTTTTTCAAGGTAGGGTCTCAGTCTAGCCCAGGTTGACCTAGAACTCACTACATAGTCTCAGGGTGGCCTTGAACTCACAAAGATCCTCCTACCTCTGCCTTCCAAGTGCTAGGATTAAAGGCATGCACCACCATGCCCAGCTGTTTTCTTTTTTTTTTTAAGGTAGAGTTTCATGTAGCCCAGGCTGGCCTCATATTCACTACGTAGCTGAGGATGACCTTGAACTTGTGCTCCTCCCGCCTCCACTTCCAGAGTACTGGGATTAGAGATGTACCACACTGATTTATGTCATTCTAGGAATCCAAACCATGGCTTTGTACATGATAGGCTGGCACTCTTTTTCCTTTAACATTTTTTTTTATTTGTTTATTTATTTGACAGAGAAAGAGAGAGAGAGAATAGGCGCCCCAGGGCCTCCAGCTACTGCAAACGAACTCCAGACTCATGCATCCCCTTGTGTATCTGGCTAACGTGGGTCCTGGGGAATCGAACCTGGGTCCTTTGGCTTTGCAGGCAAACACCTTAACAGCTAAGCCATCCCTCCAGCCCTAGGCCAGCATGCTTATCAACTGAGCTACAATTCTAGTTCTAACCTGTATGATTTTTAATATATGTATATATGTTATTTATTTATTATTATTTGTTTTTGTTTTTCCAGGTAAGGTCTTGCTCCAGCCCAGGCTAATCAATTCACTATGTAGTCCCAGGGTGGCCTTGAACTCACAGTGATATACCTACCTGTGTCTCTGTGCTGGGATTAAAGGCAGGTACCACCATGCCTGGCTCAACCTGTATAGTCTTAAATGACTAAATTCTGTTTTATTCCATTTTCTCTCTTTCTCAAGGTATGGACTTTAAAAAGCCAGGCGTGGTGGCCCACACTTTTAATCCCAGCATTTGGGAGGCAGAGGTAGGAGGATTGCCATGAGTACAAGGCCACCCTGAGACTACAGAGTGAATTCCAGGTCAGCCTAGGGTAGAGCGAGACCCTATCTCAGAAAGAAAGAAAAGATAAAGACTTGAATATAAATATAGTAGAACTTTTCTCAAGTTGCTTTCATACTTAGCAGACTTACTGCAATTATTGTAGTGTTATAGGAAGTATGTACTATACATTTATACATCCACATTATAGAAATAACAACTAAAATGCATACTCTCTTATATCAGTCTTAATGTTTGGTTATGTATGAAAATTGTTCTTTATATATTTAATGTTAATTACTATATTAAAACTACAATTAATTATTATAAAAAATCAATTTCTGGCCAGGTGTGATGGCGCACATCTTTAATCCCAGAGTCGGGAGGCAGAAGTAGGAGGATTGCAGAGTTCAAGGCCACCCTGAGACTACATAGTGAATTCCAGGTCAGCCTGGGCTAGAGTGAGACCCTACCTCGATAAACCAAAAAAAAAAAAAAAAGTTAATTTCTGAAGTTTAAATATAGTCTACATTATAGCTATTATAGCTGCTTTCCCCAGAAGACTACTTGTGTGAAATCAATTTTTTTAAACATGAAAGTGGAAATTGTAAGTTATTTTGTAACCAATAAAAGGACAGAATCATTAACTTCTAGGCCATGACTTGATTTGGAAGCTGAATGTGGGTCAAGTATTTTTTCTTAAATCGAGCCCCTAGTGAAACATTTTAATAATGGAAAATGTGACTGGACAATCTATACTTGAGATGTCGCAGAGATTCGTGCAAAGAACGCGGCCAGTGTCCACTTAAAGTAGCATGTGCGTCTGCAGTTCATTTGCAGCAGCAAGAGGTCCTGACACCCCCGTGTGTGTGTGTGTGTGTAAAAACATAAATAAATGATATAAAAAATATTAAAGAAAATTTAGAGGCTCCACCGATTCTTTGTTGTTTAACTCCCCTTCCCTCTAACTTTTGTGGTTTTTTCTGATACAAGGTCCCATGTAGCACACACTGTCCTGTGGAACTGAGAATGACCACCTGAACTTGTTGTTGTTATTGTTGTTTGTTTTCTGAGGTAGGGTCTCACTCTAGCCCAGGCTGACCTGGAATTCACTGTGGAGTCTCAGGGTGGCCTCGAACTCATCCTGATCCTCCTACCTCTGCCTCCCGAGTGCCAGGATTAAAGGAGTGCACCACCACACTCGGAAGGCAGAGGTAGGAGGATCACCGTGAGTTCGAGGCCACCCTGAGACTACACAGTGAACTCCAGGTCAGCCTGGGCTAGAGTGAGACCCTACCTCAAAAAACCAATAGATAAATAAATATAACAAAAAAGCTAGCCAGTCCAGTGGCCCTCATCCCAGTGACAAAGGGCTTGAGCTGTGTTGGGTAGGCCGTGACTTTTCCATGCTGTGGTTTGAGTAGAAAGTCTCCCGGTCAGGTCATGTGTTTGAACACTTGATCTCCAGCTGGTGGCGCCATTTGAAGAGGTTGTGGAACCTTCCCGGGGCATGGCCTTGCTGCCTGCTGAGGGAGAAGGAGGGTCAGGGTCGGCTTTCAGGTTTTAAAGCCTGGCCCCACCTTTCTCTTCCCTCTCCCTCTCTCTCCCTCTCTTTCACTTCCTTCCTCACCACAGGCGCGATGTGGGCAGCCAGCTTCCTGCTTCTACCATGCCTTACTCGCCACGACCACCAGTATCCCCTGAACTGTCATTGACCATGTTCCGCTGGTCTTACCTCTTATAATGTAACTGCCTGGTCCATGAGCCTGTGAGAAAAGGAGCCAGGTTGCCCCCGCCCCCCCCACACACCAGTAACCTTATGAACAGCGAGGATAAATTAGGCCTAGATAAGCTTAGGGCATTTGCTGAAAATCTACGCAGCCGCTGAGATGAGAGAAACACAAGAGGTTAAATATGGAAAAGATCATCTCCACATGGCATCGAGGAGGAAACGGAGGTCCCAGAAGGCTTGGTGACTTGCACTCTCATACAGTGTATTTGTAGAAAAGCCCAGGTCCCTGAACTGCAGGCTCTCTCTACTGTAATAACAGAAATGGGGGTTAGGAACAACACTGAGAAAGGCAGGCCAGGGGGACACGGTCTCCCTCCCCGCCCCCTTCCGGGAAGGTGGCCGGCGGCCAACTGGAGCTTGTTGCATATTTAATTTAAACCTTTGTCTGCCCTGGCAAGGACGAAGCACAATCTGTTTTATGTAAAAAGTCTTCCTGGAGGAACGCCTGAGACTCCAGCTGCGAAACTGATTGATGTTAAAAACCCCCAGGAACCTCTGCCGGGATCCGTGGCTGCGGGTTTCCAAAAAAAGACTTTTGTGAAAAGTAAAGCACTGCAAACAAACAAACAACAACAAAAAAAATCCCTCTGTCGTTGTGTTGCTCTTGATCTGGGAGAATTCGCCTGAAACGAGAGGGACAAACGTGCAAATAAAGCCTGTATTTTACAAGCAGATTTCAGAGCCCCAGATGGGAGGGGCTGGGCGGTGAGCTGCTGGGAGAGTGGAGGTTTGTCTGGAAGCTCGATGCGCATGGCGAGCTTTCTGCCTCCCCTGAGCTTGCTTGCTCCAATCGATAAAGGTGTCAACATGTCCCAAAGATGTTCCAGCCACACTCGCTGAGAGCATTAATATATATACAAAAAAATGTCACTATTGGGAGTGCTTGAGAAATGTCCTGGTGGAGACTGAAACCTATCTGATTTTGAGAGTTTTGTGGGTTTCCTGGTAACCTGTGTCAGAGTCCCTGACTTTGGGTCACACATCTTTCGAAACCAAGGCCAGTGTTGTAATTCAATCTGAGGTCACCTCCAAGTGTTCTTGGATAGGTGGGGGCTCTCCTGTACCCCTTGTGACCTGGACATCAGCTGGAGCCCAAGGCCAGAGAGTAACACTGAAGTGTCCCCAGGAAACCCAGGGAGGATAGAACCACTAGAAGCGTTCTGAGGGTGGCCAGAGTTTACCGCCGCTCCTGCCCACTGAGCCTGGCTCCTGTGGTGGGCACCCCGGCGGGAGGGTGCGGGTTAAGGGGCCAGGGCCGGCCCTCCCCTTCTGGCTCAGGAAACAGACTTCAGCTTGGAGTCAGAACAAAGGCACGCCAGGTGGGGCTGAGGGGCTGGAGTCTGTTTTGGGACGGAGCCAGGACTCAGAAACCATGGCCATGCGCAGCCCCCGGCTGGCTGGGGTCCCGGGGACATGCACAGCTGCTGCGGGGGCCAGACGGGGCCTGCAGGCTGCCGCCGTGCCAGCCCCTCCCTGAGGCCTCCCGGCCGCCCTCGCCGGGCTCACGCCCAGCCCGTGTACTCTGGCATCCTCCTGCCTTTAGGTGTGTCCTGGGATGACTGAAGAGACCTTCAGAACTGTCGCACGCCCCGCTGCCTCTTATCTTTCTGGACATTACACTGTTGTTCTAACTCTGTAGAGGTCAGGGTAGGACCTTCCAAATCTCCTGCCAGGACAATGAAGGAATGAGCGCTTCCCTTCCTGTGTGGTCTGATGCAGCCCCTGTCCTCAGTACTTCCAGGGAGAAGACAGGCGTCCCAGCTGGCCAGCAGGAACCCCTCAGCACGTCCTGAATGGTGCAGGCGGAATGGACGCATGCCACACTCAGCTGTTTCCAGGAGGGCTTCCAGGGATCTTGGGCATTCAACTGTGGAGATAAAGTCAACAGCGGGGCAGCCACGCTGAGGGAAGGTTAGAGAAGGGGAAGTCTCTGGCTATAAAAAGATCCTGCTGCTCTTTTTAGATGTAGCAGATCATCTCTCAGTCTGTAGCTAGCTCCCAAAGACGACTGCCCTCCCCGAGACCCCCTTACATGGTCTGGAAGACCTGCCTTCGGGCCCCAGGTGTGTTTACTTCTCCAGCGTGGGTACAAATCCCAGCAATTTCACAAGCTGTACCTTGTCCATCTTTACAATCTCTTATCACCAGGCAAAGGTCCACATAAGCTCTCTGGAAGCCCTGGCCTTTAAGCACACTCCCTAATACCGAACGAAGGGCAGGATACCACAGTGAGTCCAGCGGGCTGGGTCGCGTGCAGGATGCCCAGGAGAGCTCGCACAGTAAGGCTGAGTAGAATAAGGGCCCAGGGTGACCCGACCTAGGGGAGTCTGTGGGTACCTGGCTTAACGAGGTAATCAGTGGACAACAGCAGCATGAACCAAGTGCCATGGGAACCCAAAGGAGGCAACGACTAATTAGTGATTAAAGATCTGGCAGCGTTTCACAGAGAGAGTAAGAGCTGAGCTGAAACTGCAGTGCTGAGCAGGCTGGCATCAGGAGGAGCTCGGCACGATGTATTCCAGGAGGAGGCAAGGGCCCAGGTCTGCTCTGCCCGAGACGCAGGAGAGCGGCAGGCCATCCGTCTCACTGATCAGGTAAAAACAAGCCACCAGAAGCAGCCCTGGAAGGGGCAGGTTTACTTCTGGCTGATAATTTTCAGGAGAAATTTCATTATGGTAGAGAAGCCATAGCAAGAGCAGACGGCTGCCACGTCTCCACAGCAGCAGGGAGGAAGGGCACGGGCGAGCTCGCTGGCCCTGGTAAGCAGGCACTGCAACATGGCAAGGCCCATCCCCAGCGGCACGCCTCCTCCAGCAAGGCCCCTTTGCCCAGAGGCCCCGCCAGCAGGGGTGAAGTGTGAGGCCTAATCACAAGCACATTGGCCACGGGACACGTCACGTTCAGACTGCTTCAGTTGGGTTGTGCAAGGTCACATGGGGGGAAAGGTGTCATTAAAAAAAGACTGAAGGCTTACAACAGGTCCTGGAAACCAGGTCCCCGGGACTTTATCCTAAAGGGATAAGCCTTTTTTTTTTCCCCCAAGGTAGAATCTCACTGTAGCCCAGGCTAACCTACAACCACTCTGCAGCTCCAGGCTGGCCCATGCTCACAGCCATCCTCCCACCTCAGCTTCTGGGGTTAAAAATGTTAAGCAGCTGTCTAGGTAAAGGGCCTTAAGTTAGTGCATGTGACAAGCAAACGTATCTAAAGATGATGCTGGAAGCCCCTTTGGATGGCATTAGCAAGCCTACTGCAACTGGGGCTTTCCCTTCTCCAAGTGAGGCAGACTGCCCCAAACTCAGCCTCAGCCACTGCAGCCAGATACGCCAAAGCACTTCTCTAGGCGTGAATCCCCATAGCTGGAGAGATGGCTTCCCCGACAACTCACCTCTCTCTCACCTCCCTCAGGCTGCCCGGTACTCCTCACCTCTCTCGCCTCACTCAGGCTACCTGGTACCCCCATATCTGTTTGTGTCCCAGTAATGGCTGCTTCTCACCGCTTCTCCATAAGGAAAGAATTGTGGGCAGGGTCCTTCCCTGGAATATAAACTGCCATATAAACTATATTCCCTGGAATATAAACTGCCTTGTCATGGGTTAATGGGAAGATGAAGACTGTAGATGACTCCTTTCTCTTATGACAATAGCTTTGTAAATTCTACAATAAAGCCTGTTTTTGAATCTATTCCTTAGGTGTTGTGAAATGCTTTTCTGACCGTGGAGGGTGTGGGATTTTTGGCAAGAGTGTGTGGGTGCACGTGCCTGTGGGTACAAGTGCATGTGAGAGCCCCAAGCCGACGCTGGGCGTCTTCTTCCACTGTTCTCCGCCTCACTTTGTGACAGTCTCTCACTGAATCTGGAGCTCAACCTAGCTAGCCAGCAAGCCTAGTGGACCCTGCTGTCTCTGCCTAGAGTTCTGGATGATAGGCATGGCCTCGGCACTGGCTCCTGGGTGGGTGCTGGGGACCTGAACTCAGACCCTTAGACTTGCAAAGCACGCACCTTGCCAACTGAGCCACCCAGCCCCCCTTGTGTTTTTTGGTGGTGGTGACTGAAGAAGGCGCCCACATCGTAGGGGAAATGGCTGAGGAATGGAATAAGGCATTTCCCATTGGTGATTGATATTCTTTGTTGGGACACAGAATCCAACTTAAAGTGGCTTGAAGTTGAAAGGGGTTGATTGGTCCACACAACTGTTGGGACACAAGTTAGGTGATTCATGTTTCAATGCTGTTGATGGCCCGTGCTTTTCTCTCTACCCCAGTTTCAGTAAGATGAGCTTCATTGGAAGCTTGGCCCTCCCTCGCTACCGGTCAAAATCAGGTCTCCAATATTGAAATCCGACACCAGAGAGGACTCTCATGCCCAAATTGCCACCGGCTGGGGGGCCTAGTGAGAACCCATGAGTTCAAACCACTCTATCTGGTGCCCACATCGTGCTGGATGCAAAGTGCTACGCGCAGCTGGCATTCATTTTGCAGAGCCATGTGACGCACGTGTGCACATAGGTACAAAATGACTTGTTTTAAAGAATGGAGAGTAGAAAGGAAGAGTGAGATTAGGTGGGCATCTAGAAACAGCCTACACCAGCTTCCTACTTAAAGTCCGGCTCAAGGACCAGAGCCTCGGACGTCACCTGAGCGCTCTCGGATGCAGATCACAGGCACTAGTGCCACACTGATGGGCCACTTTTCTTTGCAAAGTAGGGTCTCTCTCCAGTCCAGGCTGACCTGGAATTCACTCTGTACTCTCAGGGTGGCCTCGAACTCACAGCGATCCTCCTACCTCTATGTCCAAGCCTGGTGGGTCATTTTTATAAGATTCCCAGGGCAGCCATAGAGCAGAGAACTCTGAGAAGCACTCCTGTGCGGGAGACATAAGAACAGCAGCGTGAGTCAGCATGGGGGGGAAGAGGGGGAGAGAGCCGACAGACAGGCCGTGCTGGGACCGCTTCTCTAACGGGGCTGCCCGAGCAGGGAAGATCGAAGGTCCAGGTCGGCCGCTGAATGCGTGGCTCTGGGAATTTGAACCTTGGATGCTGAGAAACAGTTCAGGAAGTCTGTGGGAGCAGGGGAACAATTTGCCAGAGCCCCTGGAGAGGCAGAAGTATGTCATGTGTGTGCACCCCAGGTACTCAGAGAGTGGTTAACTGGGAATGTCTTTCATTTACCCATCCAGTAGCTCCATCTTAGTTTAAATTTACAGAAAAGGATTTCTTTTCCTTTCTTTTCTCTTCTTTTTTTTTTTTTTTTCCCCAGGTGTGGTCTTACTCTAGCCCAGGCTGATCTGAATTCTATGTAGTCTCAGGGTGGCCTCAAACTCATGGTGATCCCCTACCTCTGTCTCCCGAGTGCTGGGATTAAAGGCAAGCGCCACCACGCCCGGCCAGAAAGGAATCTCTATTGCTGGATGTGAACGGCCTTGACTCTCTCACAGTAGCCATCTGCTGGGGTTGGCAGTGTTTGGTCTGCCACGAGGGATCTGGCACTTCTCCTGCTCAGTCTCCAAGTTTGACCCTCATAGCGGGCATGGGCACTGAACTTCATTCATATTTGACAGCAATAACCAAGCCACGTGTACCATATTTTAACACGTATACATGGTCTGAAAATGCTGGTGGTTTCATAACAAATGTTCTACTTTTGGTTTCTTCTCTATATATAAATGAATCTATGAATGTATCTTTTTAATTTTTAAAAATTTGTTTATTTATTAGAGAGAGAGAGAGAGAGAATGGGCACATAAGAGCCCCTGCCAGTGCAAATGAACTCCAGATGCAAGAACACTTTGTGGAGCTGGCTTTACATGGGTACTGGGGAGTCAAACCCAGGCTATTGGCCTTTGCAAGCAAGTGCTTAACCACTGAGCAATTCTCCAGACAGGAATGTACCTTTTATAAAGATCAGTTCATGTGTTCTTTTTCATTTCACCGTCTATTGATAGCTTATTTCAAATGCAGTTGACTTTTAAATATATCTCCCCCGCCAAGCGAGGCGGCGCACACCTTTAATCCCAGCACTCGGGAGGCAGAGGTAGGAGGACCACCATGAGTTCGAGGCTACCCTGAGGTTACATAGTGAATTCCAGATCATCCTGAGCTAGAGTGAGACTCTACCTCGAAAAAACAAAAATAAATTAAAAAATTAAATAATAAAGAAAGCCGGGCATGGTGGTGCATGCCTTTAATCCCAGCACTCAGGAGGCAGAGGTAGGAGGATCATTATGAGTTCAAGGCCACCCTGAGATTACATAGTGAATTCCAGATCTCAGCATGGGCTAGAGACTCTAGCTTGAAAAGAAAAATTAAAAAACAAAACAAACAAACAACAAAAAAAGCAACCACTGAGTTTCAGATGAGAAATCAATTGTGTGTGGTGGACAGTAACCGCTCAAGCAGAACCACTTGAGTCTCATGAAACGTACTCCAATTTGTAGCTGATTTGATCTTGATTGGAGCCTAATGAAGGTAGTAAGTGAGTCACTTTCCAGCATGATACAATTGGAATTGGTTCGTGGCCCAGAAGGACGTGAGTCAGCTTAGGCCTGCATCAGTCCCAGAGCTGCTCTGACTCACTTCCTATGAGGTGTCATGCTTGTTCCTTGGGAGACTTGATCTCACTGTTTTGTTGTATGAGGGTTTTTAAGTTATATTTTAAGAAAAGGAGAATCTTGTAGAAGAAGATGAAATATTCTCAGTGTACAAAATCAGATTAGTTAAGAATGTCGTGATCTCCTTAAAATGAGTTGAAAGGATTAATTAAGATTTAAATGCCCATATGGCTGTTCCCATCTATTAAATTGGTTAATTTCCAAAATAGCCTAATTATTAGCCAACATTTGATTGAAAATATGTTGCATATAAAAGAAAAAAAGTAATGAAATCTTCGGTATGTATGTATATATATACATATACATACATACATACACACACATACACACACACACACACACACACACATATATATTTCTGGGATGAAAGGCATGAACCACTATTGCTGGTTTACTTATTTATTTTTGAACAGAAAGAAAGAATGGGCTTGCCAGAGCTTCTTGTCACTGCAAGTAAACTCCAGATATTTGCACCACTTTGTGCATCTGACTTTATATGAGTATGGAGAATCAAACCCAGGCCATCAAGCTTTGCAAGCAAGTGCCTTAAACCACTGAGCAATCTTTCCAGCCCATCACTTGTTGTTTTGCCTCAAGAATACAAGTCCTGGGGCCAAGGAGATGACTCAGCCATCTGGGTTGATTCCCTGGTGCCCCATATAAAGACCAAGTGGCACACACATCTGGAGTTCATTTGCAGTGACCAGAGGCCCTGGCACACCCATCCTCTCTCTCTCTTTCTCTTTCTCTCTCTCACACACACACATAAACAACAACAACAAAAAGAACACAAATCCTGCCCTGACAACACTGTGGTTCTCTTGTCTGAGGGAAACACATCTCAGCTTTGGACTAGCTATAATCTTTGTGATCCCCACCCATAAGCACATTTTGGGGAATAAGCAATTAGTTGATAATAAATCTATCACTTCTCTTGTTCTATTGACAATTGTTGTTGGAAATAATCTGGAAAGGCAGCTATCCCGTTAGTGCATTGTCAACAGAAAGGCAAAGTACAGCAGTAGAAAACAGCTCTCTTTTTTGCCCATGGTTACCTCCGCAAGTAAATAGTACCACACAGAACTGCCCTGATAAAATCTCCTAGCTAAAACTGGGAAGGGTGACAGCCTAAATGAGAGCTCCATAACCATGACACGTTCCCCAGAACATCTTAGGCGAGTGACTTATGAAGAACTATTAGAGTTGGTAATGCCTGGAAGTATAAAATGGTTGTTTTTTTTTTTTTTTTTTATTGCGTGTGTTGACAGCAGAGTTTCCTATCTGGTTAACCTTGTCAGAAACAAGAAGGAATTTCACATACATATCCAGACGTCTGACATCACTGGGGCCACCCTTCCATGTGACAACAATTGGTTCAGACATAACATCAGAACATTGGCTGCTCGCTCTGGAGAACAAATTTAAAATCTCATCTCTCCAGTAATTTTCAGTTCTCCACAGTCCTCAATACTCCCTTTTATTTTATTTTATTTTTATTTTTATTTATTTATTTGAGAGCAACAGACAGAGAGAGAAAGAGGCAGACAGAGAGAGGGAGAGAGAGAGAGAGAATGGGTGTGCCAGGGCCTCCAGCCACTGCAAACGAACTCCAGACGCATGTGCCCACTTGTACATCTGGCTAACGTCAGTCCTGGGGTATTGAGCCTTGAACCGGGGTCCTTAGGCTTCACAGGCAAACACTTAACTGCTAAGCCATCTCTCCAGCCCTTTTTTTTTTTTTAATGGTTTTTTGAGGTAGAGTCGCACTCTAGCCCAGGCTGATCTGGAATTCACAATGTAGTCTCAAGGGGATTCTCCGACTGCTGGGATTAAAGGCCTGCACCACCACGCTAGGCTCCCATTGTTTTAACCATGTTAATGTACCTTTTTAATTTCTTTTTTCCCAAGGTAGGGTCTCGCTCTAGCCAGGCTTACCTGGAATTCACTATGGGGTTCCTACTTCTGCCTTCCTCCCAAGTGTGGGATGAAAGGTGTGCCCTATCATGCCCGGCAACCATGTTAATTTCACATTACTGATTTTCTTGGTAGGCATCTGATTTTGCAATCCCTTATAAGTAGATTGCTACCCCTTCCCCTTTTTTTAACTACTTAAACTTAACACATAGAAATGTTTTCAGTGTAAACTTTGTAAAGTTCATCAGGAATGATGGTGCACATGCGTCATCTCAGCACTTAAGAGACAGGACAGAGAATGGAGGACTATCATGTCAACATCATCCTTGGCTATATAGCAAGTCAAAAAACCTGAAGCCAGGCGTGGTGGTGCATGCCTTTAATCCCAGCACTTGGGAGGCAGAGGTAGGAGGATAGCCGAGAGTTCGAGGCCACCCTGAGACTCCATAGTGAATTCCAGGTCAGCCTGAGCCAAAGTGAAACCCTACCTCGAAAAAAAAAAAAAAAAAAAGACAACCTGAGCTACATGAAACCTTGCTTCAAAAACGTAAAGAAATAAATGGGCAGGAAGCCAGGTACGGAGGCCCGCACCTTCAATCCCAGGACCGGGTGGTGGGAATAGGAGGATTGCAGTGAGTTCTAGGCCAGCCTGGGGTTACAGAGTGAGTTACAGGTTAGCCTGGGCTAGAATGAGGCCCTGCCTCGAAAACAGGGCCCCAGGGATATGGTTCAGCTGTTAGAGTGCTTGCCTAATGTGCATGAAACTCCAGGTTTGTGCACCAGCAGCACTTGGGAAGGAGAGACAGGAGGATTTGAAGTTCAAGGTCATCCTTAGTTAGCTATACGTAGTCATTTGGAGATTTGGTCTCTAAGCAAAACAGGGACAGTAGGAAAATTTACTTAATTTAATTTAATTTTTTTCTTTTTGGTTTCTTTTTCGAGGTAGGGTCTCCTTGCTCAGGCTGACCTGGAATTCACTATGTAGTCTCAGGGTGGCCTTGAACTCACGGTGATCCTCCTACCTCTACCTCCTGAGTGCTGGGATTAAGGCGTGCACCACCACACCCCGGCGAAAGTGGGGAAATTTAAAAAGCTTAAGCACATTGTCGCCAATCTTATCCCACTTCTCAGCAAGCTCTTTCTCCACCAAACACATTGAGCATTATATTTGTACAAGACAATGCGCTAGATGTTGACACGTGTAGGTGACATGTTGCTCTGGTCCTCGTGTTTCCTGTGCTGTGACTGGATGGACTGGCCATAGAAACATGTTATTTCAGGGCTGGAGAGATGGCTTGGTGGTTAAGGCACTTGCCTGCAATGAGAACCCAGGTTTGATTCCCCAGGACCCATGTAAGCCAGATGCACATGTGTCTGTAGTTCATTTGCAGTATTTGGAGACCATGGCGTGCCCATTCTCTCTAGATGCCTCTTCCTCTCTCTCCCTTAAATAAGTAAAATATTTTTTAAAGAGAAAGAAAAGGACAGATTTCATACTACTTTACCAGGCAGAGAGTAGAGCTTATCTCCCCCAGTTCATGGACCTGGCCGTGCAAGACGCCAATGCGCCCTCCTTGAACACTGTGTCCTGGGTACTTCAGGGCACAGTCATTAACCTCAAGAAATCCATATTCCAGTAGAACTGCAAAGTCACTAAGCAAATACTTCAAACATCTGCCCATATGTGCCAACTGCTTTAGAGGGGGCTACATGCCCAGTGCTGTGTTCCCCATCATCTCCTGGGCAGACATCTGAGAAGACCTCAGGCTCTAGAGGCACTGTGTCCACTAACCCTTGACCGCAGGACAAAAGCCAGCTCCAGGGCTAGGGGTCAGCTGACCTTGAAGAGCTGATGTTTCCCCAGTAAACCCACATGGTCCTGACTGGTGGTAGCAGGGAAGCTGAAGCAGGGGACGAAAAACCGAAAGTCCCCAAGGAAACAGCTGGAGTCCAAAGCCACAGAGAACCTCTGAAAAGAGCCTTCCTGTCCCCGTGGCCTCTGCCCACTGTCTGTCCCAGCCTGCACTGGGGATCAAAAGAGCTCAAGTGGGATCAGACAGTGTGACCGCAGAGCCTCTGCACGGCAGGACTCACTCCTCTTCTTCTCGCCCCTTCCTGCGAGCCTCAGTCCCTCCTCCCACTCCCTCCCTGACCTGCACGTCCCTGTGGGCCTGCTGACCTCCTGAGGATGCCTTTCCCTGACACCCAGTCTCCAGGGCACTCAGCGGGTGGCCTGTGGGAGGCACTGGCTTGACCATGTGGGGAGGAGGAGAAACCTGAGACGTGGCTGGCTGGCCATGGTGGCTCCATCAGGTCAGACAGGCCTCACGCCATCCCCAGAGACTCCAGGTGACCGGATCCAGGAGCCTTATCTCCTGCCATCTCCCACGGTTGACAAGGCCCTGTTTGCCAGGCGGCCTGTCCATCACCATGTGAGTGATTCCTACATTGAATTTCTTCTCCCGTCAATACTTAAGTGGTTTCTTATTTCCTTGCTAGATCCTGACTGATACCTACATATCTATAAAGAATTGATATGCCCACATGGTGACTTGCCAAGCAGCGGAGCTGCAATGCCCAAGAGTGGACCACCAACACCAGGTTTTCTCTCACTCCCACCCCGATATGCAGGGATGGCATAGATGACCACTCAAACGGAGGATGTGCTGCACCAGATGCAGAAAACCAGGTCACCAGCTGAGTATAAGCAGCTGTCATATGATACCACCGCTCCTGAAGGATGATGCCACCAGCAACCAAATCCCCCAACATTACCAGGCCGCTGACTCATCTAGGAGAAGCCGCGAGAATGTGATGACCACATGGCTCTGCCCACAAACTCCGGCATGCCGAGAGCTTAGACAGTTCTTGGGTTTATTTAAATTAACAGACTATGGAAGATGGTTCAGTTAAAGGCACTTGCTTGCAAAGCTTGCCAGCCCTGGTTCAATTCCCCAGACACCTATGTAAAGCCAGGTAGGTGGGTATGTGTTTTGCTGTGGCAAGAGACCCCAGCACACACACACACACACACACACATATACACACACACACGTGCAAATAAATAAAAATAAAAATAAAAAATTAAAATAAGGGACTGGAAAGATGGCTCAGCAGTTAAAGGCACTTGCTTGCAAAGCCTGATGGCCAATTCTCCAGTATCCATGTAAAGCCAGATGCACAAAGCGGTGCATGAGCCTGGAGTTCAGTTGCAGCAGCTGGGGGCCCTGGCATGCCCACCCACCCCCCCATTCTCACTCTGTCACTAATTGCAAATAAATGATTTAATTAAAAAATAAAAATAAGGTCTGGAGATATGGCTCAGCAGTTAAAAGAGCTTGCTTATAAGGCCTTATGGCCTGGATTCAGTTCCCCAGTACCCATCGAGAGCCAGACACACAAAACGGGGCATCTGAAGTCCATTTACCGAGGCAACTGTGTGTATTCTCCCCACTCTCATAAGTAAATAAAATGGCTAATTTTTTAATTAACAGAATATTTCAAAGAGGTGGTTGAAGAAGAAAGCAGAATTTTTTCTTTTAAGAAGCCAGTTATGATGTTGTATACTTTTAATCTCAGCACTCTATTGGTAGAGGTAGGAGGATCCCTGTGAGTTTGAGGCCAGAATGAGACTACATGGTGAATTCCAGGTCAGCCTGGGCTAAAGTGAAGATCCTACCATGAAAAAAAAAAAAAAGAGGAAGGCAGAGATGGCAGTCAGCAGGAGATGGGGCAACAAAATTAGAGCTCACTGGGCGTGGTGGCGCACGCCTTTAATCCCAGCACTTGGGAGGCAGAGGTAGGAGGATCACTGGGAACTGAGGCTAGCCGAGACTCCATAGTGCATTCCAGGCCAGCCTGGGCCATAGCGAGACCCTGCCTTGGAAAACAAGCTGAGGTTCGCTGATGTGATGGGCAAAGCATCAGTCCCCGGCAGGGAAGGAGACTCAGAAAGGGAATGACCACGTGGCTGAGGAGGAAGCAAGAAAATACCAGTTCCTCTGTACCTTGTGGGTTCACAGCTCAGTGGAAATGCCCTCAATTTGGAAAACTAGGCATTCTCAGAAAAATCTAAAAAAGTATCCTGCATTTCGCAGTAAGTAAAGAATGACTTGCAAATTGACTTCCTTTCATACACATTCAAATTTTAAAAACTCTCTCATCAGGGATGGAGAGATGCCTCAGCAGTTAAGACGCTTGCCTACAAAGCCTAATGACCTGGGTTCAATTCCCCAGGACCTCCATAAAGCCAGATGCGCAGTGGTGTGCTCATCTGGAATTCCTTTGCAGCAGCTGAAGACCGTAGTGTGCCCATGCTCTCTTTGTCTCTCTGTGTAGCTTATCTCTCTATATCTTTCTGCTTGCAAATAAATAAGTTTCTTTTTGAGGTAGGGTCTCGCTATAGCCCAGGCTGACCTGGAATTCACTCTGTAGTCTCAGGGTGGCCTTGAACTCACAGCAATCCTCCTACCTCTGCCTCCCAAGTGCTGGGATTAAAGACGTGTGCCACCATGCCTGGCAGTAAATAAATTTTTAAAAAAAGGATGGTTTACATGCTACATTTCTATTTCCTTGTTACTTACGAAAACATTTCCTAAATTATTTATATATGCATACAAAATATATCCACTTATAAAAGTTATACAAATCATATCTCTAAGCCAATAAACCAAATTTTCTATATCATCCCCCAGAACCTGTTGTTGTTTAGAACACACACACAGATATGCTCAATCTATATGTTTCTCAAGATATTTTTAAATAAGTTTGCCTTATTTTAAAAGATAAGGCTGATGTTTTTAATACTCTATACTTATTATTCCATGAAAAAAATGTAATAAAAATGCAGGCACTTGCTGGAAATACTGCATTAGAAAAACAGCTGTGCATTCCACAAAGTCCTGCCCTAGAGAAAAGGCACCCCAGACAATTCCTACCCCTGGCACGGTCTGTTCAAGGTGCTCATTACCACAGGTAAATAAAGTCAGTAAATTACTGGCAAGCGCAGGAGCCGTTGTGAGAGGAGGAAATCACCCTTTCATCAAACTCTCTTCACACTGTACGCTGCCTGGGCAGAAAGCAAATAATGATGACCGATGGGGAATTAATATTTGAGTCAAAGAGGAATGCAGATGAAGGCATTATAAATTACTTTCCAGCCCTTGCTCTCTACCCCTCAGCTTCTGAAGAAAGAGCGAATCTTCTACCTACCCAGGGCTGCACACCAGCCAGAGAGTAACGTCCACAAAGCCGCAGATCTTGGCGGCACTCAAAGCAGAAATTTATACCCGACTCCCTCTTTCTGTAATAGAATGCGAGCCAAACATAAATATGTCCATGTTCCTATTTACATAAACATACATGCTTTTACATGAGGTGTCTATAAATATGATGGCACTGTAAGATCAGGAAGGTACTCATGGGGCTCAGAATGAAGACCGGTCAGTTCTTGCTTGACTTTGGTTATGACCAAGGTTATAGAAACACCTTTAAACCTCTGTGGCCTCAGTTTTTCTTAGCTATAAAGGGTAGCATCACAGATGACTTTGAAGAATACCTCAACTTTAAAATTCTGCACAAGGCTTTTAGAATGAGCAAATTATAGAAAAGACTGAGGAAAAGTTATTATCAGGGCTCCAGAATAAAAAATAAGAATGAATATAAAAAATTGTGTAGGAGGGCTGGAGAGATGGCTTAGTGCTTAAGGCACTTGCCTGCAAAGTCAAAGGCCCTCGGTTCAATTCCTCAGGACCCACATAAGCCAGATGCACAAGGTGGCGCATGCATCTGGAGTTCGTTTGCAATGGCTAGAAGCCCTGGCACACCCTCTCTCTCTCTCTCTCTCTCTCTCTTTTTTTCTTTCTCACTTTGCCTGTTTCCCTCTCTCAAATAAATAAATAAAAATAAAATATTAGACTTCTGGCCAAGATGGCGACCACCTAACTACACCGCACATCCCCGGAAAAGAAAGATAGATGCAGATCCTAAGGAAAGAACCAGCCCATCATACCTCAAAAGGGCCCCAGCTGAAACTAAGAACAATTGGCAAAACAAGCAAGGGTGTTGTTTTCTTAGTGAACCGGGTACCAGCACGAGTGTGAAGGAGATCAACACAGAGAACAATCAACTCCTACCAAATAGATATCCAGAGACCCAGAGGCCCCCAACACCTCATCACTGAAGTAGACCAAACATGAACCCAACATGACTCAGGGAAATTTTGCAGAAGAGGGGGCGGAAAGAATGTCAGAGCCACACATTGGGTCATGATATGCAGAGATATTTATCCTATCCATAACTGTGGGCTAACTCCAGAATGCATGACCCATATACCTCAACAAGGAGGGACCAGGGGGAGGGGGTAGGACATGGATGAGCTTAACAATGGTACCAAATTGACTGTACTCGCTGAGTATAAAACTAATTAATAAAAAATAAAATAAAATATATTTTTAAAAATTGTTCTGGAGAAAGTAGGAGAGGGTGGGACTATCACAGTTTATTGTCTGTAATTATGGAAGTTGTCAATAAAAATATTTTTAAAAATTGTTCAGTTCTTTAAACCAGTAAAACATCTAGTGATACAGATGAGAGTATATACTGATATAATTATATGCATATATAATCACACATGTACATCAATTGCTGCTAGCTTAATGAAAAAATAGCTATGAACTAATAATTAGTCACATAAACAAAAGCAATTTGCATTTGCATAGGAGCCTGCCATGCAAGTTATATAGGAATTTATTAAATCATTAGCATAGAAAAATTGAGAAATTGTGCTACTTAAAATCTTGTGTAACCATAGACTTGAAATTTCCTAGAAGTGCAATTCTTACAAAGTCAAGAGAAGACAGCATTGTTTTCCTCCAGTGCTGGGTATTGAACCCAGGGCCTCATTCATGCACTCTCCACTGAGCTGTCTCCCAGCTTCCCTGGATGTTTTGAGGGACCCTAAGAAAGGACTTGATTCTTTTTTTTAAGTTTACATTTTTTTAAATTAATTTATTTATTTGAGAGTGACAGACAGAGAAAGAAAGAGAATGGGTGCACCAGGGCCTCCAGCCACTGCAAACGAACTCCAGATGCTTGTACTAACTACCTTGTGAGTCTGGCTAACATGGGTCTTGGGGAATCGAGCCTTGAACTGGGGTCCTTAGGCTTCACAAGCAAGTGCTTAACCACTAAGCCATCTCTCTAGCCCAATGACTTGATTCTTATTTGCTAAGAACCCACAAGAACAACCCGGGCGCAGTGGCAAATGCCTTATTCCCAGCACTAGGGAGGCAGAGGTAGGAGGATCACTGTGAGTTCAAGGCCAGCCTGAGACTACAGAGTGAATTCCAGGTCAGCCTGGGCTAGAGTGAAACTCTGCCTCAAAAAAACCAAAACAAACAAACAAACAAAAAGAAGCCTCAACAGCAAAGAGGAGATGAACCTCTCTTTAAGCCAAGGGAGGCTGAAACAAGGCTACTTACAGGCAGGTGTTTTATAAACCAAAAAGACCCAGCAGAGATGGGGGGGGGGAACTGTGGGGACAGAAATCAGAAATCATCCTGGTGGCTTAGGATTTGTTTTGAAAAATGAAGGCAAAATCTCTGTGTCCCTGAAGAGTGTTTGCATCTTTGGAAAGAATGTAGCTGGTGTCACAGCTCACAGAATACTGAAGGCCGAGGCAAGCTGTCCCCTCATCTACAGGTGAGAAGGGCAGACAGGGCAAGGACCTGGCCCTGCGCCCAGAATATGTTCGGCCAAGTCTTCGGCTCCCAGCCGCCTGCTCGGCCTCAGAAGCCAGCCCGCCCCGCCCGGGTGAAGAGGACGGGTGAAGGGGACGGCACCTCCCAAGCGGAGCGATCCAAGAAGCAAACAACATGTTCCCACGGACCTGACTGGCCAGCAGCGCAAGGGCCAGCACGTGCCACCTCAGCGACCAAAGGCCACGCAAGGAATGGGTGCGAGGTGGGATGTGGGACTCAAGTGTCCCTGTACCTGTGACCCGAGGGCAAAAGTTCAGTTAAATGTCCAAGACAACAAAAAAGTAACTATTAATGCTTTGTTTGTTTGTTTGTTTTTGTTTTCCCAAGGCAGGGTCTCTCTCTAGACCAGGCTGACCTGGAATTCACTATGTATTTGTTTTTGTTTTTGTTTTTCAAGGTAGGGTCTCAATCGGGTCCAGGCTGACCTGGAATTAACTCTATAGTCTCAGGGTGGCCTTGAACTCATGGCGATCCTCCTACCTCTGCCTCTCAAGTGCTGGGATTAAAGGCGAGGGCACGCCTGGCCCCTCCTCTTCTCTTTATGGTCAGGGACTCATGTCAGCCAGGCTGGCCTCAAACACTATGTAGGTGATGATGACCTTGAACTCCTGCCTCCACTTCCTTGATGACGTTACAGACATGGGCCACCACTCCCACTGTATGTGGTACTGAGTCCCAATCCAGGGATTTATGCATGCTAGGCAAACATTCTACCAAGTGAGCTACATCCCAGGCCCTTAACATTGTAAAATCAAATTTCATAGACACAAATTTTATTCATCAAGTAGGAAGTAGGTGTTTAAGATTATGTGGCTCAGGGGAGATGGCTCAGTAGATAAAACGCTTGCTATGGTCATATGGGGACCTGAGTCCACATTTACCCGTGGAAGTGCCAGGCAGGCGTAGCAGTCCTCCCAGAATCCCAGCACTCAGGAGACAGAGACTGGCATCCCCAGGGCAAGCAGGCTGGCAAGAGCAGCGAGTCAGTGAGCCCCAGGGTCAAGAGAGAGAACTTGCCTCAGTGAATGAGGTGGGGAGTGATGGGGGAAGACACCTGTCACCATCCTGTCCTGCACAGCACACATGAGCAACATGAACACACACCACACACACCAAAAACACACAAGCCAGTGAATTACGTAGTCTGCTTCTTCATTCCACAAGAGAAAAAATGATCAGAAAAATTTTGATTTGTTCCACATCACCTATCCAGATGGTTCTAGAGTTATAAAACAAAGACGGGTTTTGGCTCTAGGACATATGCACGTACACACTTTTCAGAGTGCTATAAACATGTGACAGTCTAGAACTTGGAAGGCTGCGCACTCATACTGAATCTTGGTAAGACCCAGATGGCAGTCTCTGACATTGTCGAGACAGCTTCCCCCCACCCCAGCCCCTCCAATTTAATTTTGATTCTTGTAAATTATGAGGTAAGCCTTACCATGTAATTTCAGACACAGAGACTCATACAACCTAACAATTCTGAGTCATGGTGGAAGAGGAAGGACTGAGTCCTAAACTGCTGCTGTGTGCAGCCGGAGGCAGCCCTGACCCTTCCCCACCTGCTCTTCTCCACGGGCGTCCCATGACTTCCTGGTGACAGCTGACCGCAGGCTGTCAAGCCCCTGGGCAGGCTTGGATGCCAGCGCCCTGTCCGTCAGCTCTCACGTCTGCACTGGGCATCACCCGGTGCGTAACTGCGGGCGGCCTCATCCGCAGTCGCAATTTCAGGATTCACCGAGACAGAAACAGCTCTATCAACTTTTTTGTTTGTTTTGGTTTTTCGAAGTAGGGTTTCACTCTAGTCCAGGCTGACCTGGAATTCACTCTGTCATCTCAGAGTGGCCTCGAACTCACAGTGACTCTCCCGCCTCTGCCTCCCGAGGGCTGGGATGAAAGGCAAAGGCGTGCGCCGCCACTCCATCAATTCTCTCCTGAGGTCTAAAACCCCATCCGCCAAGGCCCTGGGGTTCTGCAGGAAGACAGTTTAAACATCAGAAAGAAAGAGAACGTGCCGAAGGACACGGGCTGAGGGAGACAGAAGGGAGCCGGAGGCAGGACTGTTGCCGTGCATGGAGTTTCTTGGAAAACTGGGTCAGGATGGAAAATGGAATCTATTCCCCGTCACAAGCTGGCCTCAGCGGCCAACACCATCTCCTAGACCATTCTTCTCTGCACAAAAGTATTCATTTCACTTAAAAAATATTACTATCTATTTATTTGTAAGGAGGGAGGGGAGAATGGTACACTAGGGCTCCAAGCCACCACTGCAGACTCGACTTGGGTCCTGGGGACTCCAACTCGGGTCCATAGGGTTTGCAGGCAAGCGCTTTAACCGCTGAGCAGTCTCTCCAGCCCCATTTTTGTTGTTTTTCTGAAGCAGGGTTTCACTCTAGCCCAGGCTTACCTGGAACTCACTCTGTAGTCCCAGGCTGGTCTCGAGCTCACAGCGATCCTCTTGGGTGCTGGGATGGGAGGCGTGTGCCACCCCACCCAGCAACAATTCAAAATAATTTAAAAAGGAGGCTTTTTCCTTAAGGACGCAGACTCGAGATGAGACCACACTGAAGCTCTGTCTGCAAAAGTAATGGTTTTTCCTGACATTTTAAACAGTACAATTTAACGACTCAGAGTTTCGTTTGACATTTAAGAAATCATCCATCTCCAAGAAACTTATTGGCAAATCCTCCCGGTTCCAGGAACTGGCAAATCCAGTGTTCATGAGAACACAAAGGAAGCACAAGACGCTGCCGGTGGCAGTCACTGGCGGTGGCAGTCACTGGCGCTCTGAGCTGGCGCACCCCAGGCCCTGCCCAGGCTCTGGGAGGACGACTGCCTCTCAGGGTCGGCTCGGTTCATGACTGGAAAGGCGGCAGCTCAAGGCTGAGGCTGCTTGGGTGGAGCTGTGGCAGCTCTGCAGGGGAGAAGCTGCATTATGCGACGCATGTTCCTCAACTCCCTGTCACTTGCTGTCCTCATTTCTTTCTTTCTTTTCTTTTGGGGGAGGGGGATTGAGGCAGGGTCCCACTCCAGCCCAGGCTGACCTGGAATTCACTATGGAGTCTCAGGCGGGCCTCAAACTCACAGTGATCCTCCTACCTGTGCCTCCCGAGTGCTGGGATTAAAGGCATGCGCCACCATGCCCAGCTAAATAAAAATTTTAAAACCTTTAAGGGCGTGGTGGCGCATGCCTTTAATCCCAGCACTCAGGAGGCAGAGGTAGGAGGATTGCCAAGAGTTCGAGGCCACCCTGAAACTCCATAGTGAATTCCAGGTCTGCCTGAGCTACAGTGAGACCCTACCTCAAAAAAAAAAAAAAAACTTTTATTTAAACTTTATTTTTTTTATTTCATTACTTGTGCATAATGACGTGTGATCATGTCATCCTTCATTAATTATCCTCTTTTATTCTACTCCTTTTGAACCCCTTCTTCCCATCTAACCCCTTCCCACTTTCACGTGGTGTGCGTGTGCTGTTTGTACGAGCATGGGTGGCTTGCTGGAGTCTGAACAACTCACCACCGGCGACACCACCGCACCACTGAAGAATGCTGGCCGGGCGTGGTGGCACACGCCGTTGATCCAGCACTTGGGAGGCAGGGGTAGGAGGATTGCCCCAATTCGAAAAGCCAAAATACCAAACAAACAAACAAGAATGTTTCCCCTTCCCCAGCAACTGTGAGTTGCCCATAGTCACCCTAGCAGGGTGTGGCTTGAGCTCTTCCACCATCCACGATGGCTGGCTGACAGCCGTCCTGAGAGGTGCTTTCCTCTTTTGTAAGTGGTGGTAAGGATAGTTCTGGTCTTTCTGGCTTCAGATGATTTAACACACGTGCGTCTGGAGTGCATTTGCAGTGGCGAGAGGCCCTAGAGTGCCCATTCTCTCTCTCTCTTTCCTTACAAATAAATTAAAAGATTGTTTTTGGGGGGAGGGCTGGAAGGATGGCTTAGCAGTTAAGGCACTTGCCTGCAAAGCTTAAGGCACCAGGTTCGATTCCCCAGTACCCACATAAGCCAGATGCACAAGGGGGTGCAGTGTCTGGAGTTCATTTGCAGTGGCTAGAGGACCTGGAACACCCATTCTCTCTTTATTTGTCTCTCTTTCAAATAAATAAAATATTAAAATACATATACATATATGCATTTTAAATGTCTAATTTTACATTTTCAGGTCATTTCACCTTTGCTGGTCTGTTTTGCTATCTGCAGATTTAGAATTGAAGTGAATACTATTTTTGGACTTTTTCAACCAAAAGTTTGGTGATGATGCCTAAAATTAAGATCTCCTTGGACACCTTCAAAATTCCTCTCAAGCTCACTCTTTCCATTCTTTATAAGGCAAAGAAGAATGATTCCAAATGAATGGCTGGTTTGCCGGGCTGCGTATGTTTGGTTGGTCATTGGGCATTTGCAGGTGGGATGGGAAGAGGGGGAGAGAGTTGATTTGTAGTGAGTTATGCCTCTCCAGCAGCCTGGCCTCATTCCATGCATCACAGCTGGATTCTGTGTCTTCTTTCTGTAGGAAAGATGAGGTTAAAGAAAGTGTTTTTAATCTTTAGTCCCATCATTTGGGAGGCAGAGGCAGAGGGATTGCTGTGAGTTCCAGGCCAGCCTGGGCTGGAGTGCTGATTTACATCTGAAATCCCAGCACTTGGGAGGTGGCGGCAAGAAGATCGGAAGTTCAACATCATCCTTGGCTACATAGTAAGTCGGGTACGTGAGACTTTGTATCAAGATTAAATAAATAAAATAATGTTTAAAACTTGATGGGTGCAAGGTGTGGTGGCACACATCTGTGATCCAGCTCTGGAGAGGCAGAGGTAGGAGGATCACTTTGAGTTCGAGGTAACCCTAGGACTACAGAGTGAGTTCCAGGTTTGCCTGGGCTAGAGTGAGACCCTACCTTAAAAACCAAGAAAGAAAGAAAGGAAGGAAAGAAAGAGAGAAAGAAGGAAAAAGAAAAAAAAGAAAAGAAGAGGGGGCTGGAGCGATGGCTTAGTGGTTAAAGTGCTTGTCTGTGAAGCCTAAGGTCCCAGGTTCAATTCTCTAGGTCTCACATAAGCCAGATGCACAAGGTGGTGCACGCATCTAGAGTTTGTTTGCTGTGGCCCTGGTGCACCCATTCTCTCTCTTTCTCTAATAAATAAATAAAAAATACTTTTTTTTTAAATTTTTTGTTTTGTTTTGTTTTTTTTTGAGGTAGGGTCTCACTCTGGCTCAGGCTGACCTGGAATTCACTATGTAGTCTCAGGGTGGCTTCGAACTCATGGCGATCCTCCTACCTCTGCCTCCCGAGTGCTGGGATTAAAGGCGTGCGCCACCACGCCCGGCAAAAATACTTTTTTTAAAATAGAAAAGGTTTGCTGGGCGTGGTGGCGCACGCCTTTAATCCCAGCACTTGGGAAGCAGAGGTAGGAGGATCACCATGAGTTTGAGGCCACCCTGAGACTACATAGTGAATTCCAGGTTATCCTGGGCTACAGCAAGACTCTGCCTTGAGCCCCCACCCCATAAAAAAGAAAAAAAAAAAAGGTTTGGCTCTTGCCATCTCCCTCTCTCTCTCTCTCTCTCTCTTTTATTTTTTTACTTTTTTTTTTTTTTTTAGGTAGGGTCTCACTCCAGCCCAGGCTGACCTGAAACTCACTTCGTGGTCTCAGGTTGGCCTCAAACTCACAGCGATCCTCCCACTTCAGCCTCCTGAGTGCTTGGATTAAAGGTGTATGCCACCATACTTGGCATCTTTATTTATGGAACAAATAACTTCTTGGAATTCTCTGGAACATTTTGGTTGACATCATATTTACACAATCCCTTTTACTCCTGTATTCAATTTCAATCCTAAACCACTAATTGTAGGGTTGGCTTTATTCAAAGTAGAATTAGCTCTGTGTATGCATGTGTGTGTGTAAGACAAAGAGACAGAGAGAAAGAGAGAGAGAGAGAGAGAGAGAGAGAGAGAGAGTTACATGCGTGTGGCCAAAGCAAGAACTATTTTCTTCTTTAAAAGAAACATTACTAGTGTATATGCCAAGACAGCAGCCAAAGGAGAGGCCAGCACTGACCCCAGAAGCGAGCCAGAGGAAGCTGAGCCAAACACAACCCGGCTGAAGGAAGGAAGAGGAGACATGATGAGGCTGGGGAGTGTCCAACACTGAGAACATTTAACTGCTTATTATCATCACTGACGGGTTTCCTCTGTGGCTTTTTAAATTTTTGCTTTATTTTTTTGAGCCACCGTCCCATGTAGCCCAGGCAGCTCTCAAACTTGCTATCTAGCAGAAGATGACTTTGCACTCATGATTCTCCTGCCTCCACCTTCCCAGTGATGGGACTTGGGGGTGTGGGCCATCACGTGGGGTATATGTGGTGCTAGGGACTGAACCAAGGGCTTCATGCATGCTAGGCAAATAGATATTGAAAGTGAATATTGAAGGAGATTATTCAGATAAATCCAGTGTGCTAGAATCCAGAAATCTAAGTTCTGACTATGTTACTGTATTGTACTAATTCTGAAAAGGAGAAAATCATGCACCTGGGGAGATGGCTCAATGTTTAAAGCCTGGGTTCAATTCCCCAACAAGTACCCACATCAAGTCAGGTGCAGAAAGTGGTACAAATAAACATTTAAGGTTAGTCTGCCATGGGCAGAGACTCTGGTGCACCTCCCCCCGCTGCCCCATGCAAATCAATTTTTTAATTTAATTTTAAAAAATATTTTATCTATTTGAGAGAGACACTCACAGAGAGAGAACTGGTGTGCCAGGGCCTCTAACCACTGCAAAGGAACTCCAGATGCATATGCTCCACCTTGGGCCTCTGGCTTTACATGGGTACTGAGGAACCAAACCTGGGTCCTTAGGCCTTTCAGGCAAACGCCTTAGCCACTGACCCACCTCTATAGCCATAATTTTTTTTTTCTTTCAAGATAGGGTTTAACACTAGCCCAGGCTGACCTGGAACTCATTATGTGGTCTCAGGATGGTCTTGAACTCACAGTGATCCTTCTACCTCCTGAGTGCTAGGATTAAAGGTGTGTACCACCATGCCTAGCTACAAAACTTTTTTTGATGCAGGCTCTCATTCTAGCCCAGGCCGACCTGGAACTTTGTAATCCAGGTGGGCCTTAAATTCATGGCAAGCTTCCTACCTCAGTTCCCTGAGTGCTGGAATTATATATATGAGTTACCAAATGTGGTCAAATAAAATATTTTTAAAAATAAAATAGGGCTGGAGAGATAGCTCAGTAGTTAAGGCACTTGCCTACAAAGCCTAACGACCCAAGTTCAATTCCCCAGTACCCATGTAAAGCCAGGTGCATAAAGTGGCCCATGTGTCTGGAGTACATAGGCAGTGACTAGAGACCCTGGCATGCCTATTCTCTCCCCCCTTCCTCTGTCTCTCTCTGCATTTATAAATAAATAAGTATTTTGAAAAATAGAATAAAGCCAGTCATGGTTTGTTTTGTTTTATTCTCTGAGGGAGGGTCTCACTCTAGTCCTGGCTGGCCTAGAACTCTCTCTGCAGTCCCAGGGTGGCCTTGTACCACTGCTGAGCCGTTTCTCCAGCCCCCACCTACTGGTTCCTGCTTACACCAATGACAACATTACTTGCTAAAGGTCATTTATATCACTTCCCAAAATAACCCACTCTGAAAGAGGAAGAGGTGCTTTCACTGCCCCAAGGAAACTAAAATCTCTGTGTAAACCATGCAGTTTTTGAAAGCAGGAGCAAAATAGAGATGTTATGAGTGCTCAGTGACAGATCTTTCTCCTTTCTTTTCTTTTTTGGTTTTTCAAGATAGGGTCTCACTCTAGCCCAGGTTGATCTGAAATTTGCTATGTAGTCTCAGGCTGGCCTCACACGCACACGGCGATCCTCCTACCTCTGCCTCCCGAGGGCTGGGATTCAAGGCGTGCGCCACCACGGCCGGCTGGCTATTTTTCTTTTGAGTTTAGGTATTTGACAAGACCTAGACTGCTTTAATGGGGGGAGGGGAGGATGATAATCCAGTTAAATCCTCAAGGAAAAAATCAAATCAAAGATTGGAGATGTTCTGTTCCAGTGGTAAATTCTTTTTAATTTTTTAAAAATATTTTTTGTTCATTATTTATTTATTTATTTATTTGAGAGCGACAGACACAGGGAGAAAGACAGATAGAGGGAGAGAGAGAGAATGGGCACGCCAGGGCTTCCAGCCACTGCAAACGAACTCCAGATGTGTGCGCCCCCTTGTGCATCTGGCTAACGTGGGACCTGGGGAACCGAGCCTCAAACCAGGGTCCTTAGGCTTCACAGGCAAGCACTTAACCGCTAAGCCATCTCTCCAGCCCTTAATTCTTATATTTAAAAATTTATTTCTTTATTTATTTGCAAACAGAGAGAGGGAGGGAAACAGAGAGAGAGAGAATGGGTATGCCAGGGCCACTTGCCACTGCAAATGAACCCCAGACACATGCTCCACTTTGTGCATCTGGCTTAGGTGGGACCTGGGGAACCGAACACAGGCCGTTACACTTTGCAAGCCAGTGCCTTTAACCGTGAAGCCACCTCCCCAGCGCCAACTTTTCACTTGCCTGCAGAGCCTAACGACGTGAGTGCTGTTCCCCAGCACCCGTGTAAATCCAGGTGCACCAAGCCAACCAACCAGAACGTTAATGTGAAAGATCTACTCTAGAATAAGTGGGGAAATGGGAAAAGTCATGACCAGCTTTCCACGTTTGGTTAACATGACTACCTCCAGCTTCCTCCCCGACCCGTCAGTCAACCAGTGGAGCGAACACCAGATGACAATTTGCCAAGAAAGACCCGGTGTTCCACCTGTTTGAGACAACATCCGAACATCCGTTGACTTGTCTCCATTGTTCTTACAAATGTTTTCAATTGTATCCTGACTTCTCTTCACTCCCATGGGTGATGTGTTGCGACATCCCATGATTTCCTTGCTGCCTTGGGAGCTCAGCCATCTTAGGGATTCAGGAAGCACACGCCCCAAAAAGACTCAACTGTGAAAGCTCAGCTCCCTTAAGGGAAGCCGTCCTCAGCCTGTGTTCCTTAACCAAGCAACGTGCACAATAGCCTGTAAGGTAATTACATATTCATCCCGTGACTTCAAGAACAGGGAGCTCGGGCCCAATTTTCAAAGCAAAGAAAATAATCAGTTTTCATGTCCTAAAGGTTTAAAATCTGCCAAATAATCCCATTAAAATGCCAAACACACACACACATACCACAAACCAGAACTACAGTCTTCCTGAATAAATACATTTTTTTCCAAAGTGTTTTCAGTTGTTATTATTTTTTTCCAAAGAAAAATGTCTAAATTCCACTTACTCATTTTCACTTCAGAAATCTAAATGGAATTTGTTAATAGGTATGTCAGTAAAAAAGCAGACAGGAGAAGGGGACTCCATTTTACCCTGGCAGCACTCACACAAGCTTTCCTGATAGAGTCAATAGGCCTTACACACTCGGCGGAGTAAGTACGAGGGCCTGACTTGCTCGGCCTTCAACTCTCCACACGAAGGGCGGCGGACGTGCACCCATCATCCAACCCCGTGGAGATCAGAGAATCCTTGCGCTTGCTGGTTAGCCAGCCTGACCCAAACACAGAGAGACTCCATCTCAAGGAAAGAAGTGGGTGAGCGAAACCAAGAGGGTACCCAACATTCTCTGCTGGCCTCCACACGCATGCACACAGAGCACACTAATCTGCACACACGTATGCATACACACCACACCAAAACAAGATATTACTTGCAAAGTTTTCAAAAGTTTTTTTTTTGTTGTTGTTGTTATTTTATTTGTTTGAAAGAGAGAGAGAGAGAATGGGCACACCAGGGCCTCCAGCCACTGTAAATGAACTCCACATGCATGTGTCACCATATTGCATCTGGTTTATGTGGGTGCTGGGGAGTTGAACCGAGGTCTTTAGGTTTCACAGATAAATGCCTTAGCTGCTAACCCATCTCTCCAGTCCTGGAAAGTTGTTATATATTATATTATATTATATTATATTATATTATATTATATTATATCATATTATATTATATTTACTTATTTGAGAGAGAAACTGCAAACAAACTCCAGATGCATGTGCCACCTTGTGCATTTGGCTTACATGGGTCCTAGGGAATCAAACCTGGGTCTGTAAGCCTCACAGGTATGTGCCTTAACAACTAAGCCACCTCTCCAGCCCAAAAAGTTTTTTAAAATATTTATTTATTAGAGAGAGAGAATGTGGGCACACCAGAGCCTCTTGGCACTGCAAACAAACTTCAGACACATGTGCTTCTTTCTGGCTTTACCTGGACACTGGGGAATTGAACTCTGGCCATCAGGCTTTGCAAGCAAGGACCATTAACTGCTGAGCAAGATTTCCAGCCTGACATGGGAAGTTTTAAGATGGCATCTTATTCATGGACATTCAGTTACACCCAAAGTGAGGAACGAGTTAGACCAAGTCAAGAGCTTTGCACCCTATTCTCTTACCCTATAACCTGTAGGTCCCTGGAGGCTTGGGCAGCGGTTCCCGAAGGCTTCCAGGCAACTGTGGAGAGCAGGGGCTTGAGTGGCACCCGGGAGACGGCCTCAGAGAGCAGCTCCGTTTATTCAGTGGGGAAATGGGTTTATGGGCAGTCGAGAGCAGGAAGAGGATCCTGAGGGGATTGGTGGGCCCAAAGGTTGCTGGCTGAGGCCTAGGACCTTCGTGCATTCCAGCACACAGGGAGAGAGTCAGGTGATCTACTCGCGGTGGGAAGGGGCTTGCAGGGGGATGGGCTGTGTGAAGGTGCTGGCTGGCACCACATAAGGACTTTCCTAGGCAACTGGCCAAAGGTCACAGGGTTATGGGAAGCCTAAATTCAGGTGTGCTGCCTTGGAGAGGGCGTGGCCTCCTGTGGAGAGGGGTGGTCCTTAGCCGTGCCTGGCATCTCAGGCCCTTCTCCTGAAGGCTACAGCCTGTGCCTGGTAGTGCCCGGCAATAATCCTCCCCCTCAACACCACAGGAAGATACAGATGAGCTTTCACTTATGCCTTGTGAATATTATAATAACCTATAAAGTAGTAAGAAATAAAGTCAAAATGATGACCAGCTAAATGAGTTTTATTTAGGAGCAAACTCTTACACCAGGGCTGGTGAAATGGTTCAGCTAGTAAAAGTGCTTTCTGCACAAGCACCCACATAAAAATCCGGGCATAGGGATGGCTTAGCGGTTAAGGCATTTGCCTGCAAAGCCAAAGGACCCAGGTTCGATCCCTCAGGACCCCTGTTAGCCAGAGGCCCAAAGGGGCGCATGCATCTGGAGTTCGTTTGCAGTGTCTGGAATCCTGGTGCACCCATTCTCTCTCTCTCTTTCTCTGCCAAATAAATAAAAATAAAATATTTTTTTAAAAAATCCGGGTGTCGCCTGTAGCCCCAGCACTGATGGGGCTGGGGATGGAGACAGAAAGAGAACAGGGGCTTTCTGGTCAGCTAGCCTAACCAAAACATGCAAGCTCCGCATTCTGGCCTCCACACGCATGCTTTGAAAGTAACTCATGTGTTTTCCTTACCTGCTATAAGTAATAAACCTTTCATTTATTTACTTTGAGAAAGAAAGAGAAAGAGAAGTGAGCAGAGAGAGAGAGAGATTGAGAGAGAGAATGGGCACTCCAGGGCCTCTGCAAATGAATCCCAGACGCATGCACCCCCATGTGCATCTGGCTTACATGGGTACTAGGGAATCGAACCAGGTTCCTTAGGGTTTGCAGACAAGCACCTTCACTGCTAAGCCATCTTTCCAGCCCCTCTCCAACCTTATTCTTTGCCAGGCTTGTTTTAGTTTTGTTCTCACAAAGATCCTGAATCCACTGTACTTGCTGCACAAACGCCCATAGGTTGTGTGACCATCATGGTTGGAATGAAATATCCCCTGTAGGTTCATGGGCTTTAAGTTCTCGGTCCTCAGCTGGTGGCGGTTTAGGTAAGGTGTAGAGCCTCTTCTTGCTGGAAGAGCTGTGTCACTGGGCAGACCTTGACACTTATTCTTCCAGCCCTGCAGGCGTTCACCTGCTAGCTCACTAGGGCTGTTTTCTTCCCCTGTTGTGTGACAAGATGTGATGCCCCAGCTGTCTGTTCTGCCATGCTTTCCCTGCTATGGTGAAACTTCCCCTCAAAACTGTAAGCAAAGGGCTGGAGAGATGGCTTAGGGACTAATGAACTTGCCTGCAAAGCCACAGGACCCAGGTTCCATTCCCTAGGATCATGGAAGCCAAGTGCACAAGGGGGTGCATGCATCTGGAGTTTGTTTGCATGGCTAGAAGCCCTGGTGCACTCATTCTCTCATAAATAAATAATGTATTTAAAAACTGTGTTGCTGAAGACTCCACATACTTGGGCTGCAAGGTCACTGAGAAATCCTGCTGGAACTGAGCTGAACCCCCCCTCCCCCCATGTAGACCAGCTGACAGAAAACTGGAAAAAGCCACACTGCATGCAGATCAATGGGAGAGAGATAAATCACCAGTGAAGATACTCAACAGTGGACACTGCAAGCCTTAAATTCAGCCAGCCAGGCCAAATGAGCCAATGGGTGCAATAGTGGCACGTCTGTTATGGGGGAAATCAACTGCCCTCTAATTGGACTGGAGGCCTGCTCCATGGGAGGGAATATATTCCTGATACTGAAAACCTATAACAGTTATGAGCCCTAGGGGTATAACATCTGCTGCTGTCTGGCTAAATGTATATACTGTGCTCACCAAACTGCCCAGAAGCACTTCTCTTATTCATACCCATATATCAATGCTACTCTCACTTTTGGTTAGAGAACCTTCTCTTTTCAGATGGCCATGACCTTGGGATGACTCAGAAGGCACCATGGTGCTGAGAAGTGACAGACGAACACTCAGCACTGCAATATCTCTATCACACTTTCCAAGGCTCAGGGTCTATTGCGGAAGAGGTGGGGGAAAGAATGTAAGAGCCAAAGGAAGGGTAGAACTCCTTACAATGTGCTTCCTCCAGACACAAAATGGCCTGGAAATCCATGACCTCACAGTGCCTGACACTACCTACACAAGACCATCATAACAGGAGGAAAGGATGATGACATCAAAATAAAAGAGAGTGGGGAGGTAATATGATGGAGAATGGAATTTCAAATGGGAAAGTGTGGGGGTGGGGAGTGAGGGAATTACCAGGGGATATATTTTATAATCATGGAAAATGTTAATAAAAATTAAAAAAAAATAAAAATAAAAGAGAGACTGATTGAGAAGGGGAGAGGATATGATGGAAAGTGGAGTTTCAAAGGGGAAAGTGGGGGGAAGAAGGGAATTACCATGGAATACTGTTTACAATCATGGAAATTGTCAATAAAAAAAAAAAAATGAAAAAAAAAAAACTGTAAGCCAAAATAAGCCCTTTTCTCCCATAAGATGCTTTTGACAGGGGATTTTATTTTTAAATATTTTGTTTATGTACAGGAGGGAGAGAGAGAGTGAGAGAGAGAGAGAGAGAGAGAGAGAGAAAGGGAGACTACAAAGGAACTCCAGGCACTTGTGCCGCTCCGAGCGCCTGGCTTTACGTGGGTACTGGCGAAGCAAAGGCAGGCCCATCTGGCTACAGGTGAGCGCCTTTAACCACGGAGCCATCTCCCCGGTCTCGGTTGGGTGCCAGGTCTCAGCAATGAGAAGGTTACTGCTATAGTGACGCTACCAAGGTGGGCCAGGCATGAGGCCACAACCTCAGGTCGCAGAACTCCACGCCCTCAGCAACCTTCTAAACAAACCTGATCATGTAGCCAGCACCAAGCTTCTGCCGCACTGCAAGACAGGGGCAGCGGAGATGGCTTGGTGGTTAAGACGTTGCCTGCAAAGCCTAAGGACGTAAGGTTTGATTTCTCAGACCCATGTAAAGCCAGATGCACAAGGGAGTGCATGCCTCTGGAGTTTGTTTGCAGTGGCCAAAGGCCCTGGCGCACCTATTCTGTATCTCTCTCTCTCTCTCTACCTGCCTATTTCTCTCTCTCTCAAATAAATAAAAAAAATTAATTAAATAATATAACACAACGAGTAACCAATGCAGCTTCTTTTTCTTCTTTTCCAAGGTAGGTCCTCGCTAATCTCAGGGTGGCCTTGAACTCACAGCGATCCTCCTCCCCTGCCTCCTGAGTGCTGGGATTCAAGGTGTGCGCCACCACGCCCGGCCAGTGCTTCTTTGAAGTGTTCATGACTACCGTCTAGCAGCGTGTTCTTAGCACGGCAGCAACGGAACCCGCCGCAAGGAGCGAGATGAGACTCCAGAACCGCGAGCTCCTCTCTCACCTCCTCGACACAGAGCACCACAGCAGGGCAACCCGCTCCTTCTCGTGCCCTAAGCTGGAACCATAACAAATGTTCCTCCCTCCTGAGAATAACAGATGAAGATTTGCAACAGTGCCTTGAGCTACAACATAAAATCTTATTTTTAGTTCAGAAAACCTAGAAATAAATGCCATATGGCCCTGGCATTTCTATTATAATAATTGATCCAAATTGTGTTTTGTGTGGGACTTTTATTTGGCTTTTTGTGCAAGAGGTAGACAAAAAGGAAAAAAAGGGGGAGGGCTTGTGTGAAAAGATAAACAGGGAAAGGAAATAAAAGAGACAACTTTGATTAATGCATTGTGCTAACCATGACTACAAGGAATGAAAGAAAGGGTGACGCCTAGTCAGACAGCTGCAAGACAAGAAACCCCTTCCAAACGAAGTGTCGGAATGCTCAAGCAGCTAAATGTCTTCTTGAGTAGAAATGAAGAAGAGGGCTGGAGAGTCGGCTTAGCGGCTAAAGCGCTTGCCTGGCTTAGTGGTTAAGGTGCTTGCCTGCAAAGCCAAAGGACCAACGTTCGATTCCCAGTACTCACATAAGCCAGATGCACGCACCAGGACTTCATTTGCGGTGGCTGGAGGCCCTGGCACACTGGTTCTGTCTGCCATCTGTCATCTAATCTGTCATCCGTCTAAAGAAAGAAGGAAATGAAGCAGACATAAGCTAGTGAGTGGATCCCATTGTCAAGGGAGAGGGAGAAGATCTCCCTAAGGGTCAAGATGTTTGCTCCTGATTCTCTTTCAAAGTAAGAGTGAAGCAGTGTCAGAAGTTTTGGGTTCTTAACTTAATTCTAAAACGTTTGGGGTCTAGGTAATCTCTAAACACCCACAGCCACTTTCATATTCTCTTGGAAAAGACAGAGGCCTCCAAACTCAAACAACATCCACCTGAAGCTTATGTATCCAGTTGTTTTTTTTTTTGAAAATTCATTTACCAGGTTTTGGGGAAAGAAACAGCAGCTATTATTTATTTCTGTGCTTAAAAATGTAATCCCCCCCCAAAAAAAATGTAATCTCAAAGCCGGGTGTGATGGCTCACGCCTTCAAGCCCAGCACTCAGGAGGCAGAGGTAGGAGGATCACTGTGAGTTCAAGGCCATCCTGAGACTACATAGTGAATTCCAGGTCAGCCTGGGCTAGAGTGAGACCCTACCTTGAAAAACACACAAACAAAAAAGTAAGCCCAGCACTAAGGAGGCTGAAATAGGAGAATTGTCAGGAGTTCAAGGCCAGCCTGGAGCTATAGAGAAAGTTCCTGGTCAGCCTGGGCTAGTCTTAAGAAACTGAAAAAAAAAAAAAAGAAAAGAAAAAAATTTTCAGAACTTTTAGTCTGAAAATCATAAAGACTAAGATGGGACAAAAATTAATAAATTCCATGAATCAGCATTTTAAAAATCACCTTGTCCTTAATAAAAGAGAGTAAGAGATTCTAGTTTGAAATGCAACCTAGTCGGGCCAGGGGCGAATTAAAGGACGTCCGTGTTGAGCGGTGGGATTCACATTAGGAAGGTACCAGCTCACTCGGGTGCGCCACTTACCGGGCTGCAGAGAGAGCTCGCTGACAAAGGCTCCAGTTGCTGTCTCGCTGCTGTGACAGCCCACGGAAGTGTGCCCTTGGCAGCAAGTCAGGGAGAGTGTTTCCAGAGAGGGAAGCCTCCCTGTAAAAGTGGGAAGCACCATCCTGTGGGCTGGGGTGTTGGACTGAATAAAAAGGGAAGAAGTAACCTGAGTACATCTCTCTTCTTCTTTTTTTGTTTGGTTGGTTGGTTTTGGTTTCTTGAGGTAGGGTCTCACTGTAACTCAGGCTGAACCTGGAATTCACTATGTAGTCACTGGTCTTGAACTCTCAGCAGTCCTCCTCCTACCTCTGGGTCCTTTGGCTTTGCAGGCAAATGCCTTAACCACTAAGCCATCTCTCCAGCCCAAATAAAATATTTTCTAAAGAGGAATAAGAAGAGTGTCACTTAGACAGGTAATAGAGCGCCCTCTGGGTGGCCTGTGGGGCATTTCCAGAGCCAGACCATGAGGGCTGCGACCTAGTGGATAGATTAATGTGACGGAATTGTTGGGAGGTTGTTGGAGGAAGTAAAGCCACTGGGAGTGTGTCCTGGAGGCCACATCTCACGCTTGACTTCCTGTCCACGAGGAAGTGAAGCACAGTCTGCCAGGTGATGTCCCCTTAAGCACATGGGAACAAGAACCACTGCAAACAAACCCTCTGAGCCCAGGAGCCAAAATAAGTAATTCCTCTCCTTCAGTTGTTATGGCAGCTCTTCCAGTCACGGCAAGAGAAAGTAGCTATACACTTGGATGAACGGACAGATAGATGGATGGGTAGACGGACATATGGATGAAAAGACAGATAATCCACTCACTGGTCTAACTATACTTTTAGAACACATTCTTTGAGTTTGTGGATGAAAGAAAAGCACATTTTTAAGGTTTTTCCTTCTATCCCAAATTGCCCTTCCAGAAGACTGTATTAACTTTCACTCTGGCCAGCAGTTTATGTGCCAGTTTTCCAACATTCTCCCCTTTGGAGAAAAAAAAAAAAATCATTTCCATTCTCTAATATGGCAGAAGTATGCCACAACATGTCAAAAATAATATTTCCTTGTTATTTTCATTTTCATGTATATGATTACTAGTGAGAATGGTCATCTTTTTATAAGACCCCATCAGGCCTTTCCATACCTCTCTAGCTGATGGCTAGTTACCCAGAGGGCTGAGTCTACTGAGGGTTTTCTTTGCTCTAATGGCAGGGGGAGCAGGAGCGCCCAGGAATTAGCACTCCAAGAGCAGCCTTAACCACGTGGAGGGGTAAACCCTAGCTGCACCAGAGGTGAGACTCCTCTAGAGAACATTCTGCACCGTCCCCCAGAGTTCCCCAGCAGGACTGAGTTCCCACCGCCCACAAAAGAAATGGCTTAATGATTTTTCTTTTGCTGGTTTCCTTCCTTAATTTTCATTCCTGCTTCCCATCAGTGGTTTTTGTTTTTTGTGTTTCCCCCAGGATAATCTCCCAATGAAAACTACTTTAGGGCTGGAGAGTTGGTTAGCTATTAAGGCACTTGACTGTGAAGCCTAATGACCCAGGTTTGATCCCCCAGTATCCCCAGTATCCACATAACTCAGATGCACAAGGCGGCATATGTGTCTGGAGTTTGTTTGCTGTGGCTGGAGGCCCTGGTGTTTCCATCCTCTCTCTATATGCCTCTTCCTGCCCACCTCTCCCTCCTCTCTCCAAATAAAAAAATATTAAAACTACTTGAGCTCAAATCCTTATCTCAGGGTTTCCTTCTGAGTTGAGAATCCAAACTAAGACAACATGATTTCCCTCCATCATTTAATCAATTACCTGGTTATTGACATATTTCCCGCTTTGTGCGCGTGGTGGGTGCATGCGCGTGGTGGGTGCATGCGCGTGGTGGGTGCATGCGCGTGGTGGGTGCATGCGCGTGGTGGGTGCATGCGCGTGCATGCACGAGGCCAGAGGGCAACCTCAGGTGTCAGAAAGCGTGCCAAGTGAGCGTGTCCACGGGAAAACTCACCTCATCAGGGAAGACATAGGTAGTGAACCCCCTCTTCACCATCTTAACTTGCTACCGTCTTAGTTTGCCATCATTTGAACTAGCCATCTTACTGTCCCCTAGAATATAGTCACCCACCAGGGCCCTTTGCCCTGTCTACCTAGCCGAGACACTGCCTAGCTTCTGGGGCCGCTTTCTCCGCTCCCCGCGGCCCCCAGAAGGCCCTGTCACTGCTGGGAGAGATGGGTCTTCCACACGTACAGACCTTAGAGGCACAACAGAGAGCTACAGATTTTCTTGGGAGTATAAATTAGCTAAAATGCAGGAAAATGAGGACTGGGGAGATGGCTCAGCGCTTAAGATGCTTGCCTGCAAAACCTAATGACCTAGATTTGATTCCTCAGTACTCACATAAAGCCAGATACACAACGTGGTGCATGCATCTGGAGTTCGTTTGCAGTGGCTAGGGGCCCTGCCTGGCATGTGCGTTCACTCTCTCTGTCTCTCCATCTCTCTCTCACAAAATTAAATAAATAAACAAATACATGTAGGAAAATGAAAACAAACTAGAAAACTGTAGTGTAGAAACTATTTTAGCCAAAGTGTAGGTGAGTGTATAGGTCAAATTTATAATAAAAAGCTACATTCAAGGACCAGGCATGGTATGCACCTGTAATCCCAGCTACTTGGAAGACTAAGCAGAAATGATGGCTTAAACCCAGGAATTTGTATCCAGCCTGGACAACATAATGAGATCCTGTCTAATAAATAAATAAATAAAATAAAAATAAATAAGTACTCGGGAGGCAGAGGTAAGAGGATCCCCGTGAGTCCAAGGCCACCCTGAGACTACATAATGAGTTCCAGGTCAGCCTGGACTAGAGTGAAACCCTACCTCGAAAAAAACAACAACAAAAAAATTAATGATAAATAAATAAATAGCTGGCTCTGGTGGCATACACCTTTAATTCCAGCACCCAGGAAGCAGAGGTAGGAGGATCCCCATGAGTTTGAGGCCAGCTTGAGACTCCACAGTGAACTGAGGTCAGCCTGGGCTAGAGTGAGACTGTACCTTGGAAAACTAAGTAACTAAATAAATGGAGAGGCCATGGAAATAGCTCCAAGCTTGAGTCGGCATCAGCCACTTAAATTCTGGGCAGGGTGGTGTGCAGCTGCCGTCCCAAGGCTGCAGAGATAGAAAAGCCCTGGGGCTCACTGGCTGGCTAATCTCGTTGAATTGGTGAGCTCTGAGTTCAGCAAGAGACTCTCGAAGAATTAGGTGGAGACCCCCAACATCAACCTCTGGCCTCCACTCACGTGTGTACACGTGCACATACACACTTTCATACATGCACGCACTTACCCACATACATGTGTATATACATGTATGCTTGTTACACACACACACACACATCATATTCAGAAATATCAGTATGCGCAGGGTAAACTGCCAGGGAGTGGCTGGAGGTCGGTGGCAAGTCTGGTGAGAAGGCTTAAAATGGAGAGATTTGGGGTCAGATGACATTGTCTAGAATCTAAAGTCAATGTGGTCTTAATTAAAACACCAATCTCCCAAGAAGACTCGGAAAGGCAGTAAACAACACGAATATTGGCTGGATGCGAGCCCAGAAATTCAGTCAGAGCACACATGAGGGGGAAACCCTGGCCTATGCAGAAGTTTGAAAATTCGCCCAGGATTTGGAAGGGCCAGGCAAGAGCAGGGCGTGCAGAGAACAAAAGAAAATCGCCCTTACATGTTGCTGTGGGCCAGGAATGCGACACAGTCGCCCCAGAGGGATCTGTTTCTAGGTCTTTCTTCCAGCTGTACAGTTTCAACTAGGCCCTTGCAAAGGTAAAACGAGGACAGTGTAGACAGCCTAATTGGCCTTCTGCGGGCAACGAAAGTTCCTACGACAGGCATCCAGAATGTAGATCCACCACAGTAAAGCTCGGGTCGCCTTAGCCTGACCCTGTCCCCTGCCCATCACACTTCCATGCGAAATCCAGCAAATTTAAACGGAAAAATGTGTGACTGTGTCATTCAAATATGCTTTATCAGGACAGAGTCGGGTGGGGCTTTGGGGGCCGGGTATGGCACATGCCTTTAATCCCAGCCCTTGGGAACACAGAGGTAGGAGGATGCTGTGAGTTCAAGGCCACCCTGAGGCTACACAGAGGATTCCAGGTCAGCCTGGGCCACAGTGAGACCCTACCTCGAAAAACAAAACGAAACAAAAAGAATAATAATCACTTGATAGCAATCAGAACGGACTCAATTTTTTGGTGATAACGGAATATCCCCACGTGGCCGTGGGCTGATCCGGCATGGCTGTCCTTGGTTGCTCAGCCAGAACCCTCCGCCCAGCCACTGAAGGGCTGGCCGCCCATCGCTCCGCCGGCCACAGCTGCCCTGCCGGGACGCGTGGCCGCGGGGAATCCCTCACACGTGCTGCTTCTCCCATTTCACCCGCCGGGCGAACCCCCAGGGCTCGTTCCAGCCACTACGGGACGGGCAGGGAGAATGCTGCGTCAGTTGTGCCTGGAAGGGGAAAGAAACTGGATATTGGAGTCACTTCTTCCACACCGTTCCCTCAGCGGTCCGCGTCCTTGGATGCATTCCTAGAACAATGTAAGGAGAGAAAGAAGCAGACCTGGACCGGCCTAGCTGAGGCCACATAACAGAAGGCGTAAGTCATGGCTCCGAGGTCTCGTGCCAAGGCCACCGTCATCGAGGAAGGAGACTCAGAGAGCTCCGAGGAAGCAAAGGAGCAAGAGAGAGGCGCGCTAAGTGGCCAAGCCCAGCCTCTGGTAAAGTTCCCCTAGCCGACCTTGTTTGCACACAGTGTGGCGCTTTCTTCCGGGCATATCAAACACATCACCCGGCATCTGGTGTCACCACTATCTGCTTTCGCTAACATAACATACGACCCTTGTGTCATCTGGGATCTCCCGACCCAGGGGGCTCTAATGCCTTCTAGACTTCGGGATTCTTTGCTTCAGATTCTGCCAGGATCTGAGGTGGACCCTAGCTGAATGTCTACGCCAGCCCTGCTCATCGGACAGGCTATGCCAAGGCCAGGGACGCGTGGTGAGATCAGGACCAGGCCGTATGGGGCAGGGGCAGTGAAGAACGTGCGCGCCTGCAAAGCGTGAGGACCTGAGTTTGCTCTCTAGAGCCCACATTCGAAAATACAAGGTTTGGGCTTGGAGGGATGGCTTAGCTGCTAAGACGTTTGCCTGCAAATTCAAAGGACCCAAGTTCAATTCCCCAGGACCCACGTAAGCCAGATGCGCAAAGTTGTTCGTGCGCCTGGAGTTTGTTTACAGTGGCGAAAGGCCCTGGTGTGCCCATTCTCTCCACCTGCCTTTCTCTTCCTCTCTCTCTCTCTCAAATAAGTAAAATGAAATAATTTAAAAATATGGGGCTGGAGAGATGGTTTAGTGGTTAAGGCACATGCCTGCAAAGCCTAAGGACCCTGGTTCAATTATCCAGGTCCCACATAAGCCAGATGCACATGGAGGTGCACGCCTCTGGAGTTCATTTGCAGTGGCTAGAGGCCCTGGCATGCCCATTCTCTCTCTCTCTCTCTCTCTCTCTCTCAAATAAATAATTAAATAAAAATTTAAAAATATATGTATATATTTTTTAAAAATACAAGATTTGTTTGTACATGTCTATAATCCCAGTCCTGCCTGGGAAGGCAGAAACAAAAGGATTCCTGGGGCTGGCTGGCCAGTCAGCAGTTCAGGTGATTCCAGGTCTGGAGACCCTGTCCCAAAGGAGATGGATGACATTCCTGAGGTTGTCCCCTGACTACCACATGCATATGCATACGCACTCACACACTCACTCATACAAACACATTAAAAAAATTAGAGTGGGGGAGGGGAGGAAATTATCATGGTTTATTGTCTATAATTATGGAAGTTGCCAATAAAAAAAGTTTTTAAAAAAATTAGGCCACACGGAGACTGTCTGACTGTCCTTGGCTGGGAACACTGACTTTGAGATCCTGCCAAGCTGGTTTGGGAAAGACTGATGGAATAAAGAATGGTTTCAAGGACGTGGGAATGTTGAGTTTCTAGAGCCTCATTGATAATTCTGGTCCACATCTCTGCAATTGATGGTGAACCCAGTTGAAAGATATGCTAATGAGAGCTGGTTTCAAACATTTGTGACTTATGCCCTCCAAATGTATAATAAAATCACGCACTTTCCTGTCCACATTGTGATTTGTCAACACAGGATTCATTTTGTTTGGATATCAGCAGTTCCTCTCACTATTATAGAATAAGGAGTTTTTTTCCCCCAATCTTCCTATTTATTTATTGATTTTTCAAGGTAGTGTCTAACTCTAGCCCAGGCTGACCTGGAATTTACTATGTAATCGTAGGGTGGCCTTGAACTCATGGCAATCCTCCTACTTCTGCCTCCTGAGTGCTGGGATGAAAGGCGTCAGCTACCACACCTTGCTTCTTTTAATTTCTATTTATCTTATAACATGTTTTCATTTATTTGAGAGAGAGAGAGACTGAGAATGGATGCGCCAAGACCTCATGTCGCTGCAAACCAGCTCCAGCAGCACATGGCACTTGGAGCATGTAATTTGACACAGGCCCTGGGTAAGTGAACCTGGGCCAGTTGGCTTTGCAAGCAAGCCCTTTTACTCCCCAGCCCTATTTTATTTTCTATTTTTGATATTTTCATACATGTGAGAGCACCTAATCCTAACCCCTAGACCACCAAATAAGGATAATAATGTATTTTGACTTTTTAAACTTGTTATTGACATTGTTCATACATGTACATAATGTATTTTTTTATTTTATTTATTTATTTGAGAGAGAGAGAAAGAGGAAGAGAGGGAAAGAAAGAAAGAATGGGCATGCCAGGGCCTCTAGCCTCTGCAAATAAACTCCAGATGTATGCTCCACTTTGCACATCTGACTTTACATGGGTACAGGAGAATTGAACCGGGGTCCTTACGCTTTTCAGGCCCAGTGCCTCAACTGCTAAGCCATCTCTCCAGCTCAATATCATGTACTTTGATCATAACCCCTCCTAGTACTTTGATCTTCCTCCTTCCTCCATTGCCTTTCCACTGACCCCTCTTCTTTTGTTATTTCGAGGTGGGGTCTCGCTCTAGCCCAGGATGACTTGGGCTTGCGCCACCTCGATTAAGCTTGTTGAGAAGAGACTGCATATTGGCCATATTCCCACTGGGCTGGGCTCTTCTATTTCCTCTCCCTGCGCACATTCCACTGAAGGATCCCATTAGAGATGTTCTCCACATTCACTGCAGACATGAGAGCACCCCTCAGTCTCTGTCGGAGGGAACATTGCTTCCAAGTACGCCTTTCCACCTGCAGCTCTCACATGCTTCCTGCCCCTTTAGAATGCAGGATTCTAAGCACCCATTCACTGTTAATTTGCGTATGTGTGCAAGTGGGTGGTGTGTATATATGCATGTCTGTGTGTTTGTAGACGTGTAGACACAGACGCACACGGGTGAGGAGGCCAGAAGGTGACATTGGCTATCCTCCTCTTTCACGCTTCCGCTTTACCTCTCTGCGATCGAGTTTCTCACCGAGCCTAGAGCTCATTCGTTTGGTTGCGTTGGCTGACCAGCAGCCTCAGAGCGGGAGCCGCACCTAGCCTAGCTCAGGCCCGTGCAGATACCACAAGCACTTTCACCACTGAGCCCTCCACCCGGGCCTCACCACGAATTTTTATGAGTTATGGATGTTTTAGAACTTTCTGGAGGGCACCAGCTCCATAGCACAACCAAGAGGGACCGAGGCGGGCCCTCAGCATTGGTGAGATTGGAAGCCGCCTCAAAAGAGGGCGGTGACCCTGGCATGACTCAAAAGGCACCACAGTGCTGAGAAGTGACCGAGGAGGGAATCTCCTCTGTCACTGAAACATCTCCACCACACCTTCCAAGCTCCAGGCTCCATTGTGGAAGAGCTCGCGGGAAGAATGCGAGGACTCCTTACAGTGCAGTGCGCTCTTCAAGACACAAAACGGCCTGGCTATCCGTGACCCCACAGTGCCTGGCACTACCTACACAAGACCCTCCTAACAGGAGGAAAGGATGATGGCATCAAAATAAGAGAGAGACTGAGGTGGGGAGGGGATATGATAGAGAATGGAGCTGTGAAGGGAAAGGGGGAACGGAATCAACATGGTTTATTGTCTATAACTAAAAAAAAAATAAAAATAAAGTCAGGCGTGGTAGTGCACACCTTTAATCCCAGCACTTGGGAGGCAGAGGTAGGAAGATCGCCATGAGTTCGAGGCCACCCTGAGACTCCATAGTGAATTCCAGGTCAGCCTGGGCTAGAGTGAGACCCTACCTCAAAAAATCAAAATAAATAAATAAATAAATAAAACTTTCCAGTATATGCATTTTGCTTCTGCTCCCTGCCATCGCTCCCTCCTGCTCACTGAGGGTAAGAGCTCTTGTGCTTCTAGTCCCTGACATTTGATTTTCCTTCATTTTCAAGATGTTCCCAGTGGCCATAATGGCACCTTAAAGTTTACACTACAGGGGACTATCTCAATATAAAACAGATGGATAAGTTTGTCATGGGCAAAATAACTTTCAAAGATGGGAGAAAATTAGGGTAGGCATATGTCTGTATTCGAGAAAGCACGTCTGTCCAAACTCGTGGGAGAAGACTGAATTGGAGAAAGGATGCGTGCCCATGAGCAAGAGGCACTGTCTAGCCGGGTGTGCACTGTCTAGCTGGGTGTGGTGGTGCTCGCCTTTCATCCGTGCTCTCGGGAGGCTGAGGCAGGAGGACTGCTGTAAGCGTGAGGCCACCCGAGACTACAGAGTGAATTCCAGGTCAGCCTCAAAAAAACAGGTACATAAATAAATAAAGGTATTGCCTAATGGTTATATAAGCAATGGGGAATTCTAGGGTGACCTTCACCCTCTTTGACCCACAAATCATCCGCCACGAGATGCCTGGCTTGGAAACAATGGGTGCCAGATGGGTGAAAGAGAATTGGCGCCACTTCCTTCACAGCCTCCTTTGCTTATGAAGCAAGACAGAGACATGAAGAGAGTAGATGTGCACATTCACTCCAGGAGATCACTGGCTTCCCATTCTCTCTCTCTCTGTCTACCTGCCTATTTCTTTATATATATGTATAACTTAAATAAATAAAAATAAAATATTGAAAAAATGTCTTTTAAGTCTGCAGGGAGCACAGAACCAAAACAGCACACAGAAACTCAAGTGGGACAGCACCCCTGTGCCCCAGGAGGGAGCACTTCATTTCCATTTAATTGTGCCATCCATGGGGGAGTCACAAACAAAACATCACAGGTGACAACGCAGCACAGAGACCCCACGCATGACTCGGTAGAACCCTTCCTTCCCTCGGTGGGACAGCCCTAGCGGGCTTGCACAGCGTTGATGTGATGACACTGGGACAATCTGAAACCCTGCGTTCCCCATGGGGAAGGCTCCCCATGCGTTCCGGCAGATGGCTCACACCTGGGGGAGGCTTCGGGGACTCTTTCCCCTACACCCCATTCCTGAAGAAAAGAGAACTCACAGTGGGGCTGCTGACCTGACCTCTGTCAGTGGCTAAGGACCAGGGAGCGAGCCCTTTTGGGCATCAGAAGAGTCTAAATAAGCATGGTGTAATGAACCACAGGTTCATTGTCAAATTACATAACCTTCTTTCGTCTGGTGCTTGACACCAGATGGTAGAGTGAATAAATAAGGTACAGCAGAGTCTGTTCCGCTGTTATGACTGTGGAATTTGAGATAATTCCTTTAATCGGCTCTGTGAAGGGTGGCGTCTCCTCGGGGTCCTGACCTAGAAGTGGATGTCTTTCACCACGACTTTCAGAGTCCTGTGGTGATAAGGGATTTCCAGGACTGGTGAATATAAATTAAGTTTTATTACTGAATTTCCTGGAGATGAATGGATGGAAACCTCTGGGTCTCATTTAATTGTGGAAGTAGCTACTAACAATTAAGGGTTACTGAAGGATTGGGGAGAAATACCAAAGTTATATCACTGTTTCAGTTTTTGAAATAGAGATTTTCAAATAAGCCAGTTTATTAGCATTCAAAAGAAAGCCTCAACTTTCAACCCTTAGCCTGTAGCCTTTTCCACACTGGCAGGTGCTCTCATCTCTCTTTCACAACGTAACCACCAAGTTCACTGGGGCTGATCCTAACTGCTAATGCGGGTCTGGAATAAGTAAGTAAGGGGCTGTGCGTGGGCGTGGACCGTGAGCGGACACGGGGCCTCGAGAGCAGAGCGAAGGGGGGATGAGAAGGGAGCGAAAACAAGAGGAAGCAGTGGTCAGAAAGCCAAACTGAAGAAGGCACAAAGGGAAGGAAGAACAAAGAAAGAGGAAGGGAAACAACATTCGACTGAAATGCAGCATAATGGAGTCTAATTCTCTACACACTCATAAAAATTAATTAATTTAAAAAGTGATCAAGTCCTAGATAGGAAACTGTTCTATTTCTGTGATTACTGGGATGAAATGAACCATTAAGCAGACTGTCATGGCTAATTTGAAATTGCTAATGAACAATAACAACAAAGAAAATCTCATGAGTCCAAATCATGCAATTACAGTAAGGAAGTGTTTGGAAGATTCACAAACGACGGGACCCTGGGATTCTGTTTCCCTGAAATGGGTTGGCTCTCAAAGCTGCTCTATCAGAGCAGTTGGGCAATGATTAAGCAACATTCTATTCTAGATCAGCGGCTGTTCATTCACATCATGGGGGAGAGAGGAGGCTTCAAAATGTTGAAGCTGGGGGCTGGAGAGATGGCTCAGCAATTAGGTGCTTGCCTGCAAAGCCCAGTGACCTGGGTTCACTTCTCCAAAATTCTTGTAAAGCCAGATACACAAAGTGGCACATGTATCTGGAATTACTTTGTAGTGGCTAGAGGCCCTGACATGGTGCCCCTCTCTCCCTCTCTCTCTCTCTCTTTCTTTCTCTCTCTCTCTCTCTCTCTCTCTCTCTCTCCCCTTGTAAATAAATAATAAGCCAGGTGTGATGGCACATGCCTTTAATCCCAGCACTTGGGAGCAAAGGTAGGAGGATCGCCGTGAGTTCAAGGCTACCCTGTGACTACATAATGAGTTCCAGGTCACCCTGGGCTACCAGTGAGACCCTACCTCGAAAACCACAAATAAACAAATAAATCGTTTTTTTTAAATGTTGAATCTGCAGGGTGTGGTGGCTCACACTTCTGATCCTAGCACTTGGTAAGAGGATTGCTGTGAATTTGAGGCCAGTCAGAGCTACAGAGTGAATTCCAGGTCAGCCTGGGCTAGAGTGAGACCCTGCCTCAACCAACCAATCAGCCAATAAAGCAAATCAACCAGTCAATAAACAAGGTTGATGCTCAGACTGTCTGAGAAATTCTGATGTAACTAGTGTGTGGACAGGTGATATGTTGTGCTACAGCTGAGTTTATGAAAAGCTGCCCTCACCTACCATCCCTGCCAACGTGAGTCAAGTTTCTTTTTCTGTTTTCTTCCTTCCTTCCTTCCTTTCTTTCTTCTTTTGGTTTTTCAAGGTAGGATCTCAGTGTAGCCCAGGCTAACCTGGAATTCACTATGTGGTCTCAGGGTGGCTTTGAATTCATGGCGATCCTCCTACCTCTGCCTCTTGAGTGCTGGCATTAAAGGTGTGCACCACCATGCTTGGCCTAAATAGTGATTCCGTTTTGAAGTCGGATTAAAAATTGTCTCTTGGTGCAGGGAGTGGGGAGGAACTGTCCTTTCAAGCTGTTGTAACAAATGATCATGGACAGCGTGGATTATAAGAACAATGAACACATGCATGCACACACATACTTCACACATACTGAACTTGCCCACGTGCACAGGAAGGGGAGGGACATTGTCAGAGCGTCCAGTACACAATGGATGCAAGTGCCTTTGCCACTGCTCACTTGCACTATTTCACACCCTAAGGAAAAGAAGAGTGAATGCAAACTTCTATGTTAAGTGAGTCAACAAACCAAGAATAAATTTCTTTACCATAGCCTATTGACCCCCCTGATTCTTCCACGTCAATGTCCGTGGTTGGCAGGTAGTCGCCGGGCATCATGGAACATGGAACATGTGAATCGGTTAGAAAAAGGCCTACCACACAGCATGGCATGCACTTAGCAGTGCCATTTTTTTTTTTTTTTTATTTGAGAGCGACAGACACAGAGAGAAAGACAGATAGAGGGAGAGAGAGAGAGAATGGGCGCGCCAGGGCTTCCAGCCTCTGCAAACGAACTCCAGACGCGTGCGCCCCCTTGTGCATCTGGATAACGTGGGACCTGGGGAACCAAGCCTCGAACCGTGGTCCTTAGGCTTCACAGGCAAGCGCTTAACCGCTAAGCCATCTCTCCAGCCCAGCAGTGCCATTTTTTTAAAAAACAATATTTTTAAAATTTATTTGCAAGCAAAAGGAGACCGAGAGAGAGAGAGAGAGAGAGAGAGAGAGAGAGAGAGAGAGAGAGAGAACAGGCACACCAGGGCCTCTAGCCAGTGCAAACAAACTCCAGGTGCAGGCACCACTTTGCGCATCCAGCTTTATGTACGTAGTGGGGAATCAAACCCGGGTCATAAGGCCCTTGGGGCTCCTTAACAGCCATCTCTGCACCCCATCAATGTCATCCTGACTACAACCATCAGCCTCCACTTACTGGTGCACAATGGGACAGATGGCCGGTTTTTGTTTTACATGGTAAGCAAATTGCATTTGCATTCTAAATAGATTGCGTTATGTGGAACATTCTTCCAAGGAGCCCACCACTCCACTTCACAGAGCATAATTAGTAACATAATCCACCAGGCAAAGAGCGTATCAGTGAACAAAATTGCAAAGAAAGATAATACCTTATCCTCAGAAATCCTGTAAGCTGCTAAGGTGGAAAGGGGCGGGGAACGAACACTCCCAGGCAAGTAAAGAAAGAGCTGGTCACTCACTGATGTCACACCCGGTGGCAGTCTCCCCCTCTTCCCGCACTGTCCCTCAGAGGCCACCTGAGATGACATGACCTGCACACTTGACACTTTGATTCCATGTGTACTGTATTTCCGGGGAAGGAGGATCAAATCTACCAAGAAAAGAAACAAGTTGATACCCTTTCCCATCAAGTAAGCGGCCTTCCTGCCAAGTGGATGCCGTCACAGGGCCAAGGGTGAGCCTTCCAATCAGGGAGCCCGCGCAGGGTGAGGTGACTGCTGGCTCACTTTGCAGACCTCACGCTTGGGGGCGAGAAGGAAGAGAGACCGCGCTAAGATGATGTCATCTGCTCAGCAGAGCCACACTGCTCCGCAGCGCACCTGGAAGTCGGACCAAGGTCACATCTGCCAGAGCAGACACTGCAGCTCCTGAAAGGGAAGTCTGTCGTCTTTTTCTCTTCCTGAACTACCTTGCTTACAGTCGGAAGCTATTCTGTCTCATTTCTGTGAAGTTTCTGCAAATGAGTGTAAGTGCTTATAACTTTGAGTTAGTGAAATGAAACTTGCAAGGAAAAAAAAAAAGACTTTATTTTATTCGTTAATCCCCTCAGTAAGTATGCATTGCAAGTCGACATTACAATCCAGTGGGTCCAGGGAAGAGACAGCAAACAAGTAAAAACCCAGCAAAGTCACAGAGAGGATCAACGAAGTAAGAAGAGGAGAGTCAACATGGGCTTGTGAGGGAGAATGGCAAAGGAGTCTGCTTTACACTCGAGGGAGGGAGGTGTCACCTACACTCATCTAGACCAGGACATCTAGCCACACAGGCCCAAATGCAGAAAGGCACTCCCGTTACCAACCCAAATACAGTGAGAATGATAGGCTGCAACGGAGACAGGGACATGGGACTTAAGGACAGGTAAGGGTCTGCCACTTTGAGAGCCATAGACCATGGTAAGGAGTGTGAATTTTCTTCTTAATGGAAGACATCAGAGATGTCACTCAATCAGAAGATGACATATGCTGATATAAGGTGTGTGTGTGTGTGTGTGTGTGTACATGTGTGTATACCACACTAGGTTGTGTTCCATGGGTGTATTCAATACATTCAATAAAAGAGTTTAAATAGCCGGGCGTGGTGGCACATGCCTTTCATCCCAGCACTCTGGAGGCAGAGATAGAGGACTGATCTCTCTGAGTTCAAGGCCACCCTGAGACTACATAGTGAATTCTAGGTCAGCCTGAGCTAGAGCGAAACCCTACCTCAAAACAAACAAACAAACATGTTTAAATAAGAGAAAAATGTCCAGATTTCCTGCAGTAACTGTGAGATGTCAGAGAAGTATCGACGCTGAGATGATTCATGTGAAATAGGATTTTCTTGTTTGCTTGACTGATTTCTTCACTATTTGGGGGATCCCAAGGCCAGGCAGATGTTGAGCTGTACCACTGACCCTGCCAATAGAAGAGTGTAGGAAAAAGAAATTAGGACATAAGATTTCTAGACTAAGGTGACATCATGAGAACACTGTCCATTATCAAAAAGACATGTCATGGCTGTAAACTTCCCTGACTTTTTCCAGGATCTTTCATTATCAATACGGAAAGATGTGACATCATAGAAAATTATAGCCACAGAATGAGAAAGAAAGCACCTTGGGATATCTAAAATGTAGATTCTCATTCAAGGGAGTGACTTAGCATTCTACACTATTTAATTTAATATAATTTAATTTGGGGTAGGGTCACACTCTAGCCAAGGCTGTCATGGAATTCACTAAGTAGTCTCAGGGTGGTCTTGAACTCAGGGCGATCCTCCTACCTCTGCCTCCTGAGTGCTGGGATTAAAGGCGTGCGCCACCACATCCAGTTGACATTCTACTCTTCTAACAAAACACCAGGGAAGTTTTACATATCGGAAGCCATGCAGAATACGTCCATCCCCACTGGTGCCCCGCAGCCTCCACCACCCACCTGTCTTCTGCACCAAGCTCGGGGAGTTGTATTCCCTTGTGGATCTTGAGACAGAAACCTCCATGGCATCAACTATACACTGACTGTACAGTTGTGTAGAAGGTGGTCCCCAAAGCTCATTTTCTGGGAGTTCATCCCCAAGGCAACAGTGTCGAGAAGTGAAACAAGTGATGATTAGGTCATGAAGTCTCTGTTCTCATGAACAGGCTCATGTCCTTATTGACGGAGTGGATTCATTATTTCAAGAGTGCGCTTATGGGGCTGCAGAGATGGCTTACCAGTTAAGGTGCTTGCCTGCGAAGCCTAAGGACCCAGGTTTGACTCCCCAGAACCCATGTAAGCAAGATGCACAAGGTAACTCATGCATATAAGGTGGCACACACATTTGGAGTTTGATTGCAGTGGCTAGAGGCCCTGGCATACCACTTCTCTCCCTCTCTCTCTTTCTCTCTTACTCTTTCTCATATAACAACAATAATAATAATAAAGAGTGGGATTTTGATAAGGCAATTCCAGCCTTTTCCCCCTTTCTTGCTCTCACGCCTTCCTAGGTTGACAAGCAGTGAGACCTTCCTTGGACGTGGGCCCCTTGATCCTGGACCTCCAAGTCTCCAGAACAATATGAAATAAATCTCCCTTCATGACAAAGCACCCCTTTCAGATATTATGTTACAGAAGACAAAGTGGTCAAAACCACTCAACCATTTGTTGATGTCTTGGGTAATACATGGGTAAGTGACAAGGAACAAGGTTAACGGATCCATCAGCCTCCAATGAAAGCCTAACAACCTCAGGATTATCAACCAGGGAAGGGCTCCCTCCTCCAGTTTGAACCATGAAAAAATGTTTAAACTGAACCAGAACCTCTAGGATTCAAATCATTGGTCCTAGGTCAGCCATCTGTGAAAATATGTAATAGGCTTCTTTTTTTTTAAAATTATTTATTGGTGGGCATGCCAGGGTGGTGCATGTGTCTGGAGTTCATTTTGCAGTGGATAGAGGCCCTGGTGCACCCATTCTCTCTCTCTCTGTCTGTCTCAAAAATAAATTTTTTAAAAAGTGTACTACTCTCTCAAATATATATATATATATTGCTGGAGAGATGGCGTAGTTAAGCACTTGCCTATGAAACCTAAGGAGGCCAGTTCGAGGCTCGATTCCCCAGGAACACACGTTAGCCAGATGCACAAGAGGGTACACTTGTCAGGAGTTCATTTGCAGTGGCTGGAGGCCCTGGTGCACCCATTCTCTCTCTCTTTCTCTCTGCCTCTTTCCCTGCCACTCTCAAATAAATACATAAAATAAACAATATATATATATATATCTTTAAAGATGTGGTGCAGAGTTCACCAGTTCGGCTACATGAGCTTAGTCAGCAAGTCCCAGGGCCCTCTCCTCTCCACCTCTCGGTGCTGGGGTCATGGGTGCACACCACCCAGCTCAGTACGTGAGTGCTGAGGACCAAATTTATATTCCAGGTTAGGCAGACGGCTCAGTGGTTAAAGGTACTTGTTTGCAAAGCCTGACAGCCCAGGTTCAATTCCCTAGTACTCACATAAAGCCAAATGCATCTGGAGTTCCTCTGCAGTGGCAAGAGGTCCTGGTGTGCCCTCTCTCACTGTGTGTGTGTGTGTGTGTGTGTGTGTGTGTGTGTGTGTGTGTATGCCCTTGCAAGTAGATAAAAATATTTTCTTTAAGGGGGCTGGAGAGATGGCTTAGTGGTTAAGATGTTTGCCTGAAAAGCCAAAGGATCCCAGTTCAACTCTCCAGGACCCACTTGAGCCAGATGCCCAAGGGGGCACATGCACCTGGAGTTCATTTACAGTGGCTGGAGGCCCTCGTGTGCCCATTCTCTTCCTCTCTGTCTCCCTCTTTCTCTCTCTCAAATAAATAAATAAAATATTTAAAAAAATTTAATTCAGGTTTTAGCTTTGAGAGATAGCTTAAGCAGATAAGGTATCTGACTGCAAAACATAAGACCCCTGGTTGACTCTTCAGATCCCATGTAAGCCGGACACACGAGACGACACATGTGCAAGTCACACACGCTCACAAGTTGGTGTACGCATCCGGAGCTCAGTCACAGCGGCGGGAGGTCCTGACGTGCCAGTTCTCAATCTCTCTCTCACTCTCGTTCTTTCTCATTAAAAAAAAAAAAAAAAAAAAGTCAGTCTGTTGGGCTTGCCTCAAAAATAATATAAAACTTCAGGTCTTGGGCTGGTGAGATTGCTCAGTGGTTAATGGTGCTTCCTTGCAAAGTCGGCTGGCCTGTGTTCAACTTCCAAGCACACATGTAAATCCAGACCACAAGAAGTGGTGCGTGCATCTGGTGTTTATTTGCAGTGGCAAGAAGGCCTGGAAAGCCTCCCCCACCGCCCACACAATGCAAGAAAATGAAAGTATTTACAAATTTTAGTTCCTCATGTTTGTAAGGCAGGCACTTTGCTAACTGACCTATTTCCCCAAGACCCTCTATTTTGTTCCTGCTTTGAAATTCCCTGAAAGTATCACTCAAAGTCAAAGAGCAGTGGTACTTCTCTCCTTTTACCCTCAGACCTTGAAATGGCCCAACCTGCTTGAAAAGGAAGCACTGTGAAAGGGTTAAAGATCCTTCCTCCTTCCAAGAGTGTGTCAGAGCCTGTAAGATGAAAGGGAAATCAAATCAGCTGGGAGGTCTCTTTTTCTGTTAATTAGCTTAGCTTGGGATTTCATAAAATATCTGGAAGTTGTTCTGGATAATATCACAGAACATTTTCAAAGCAGTGCCGAGAATCATGGCATGATGTTGGCCTAACCTGGAGGACTGGCATACCGAGTCATGGCATCATGCCTGGCTTGCGATAAGTCATCTTCTCATTGTTACAGCCGATTATACGTTAAAAATTAAAGGGTTATTTAAGAAGTAACTCCATGACACATTTCTATGTAGGGCAGAGTATAAATATAGAAACACAAACAGGGAAAAAATTTTCAGCAACTCTGAATCATTCTGTGATTGGTCTCCTTGTTAGCAACTTTAATGACCTTTCTTGACACTCAAGGTGAGAAATTCAAAATTCAGAGGGGAAAACATAAGAACAAACCTATGAATCATTTAGTGTGAATCTGATTTAAATTTATTCTACCTGAGGGAAGCTTCATTATTAATATAGCAAAAGAGCTGGTCCAAGCTCCAGATTCATTTAAAAACACATGCCTCGGACCTCTAGTTGTGACTCAGCCATCTGCATCTGTGTTCTGACCTCTAAGTGATGAAATAAGAACGGCTTGAGGACCTTCATCTCGTCACATTGCAGCTTCTTCTGTGTCCTGTCCTTCGTGACAGGAGCGGGCCTGGGGCCGCCTCAGCCTCCGTGTCCTTCTGGGTCAAAATGGCCTGCTGACTGCACTGCCCAAGCAATAAGCAGAGCTAAAATGAGCCTCAGTCTTTTTAAAAAAATGTATTTATTTTTTAATATGTTATTTCGATATTTACTTGAGAAAGAGAGAGGAGGAGACAGAGAGAAAGAGAATGGGAGCATCAGGGCCTCCAGCCACTGCAAATGAACTCCAGACACGTGCGCCCCCTTGTGCATCTGTCTAACGTGGGTCCTGGGGAATCGAGCCTGGGTCCTTAAACTTCATAGGTAAATGCCTTAACCACTAGGCCATTTCCCCAGCCCTATTTTTTATTAATTTATTTGATAGAGAGAGAGAGAGTGGGTGTGCTAGGGCCTCCAGTCACTGCAAATGAACTCCAGGCGTAAGTTCCACCTTGTGCATCTGTCTAACGTGGGTCCTGGGGAATCGAGCCTGGGTCCTTAAACTTCATAGGTAAATGCCTTAACCACTAGGCCATTTCCCCAGCCCTATTTTTTATTAATTTATTTGATATATAGAGAGAGAGTGGGTGTGCTAGGGCCTCCAGTCACTGCAAACGAACTCCAGGCGTAAGTTCCACCTTGTGCATCTGGCTAACGTGGGTCCTGGGGAATCGAACCTGGATCCTTTTGCTTTGCAGGCAAGCGCCTTAACTGCTAAGCCATCCCTCCAGCCTGACCTTCAGTTTTTTTAAAAAAAAAAAATGTCATATTAGGTCTGGGGACATGGCTCAGTGGTTAATGGTGCTTGCTTGCAAAGCTGGCTGACACAGATCAGTTCCCCAGGACCCGCAGACAGCCAGGTGCGCAAGGTGGTGGACACATGCACCTGAGGCTTGTTTGCAGTGGAAAGAGGCCCTGGTGTGTCCATGCTCTCTCTTTCTCAAATTAATAAATAAAAATATTTTTAAGTTTGGGCTGGAGAGATGGCTTAGCGGTTAAGCGCTTGCCTGTGAAGCCTAAGGACCCCGGTTCGAGGCTCGGTTCCCCAGGTCCCACGTTAGCCAGATGCACAAGGGGGCGCACGCGTCTGGAGTTCGTTTGCAGAGGCTGGAAGCCCTGGCGCGCCCATTCTCTCTCTTCCTCTATCTGTCTTTCTCTCTGTGTCTGTCGCTCTCAAATAAATAAATAAATAAAAATTTAAAAAAAAATATTTTTAAGTGTCTAGAGTTCATTTTCAGCAGCTGAAGACCCTGGCACTCCCATTCTCTCTTTCTCTATCTGCCTCTCTCTCTCTTAAATAAACAAACATCTTTTAGAAAAGTAACATTAAAGATCTACATCTAGGACTGGAGAGATTTCTCAGCAGTTAAAGGCACTTGCCTGACAGCCTGGATTTGATTTCCCAGTACCCATGTAAAACCAAATGCACAAAGTGGTATATGTGTTTGGAGTTTGTTTGCAGCTGCAGAAAGCCCTGGCATGCTTAAGTCTCTCACTCTCTGTCTCTTTCTGTGTCCCTCCCTCTTTCCTTGCAAATAAATAATATTTTTTAAAAGAATTTTTTGAGCCAGGAGAGGTGGCACACACCTTTAATCCCAGCACTGGGGAGGCATAGGTAGGAGGATCATCGTGAGTTTGAGGCCAACCTGGGACTACAGAGTGGATTCCAGGTCAGCCTGGGCTAGAGAGAGACTCTACCTTCAAAAACCAAAGTAAAATAAAATAAAATAAAACAAATTATTTTTTAATATTTTATTTATTTATTTGCAAAGAGAGAGAGGAGAAAATGGGTACTCCAGGGTCTCTAGTCACTGAGAATGAACTTCAGATGCATGTGCCACTTTGTGCATCTGGCTTTCTGTGGGTACTGAGGAATCAAACCTGGTGGGTCATTAGGCTTTGCAGACAAAGTGACTTAACCACCGAACCATCTCTCCAGCCCCCCTCCCCAACTTAAGAACAAAGGCTTCTTCAGGAAGAATCTCTCTCAGCCACTGTGGCATGTCTCTTCTGGAGGAAGGCCGGGAGAACTCTCAGATCCTTGTCAGCGGAAACGTTTCTTTCATGATCAGTGACTAAACTTCCCGCATGGCCTGCTCCTGATGGTCCCCGGTGAGCAGCACCTCCTCAGACGCGGACGGCCCCTCCCACTGGACATCGCGGCCTAACGAGGCTGCAAGCACCAGCTGCTCCCCAGGGGCACAGACCAGATGTGACTTCTCGGGCCAGGTGGTGGTGTGGAAGTTTCTACCTGGTTGCCTGGCGCGGCTCAGTGCGGCAGGAGCCGCCTGCACATCCCGTGTCCCATGAGCAGCCTCGGCGAGCTCTCGTGGACAGGAACCATGCCACCCACACCTGCCACCTCGCTAGTGCCACCCACGATCCTCTTAGAAACCACATCTTCCTTAGAGAGCCGTCCTGCCCAGAGCCTCCCATCACGCGGTTCCAAAATTCCTGGCACTGGGAAACCGCGGGGTATATAGATCAGTGCTAGTAAGTTGGGAGCCATTTATTACATAGCAGTGTGTAAGTAATCCGTGCTTTAAAGGTAGGGCTGGTCGCTCTCATATAAATAAATAAAAAATGAACAAAAAATATTTAAAAAAAAAAAAGAAAGAAAAAAAAAAGGGCTGGAGAGATGGCTTAGCGGTTAAGCGCTTGCCTGTGAAGCCTAAGGACCCCGGTTCGAGGCTCGGTTCCCCAGGTCCCACATTAGCCAGATGCACAAGGGGACGCATGCGTCTGGAGTTCGTTTGCAGAGGCTGGAAGCCCTGGCGCACCCATTCTCTCTCTCTCCCTCTATCTGTCTTTCTCTCTGTGTCTGTCGCTCTCAAATAAATAAATAAAAAATGAACAAAAAATATTAAAAATAAATAAATAAATAAAGGTAGGGCTGTTCTCAGCTGGGTTGGAGACTCATGACTCACGCCTTTAATCATAGCACTGAGGCAGCTGGGGTAGAAGGATTGCTGTGAGCTCAAGACTAGCCTGGGCTACAGAAAGAATTCCAGGTCAAGTTGGACTAGAGTGAGGCCTTGTCTCAAAAAAAAAGATATTAGGAGACTGAGGGAGAAGGGTGGCCATGATTTTGAGGCTCTACTGAGTGAGTTCTAGGACAAACAAAACAAACAAACAAATAAACAAACAAACAAAAACCAAGGGCTGGGGAAATGGCTCAGTGGTTGAAGGTACTTGATTTCAAAGCCTGTCATTCTGTGATTTCCCAGCACCCATGCAAAGCCAGATAGGCATTTATTTGCAGTGGCCAGAGACCCTGCCAGATACACCCACACCCACACGTGTGCAGATAAATCAACACACATACACACACACACACACACACACGCACACACACACATTTTTGGTTTTTCAAAGTAGGGTTTTATTCTAGCCCAGGCTGACCTGGAATTCACTATGTAGTCGCAGGGTGGCCTTGAACTCACGGCGATCCTCTTACCTCTGCCTCCTGAGTGCTGGGATTAAAGGCGTGTGCCACCACGCCCGGCTCCCTTCCAGCGTTTCCGTGGGTTCTGCAGTGCTGGATTCAGGTCGTCACATTGCACCCTGTCCCTGTCCCGGCCCTTCTCGTTAGCTACGGTCTAGTCTCGTGTAGCCCAGGCTGGCCTGGAACTTACTGTGTAGCCGAGGGTGGCTGTGGACCTCTGATCCCACCTCTGGCATGCTGTGACCGCAAGCAGGCATGCACCCTTTCCATCTATGGGTGCCAGGGGTTGGACCCAGAGGAATCGAACCCAGGAACTTGGGCATGCTAGGCAAGTTTATTTTATTTTATTTATTTTTTTCACTAAAGAGCTCCATTGCCAGTCCCAACCTACTGACTCTTAAACCCCAGGGCCAGGGCTAAGAATCCAATCAAGCACAAGTTGTGATGGTTCGTAGATACAGGCAAGTAATTTAAGTTTGTTAATTTATGATGTTGTAAGAACTCAGGAACAAAAGAAAACATGAAAATATCTGGACCCTTTGTTTTTATGGCACAAAAAGTTCCCAAGTTCAGAGGAAGGGCACGTCAGAACTTTCTTATGCCAAAAGCCCGCTGGCGTGCGACGTCACTGGTCTGAGGACAGGGAGTCAGTGATTACCAGCTCCAAATATCTGAATTATCACAGCAAGGCCACCTAGGACCTAACTTCTACTTCGACGTGTCAGAAAGAAAGTTTTGTGGGGTTTATTTTTCTGCCTCCCTTGGAAACTTGCTCACTTTAAAATTATGATTTCTTTATTTATGAGAGAGAAGGAGACAGAGAGGCAGGCCCTCTTCCCAGGAGGCGGCCTGGATACAGTGACGCGTTGCACAGCTGTGAAGGACAAGCCCTCTTGCCTCGCAGTGGGGGCTGGGGAGATGGCGGAGGTGTTAAATGTACCACCCACCTAAAGCTGGACGGACATTGGTTTGCTGTGGCAAAGGACCCTAACATCCTGTCACATACATGTACACAGACATACACACAAGTTAAAAAAAATTAAAAGAAAATAATGGGGGCTGGAGAGATGGTCCACTGGTTAAGGTACTTGCTTGCAAAGCCTAATGACCTGGGTTCAGTTCCCCAGTACCCACATAAAGTCAGATGCACAGAGTGGCACATGCATTTGGAGTTCGTTTGCAGCAACTGGAAGCCCTGGTGTGCTCATTCTCTCTGCTTGCAAATAAATAACTAAATTAAAAAAAAAAAACAAGAGGGTAATGAAGAACTATCACCTCGGACCAGAGTGCCTCAGAAGACGGTTGAGCCCCGTGATGGAGCTGCATCTGGGCCACCCCAGCCTCTGTCCAGTCTTATTCCCTTGGCTATCTTCAGATGTCATGTCACAGAGTTCCCTCCTCGACTACAGACGCCAGCTCTGCTTGCTTGTAACCCAACCATGACGAGGTGACAGATAAGAGCTGCTTTGAGCCGCGGGCACAGGGGCACACGCCTTTAATCCCAGCACTTGGGAGGCAGAGGATTGCCATGAGTTTGAGGCCAGCCTAAGACTACGTAGTCAATTCCAGGCCAGCTTGGGCTAGAGTGAGACTGTACCTAGAAAAACCACCAACAACCAAAAAAAAAAAGAAGTGCTTTGAAAACCGGAGTTTACCACAGCGCAGTGAGGATTATCCAGAAAGCACTGCATGGTGATTTCTTTTTCAAATCTCTCCCCCACACGTCTCTCGGCTGTCATTCTACCATGACAGCCCCAGCAAAAGAGATCCGATGCTAGGGCCCACATTTCCGCACGCTCCTGGGGTGCCGCCCACGTGGGGATGTGATTAGCACATCAGACAGAGCAGGACGTGGTGGTACACGTCTTTAGTCCCAGCACATGGGAGGCAGAGATAAGAGTGTTGTGAGTTTGAGGCCAACCTGGGACTGTAGAGTGAGTTCCAAGTCAACCTGCACTAGATGAGACTCATCCTTGACCCTCCCCCAAATAAAGCATCAGGCAGAGCCAAGTGAGCCTGAGAGCCTCAGGACCAGTGGCTGGACTCCCTGCTGGACCCTCTGCCTGGTGTGGCGGGAAATAGCGGGCAATGATTGGCACGAGGGCGTCCAGACACACACACACGAGCCCTGTTCGCCAGGCTTGCATTTGGCTGGATTCTGACAGGAGCTGTGGAACTCAGGCACACCCTCCCCTTCTTCCAACAAGCCAGGGCTTCTGAGGACCTACCGGGCAGGCTGCGGGTGCCCTGTAACTGCTCGGAAGCGGGGAAGGAGCTCAGCTGCCAGCGACGCTGCAGAGCCTGTAGAGATGAAGCAGCCGCGAGAGGGCTGCAGACAGCAGGGAGGGAGGAGGCTGCGGAAGGCTGCAAGGCGGCTGCACTCTGCTCACACGGTGATCGGTAACCCATGGACTTGGGGCGGGAGAGGGGGCTTAGCAGTCAAGGCACGTGCCTGCAGAACCTAAGGACCCAGGTTTGATCCCCAGGACCTGTGTAAACTAGATGGACAGCGTGGCGCATGCATTTGGAGTTCATTTGCAGTAGCCGCGGGCCCTGGTATGCCCATTCTCTCTCTTGAATAAATAAGTAAACAAATAAATGAAATATTTTTTAAAAAAGAAGATTCCCTTTAGCGCTCACTTCGGCAGCATGTATACCAACACTGCAGTGGTAGAGAAAGCTAACACGGCCCTGAGCAAGGGTGACATGCCAAGTCGTGAAGCACTCCATGTTTCACTGGAAAAGAAAGAGGTCCTTCACAATACAGCCAGGCATGGTGGTGCACCCCTTCAATCCCAACACTGGGAGGCAGAGGTAGGAGTTCAAAGCCACCCTGAATCTACATAGTGAATTCCAGGTCAGTCTGGGCTAAAGCGAGATCCTACCTGGAAAAGCAAAAAAACAAAAATCAAAAACACACACAAAAAATCCCCCACAAAAAACGAAACAACAACAATAACAAAAAACAACCCATAGATTTATAAATAAGTATAAAGTGATTTATATATTTTGTTTTGTGGTCTGTTTACAGGTTTCAGAGATGTTTACTTCCTATCCCCCCCCCCCACACACACACAAGTGCCGGGCCTTATTTATGCTAGGCAAACATTCTAGCCCTGAACAACTAACCCAGCACCCATTCACTTTGCTTGTTTATTTACTTATTTGTGTGTGTGTGTGTGTGTGTGTGTGTGTGGCTATACCAGGGCCTCTTGCTACTGCAAATGAATGCTAGATGCTCATGTCTTTTTTTTTTTTTTTTTTTTTTTTGAGGCAGGGTCTCACTCTAGCTTAGGCTGACCTGGAATTCACTATGCAGTTTCAGGGTGGCCTTGAACTCATGGTGATTCTCCTACCTCTGCCTCTTGATTGCTGGCATTAAAGGCGTGTGTCACCAGGCCTGGCTTCATGTCACCTTTTTGCATCTGTCTTCACCTGGGTGGCTCAGAAGTCGTCCGTCGGCATGGTGGTGAAGGCCTTTAATTCCAGCCCTCGGGAAGCAGAGGCGGAGGAGCACTGTGAGTCTGAGCATGGGGGGTGGGGGGGGCTTGGTTACATTTATGTGCACATCTGCACCTGCCAGTTCCAGCTGTGCAGTGTGAGGCAGGAGGAGCAGTGTCAGTACCTGGGGAAACTTGCCTGCGGAGTGGTGAGAGAACACCGCGGTCGAGACGTAAAGCAAAATCACGACCGCAGGCCTGACCACAAGGACCGCAGGCCTGACCACAAGGACCGCAGGCCTTTAGGTTGGTGAGCTTTGCTGACGGTCTGACACGAGGCCGCGGTGGAGCTCACCCACACGTGGACTCTTCCTCGGCGGCAGTCACTCCTCAGACCAGTCATGGCCAGGGTATGAAAATACGCCCTTGTTTGCTGTGTGGGAGGTAGAAAATTTAGTAACAGAAGGGTCTCTGTGTGAAGAACACTTATGTTGTAGACACACTAGAAGTGAGTACATACAAACTTCTTATGTCTACTACAGACCAATGTGCATGATGGTAACATGGCCATTGCATGCGGCAGAAGATGTTAATCTTTACCTGGGTGCTGGTCCTGTGTTGTTCGTGTTTTATAGCTCAGTATGGGTCTGGTTCCTTAGCTTCCTCCATTAGACTCCGTGACATTTTCTCAACCCCAAAGCCAAAGTCCTTCCCTTCCCAAGGACAGACCACATAAGCTGAACACAGCAACTTTTGAACCAAAGAACTTTAGTGGAGGAAGAATTCGACTAAACCTTCTTTTTTACTTTGAAGCAAAGAAAACCAACGCTTGGAGAATTTGGAAGACTTTCATGAGTTCTTTTGTTTGTTTGTTTGTTCTTTTGTTCTTCATGGTAGGTTCTCACGGTAGCTCAGGCTGACCTGGAATTCACTATGTGGTCTTAGGATGGCCTTGAACTCACGGGGCGATCCTCTTACATCTGCCTCCCGAGTGCTGGGATTAAAGGCCTTCACCACCAAGCCAGACGGATGACTTCCAAACGTACTAACACCTCCCTCTCAGACAGATGAGGGGACCTACCTCTCTCCGGGGCACTGGACAAAAGTCAAGCCTCGTGAAAGTCCTGGCAAAGTCTCTATTAGGGTTCAGGATAATTTCTTCAATCTTATAAGCCTCCCCCACTTTCTTTCTTTTTGGTTTTTCAAGCTAGCGTCTCAGTCTAGTCCAAGCTGACCCAGAATTCACTATGTAGTCTCAGGGTGGCCTCGAACTCATGGTGATCCTCTGCCTCCTGAGTGCTGGGATTAAAGGCGTGCGCCACCATGCGTGGTTTATAAACCTCTTTGATGTTCATTTTCCTGTCAATAAGACCCTGAACCTGGGGGAGCTAGCGTGCCGAATTAGCAGCTGCTTGTCCTGGCTGGCTTCCGCTACATGGTGATGGGCTAGCCAGGCAGACACGGGCCACGCCAGCACTAGCCATCTTAAACACCTCGTGGATGCTTTCCGATAACCACACAAAGAAAGAGGCAGCTTTTCCCTCCAGATCCTGGGCACACAGCCCCAGACATTTTGTTATCACAGCTTGGGTAAACTCTAAATGATCCAGCAACCATTTCCACCCTGGCCAGAGGGAGAGCCCCTCCCCCAAGGGGCCTGGTAGAGCAACTCCTGTGGCTGGAGCTGAGAGACGGGACCACGATTGGTTCGAAGTTGTGACTGCCTCCCAAACAAATGGCTGCCTTGGTCCCAACACCCTTCCTGGGTTAGAGAAGCAGGCTGCCCAGGCTCGCTTCCTCCTGTGCTGCCTCCCAGCTGTTGCAGCGTTATGCCCATAAAAGGCTTCCCTCAAGCAGTCTTGCCTTGCCAATTTTCAGCAGTGTGAATTGAGCTGGAACAGGAAGAAAGCAATCTCAGAGTGGCATGATGGGAGAGACAATGGGACCTTCTCAGCAGCTGGTGACGGTGGCCGCAGGAGGCAGCGGCATCGATAGCCTTCCAGTCAGCAGGGCAAGCTGTAAAAACAGCAGGGCAGCCAACGGCTTGACAGTGTTAGAAGCTGGCCGTTTCCCTCAGGTGGCCCCCAGAGCAGCCTGGCAGGCACCCCGGATCCTAAGCAGCTTGGGTGCCTATCTCGCCCCACGCCCAAGCAGTCTTGGTGGAGCCAGGCACTCCAGGTAGCTCCGGAGCAGGAGCAGGTGCAGCAGAGCTGCGGAAGAGGTGAGGCCTCCGTTCCCTGGGAAGCTGAGCAGTTCCAATTCAGGGGCACAGCTGACTCCGGGGAGATGGGAGGCTGTCAGCAGGGCTGGGGAGATGGCTCAGTGGATAAATTGCTTATCACCCAAGCACCAAGACCAACACCCACCTAACAGCTGGGCATGGCAGTATGCAACTGTAACCCCAGGGCTGGAAGACCCCAGGACTTGCAGGCTAGCTAGATTAGCTGGAATCAGCAGGCTCCAGTTCTGTGATGAGAGGAGAGACCAAGTGGGATAGACAGCTGATGTCTATCTCTGGCTTTCACACACATGTGTATGTGTGTACTTGGACACACATGCGCCCACATACAAACTCATACACATGCACACGTTCACACACACCACCCAACACACATGTTTACAAACAAAAGTGGTGTACACCTTTAATCCCAGCACTCAGGAGGCAGAGGTAGGAGGATTGCTGTGAGTTCCAGACCACCCTGAGACTCCATAGTGAACTCCAGGTCAGCCTGGGCTAGAACAAGACCTTACTTCCAAAAAAACAACCCCTCCCCCCAAAAAAAAAGTGCTGTAAAGCAGCTAGAAAAGAGAAGCCATAGGTCTTGGCTCCAAAGAGCTGTGAAGTCGTTAGGGACCCCTGGGCCTCAGAGCCCAGGCAGAGGGTTGTGACACTGGTCACTAGCCGGCTGTAAAGGTCCCCACACCAGAGGCCTGCACAAGGACAGTGACCACAGAGAGTGCCACGCACTGCTGCTTGGGCCTGCCTTCTGCTGCCCCGGCTGCACTCAAGCGCGGAGGGAAAAGCCACTGAGACCAGCTTCTCCTGCCCACCCTTGACTTCCAGCCAGGTGCAGTGGCAGGACCCAGCCCACGGCCTGGTGGCAGCTTCTGTACACAACAGCTCCCACCTCTGACCTTTTCAGAATTCTTTATGTATACTGAATATATTTATTTTCTAAAAAACATTTTATTTTGTTTATTTGAGAGGGAGAGAGAATGGGTGCACCAGGGCCTCTAGCCACTGCAAATGAACTCCAGACACATGTGCCACCATGTGCATCTGGCTTAAGTGGGTACTGGGGAATCAAACCTGGGTCCTGAGACTTCATAGGCAAGTGTCTTAATTGCTAAGCCATCTCTCTAGTCCTTGAATAAATTTCTACGTTCTTAGATTTTCACTTAGTACAAGGGTGCATCAGATTCTTTCACTACATTAGTAAGAGGAGCTAGGCAGGAACAGGAAAGCAGCACCCTTCTGTTTTGGAGACAGAGCCTCTCTATGTAGCCCAGGCTAGTTTCAAACTTACTGTCCTGCCTCAGTCTCTGGATGCTGGGATTACAGGCTGCTTTATCACACCCAGCTAATACACATCTTTTAATGTATTTTCAGCATCCTAGCGTAATTTTCTCCAGAAAGAATGATCTGTGAAGCTGGGCGTGGTGGCAGCGCCTTTAATCCCAGCACTAGGGAGGCAGAGGGAGGATTGCCTTGAGTTTGAGGCCACCCAGGTCAGCCTGGGCTAGAGCAAGACCCTACCTTAAGAGAGAGAGAGAGAGAGAGAGAGAGAGAGAGAGAGAGAGAGAGAAGGAGAGGGAGAGAGGGAGAGAGGGAGGGAGAGAGGGAGGGAGAGAGGGAGGGAGAGAGGGAGGGAGAATATGATCTGTGGGAAGTGGCTGTAATAGGAAATTTGAATGTCAAATCCTTTTTTTTTTCCTTCTTTTGTCCATGCAAAATACACAGCTCTCACCTCGGGTTAAGAGAGTTTATTCTGGAACCACATATGAGTGAACATGGCTGGGTAACACAGATTCAGGTTGTCCCAAATTCCCTATTGCAATGTGTTAACAATTGTATGAAGGTTTATAGACATCAGGAGGTTGGGTAACAGCAAATTGTCTGTACGTGTGAGAGAGACAGAGGTGGGGGAATCTCTGCTATGGGCTTGTGATACTATCTGATGACATTCTTAGCTTTTGGGTTGGGGGAAGCTGGTGATCTGGCTGCACATTCCAAAGGTCTCAACTTGTGACCTGATAGTCACCAGGATGTTAGGTCAGACGTAGGCTCGGCACAAAATGGTTATTAAGAGGTGAAAGGTAGCCCACGGCAATATGGCTCTGAACCCGGTTCCCTTATCACAGGGGTTTCATCAGTCCACTTAGCCTCGTTCTGTCCAGGTGCATGAGGACTTCCTCAGGAACTTTGGTTCACTCTCTCTCTCTTGTCTTCTTTGAGACAGAAAGTCACTCATATAGCAAGTACAGAGAGGCTCCGAACTTGGTATAGTGGAGGGTGACCTTGAACTTCCGATTCTCCTCCTTCCACCATCCAGTTGATGGGATTACAGCTGGGCCCGACCATGCCAAGGCCTGTAGGTTTTTGTTTATTTATTTATTTAGTTTTCGAGGTAGGGTCTCACTCTAGCTCAGGCTGACCTGGAACTCACTCTGTAGTCCGAAAGTGACCTCGAGCTCAGTTATTCTCCCTCTGCCTTCACAGTGCTGAGATTAAAGGCATTTGCCACCTAAGCTCCAGCAAGGACCACCATCTTAAAAAAAAAAAAGTTTTAAACTTTACTTTTAATTAAAACATATGTTTTATTTACTTGTAAGCAGATAAGAGAAAATGGGCGAGCCAGGGACTCCAGCCACTGCAAATGAACTCCAGATGTATGCTCCACTTTGTGCATCTAGCTTACGTGGGTGCTGGGGAATCGAACCCGTGTCATTAGGCTCTGGAGGCAAGCACCTTAACTGCTGAGACATATCTCCAACCCCCAACATCTTTTAACATCACTTTCCTACTGGTTATTTTTCTTTGAGGAGACTCACCCCCCTCCCCTGGTCTCGGATGGTCACTAAATAAACATTTGCACAACGACCTGGAGTGTCATGACACCCTTCGATAAAAATCTGAGGACAACTTTTAAATAAGAACACAGCCTGCCCTCGCCTAGGTTAAACAAATCGAATGGAAACGATTTGTTCAGACAGGAGCATCCAATAGACAGACGCAGGCCCGGCGCGCAGCGCGGACTCCTTGGCAGACTCTGCTCAGAGAGGAGCCAGGACTGCGCGCCAAGCCAGGCGGGAGGGGCGCGGCCGCAGACGCGCCGGGGTCCGGAGAAGCCCAGCGGGCTCCGGTCCGCCTCCCTCCCCGGGGGACCCCGCTTCCCGTGCGGGGAGGAGCGGAGGTGACCCCGGCCCGCGCAAGGGCCCGAGGGAGCGGGGAGATCCGCCGGGGTCTGGTCCCCACGGGCATCACCTTCCCTCCCTCCGTGCGGAAACGTCCCCACGGGTCCTCCTTCCACCCTCGCCGTCTCCCGGGGACCGGGGGCGATGGCCCGCCGCGGGGCGAGCATCCTCCGAGCCGGCGTCCCCGGCCTCCCCCCCCCCCCCCGGGGCGGGTGCAGCTCCCTGCGGGGAGGAGGAGGGAGGAGAGCACACTCCACATGCACATATACCCACGAGCACACCGCATCTGGGCCGGGGCCGCCACCCTCCGCCGGGGTCCTTCCCGGCCCTCCGCGGGCTTCCGGGCCTCCGGCGCGGGGCGGGGCGCGCTCCAGATGTGGCCCGGGGCGGGGCGGCACTCCAGATGTGGCCCGGGGCGGGGCGCGCTCCAGATGTGGCCCGGGGCGGGGCGGCGCTCCAGATGTGGCCCGGGGCGCGTGGGAGGACCGGGGACTTTTCCTCGGGGCGGGGCCCTCCTGGCCTTCCTCATCACCGCCCAGTGGAAACGTCTGCAGGCCTGACACCGGCTGGTTCTGGGGAGTTTCTCAAACCATCGCTGGGGATGATAAAAAAGAAAAAGCCCCCTTCTTGGGCAGGCGCCGCGGGCGGAGCTGGGTGGGCTGCAGAGCCGGCGCGGCAGGCCTGCGCCCCAACAGCTGTGCCTGGAAGCCGGGGGTGGGGGGGGTGGGGGGGAGCCTGGGCGCCCCGCAGTTCTAGGGAGCCCTGTGACTCCATCCCCCTGGAATGTGCCTGGAATCACAATGGGACTTGAAAGGGTTTCCGGCCGCCGTATCTGGTGCAGGCCGGCCCTGAGGTCGGCCCTTGGCGGCCCGCCGAGGGGAGCAGTGTTGCCTAATGCTGGGCCGCAGCGCCGGCGGGGTGGACAAAAATAGTCCGAGCATCTGGTTTAAATCCACCAAAAAGCATTTCAAGCGGCTTAATCCTACATCCTCAGCACCGGCAGAACAGGACCAGCCAGATAGATACCGGGCACTTTTTTCTTTTAACGTAACACTTCTGTAATAGACCCAATCACATTTGACAGCCGGGATTTCTGTGTCCCAACGTACAAGTGGCCTTAGTTTATAGATATTGCAAATTTAACTTCCTTTTCTGAGCTTCTGGGTGGGCATGTGCTCCACTATATTCGCGATACCCTTTTCTTTTTGTATGCAGCCCCAAAAAAAAAAAAAAAACAAGTATCTAAGACCAACATATGGGTTGCTTACATACTAAATATATAACTACATTTCCCTCAGCGCCCTGCTCAGAATTCCAAAGGCGAGTTGGAACAAAAGGGAAACGTGTTTGAGTGTAATGGGTGAACTTGTGCCAAGAATTACAGTCACAGGGTAAATAACCTTGTTTTCTCCTTGGGCAGTGGCCGCTAACAGCCCCCTCCCCCTTCTTGGAAGGGGGCCATCCGTCTGCTGGAGGGTGCTGCTAATTAGAGAGAGCCCATAAACCTCTTTGTCAGCGAGGGCATGTGACCTTCAAGGCTAACAATAAAAGCCGGGAGCGGCGGGCTGCGCCCAGCACCCAGCGCCCTGCGCCAGGCCGCCCTGAAGAGGAGCAGGAGGAAGGCCAGGTTCCTGGCGGACTCCAGGCCGCTGAGAGCGCCAGGGTTTGCAGAGGGCTCAGGAGGCAGCAGTCAGTCCTTGCTGCTGGGTCTCAAGTCTCCTTAGAGGCCCTCGGGGGAGAGAAACCCTTTCAAGGGCAATCATTAGTCCTGTTTCTCTGCAAGGTTTTGTTTTCTGATGCCCCCTCCCCATGCCTTACCCACCCACCTGACCTGAGCCGCAGTCCTCGGGCCCTCTACGGACTATGGAGTCCTTTGTCTTGTGCTCACAGAACACTCACGTGGGCCACCAGGAGCAAGTAAAAGCCAAGGAGGTTTATTGAGAAAAAAGGGGAGAAGGCCCCCAAATGTCGGGGCCAGCACCCAGAGAAGAGAGGAAGGAAGAAGTGAGTGCTTTCTGAGGTAGAGGAGTGGGCAGGCTGAACAGTGAGGAGCCAAGGGGGGCTCCTGGGGCGCATTTGGGCTTCATCGAGGGGGCGGTGGGCCAGGTGCGGGATTAACTACGACTTTAGCCTGGGTATCTGTCACCCACTCCCCACCCCTCCATCTAGGGAGACAAGAGGTGGGCTTCGTCCTCTGATTTCCTGCCAGCGTCTGCCCACCTTCAGTCTCTTAATTCTACACTTTGACTTATTGTGCGGCAAACACCATACTTCGCCTGCACATTGCCCTGGTATTAGATATTAAAATTTTTTTGCAGGTATCTTCTCAGAATGTGGGAAAATAGGGGTTCTGTCTTCCCACCCTTGTCTAACTTCCCTCCCTGGGAGCCTCTTGCAAGCTTTCATTTTGTACACCATGTCGTAAACTATAAATGCTACAGTTCTACTTTCCTAGAACAGAGCATATGTTAACTGTCGCCTGCTCTAGACCGCCCCTCCCCCGCACTCCCTTTCCACTTAAAGACCGAGTAAAGTTAATCCCCTGTGTAAAGAGGCATCAGACCTTCGCGTGTTTTATTAGCTGAAACCCACTGTGGAACAACACCAGGAATTCCTCATGTCGTGAACAGAGCACATAAAAGCGTTTACAAGGTGCGGGCCGAGGGGAGGACGCAGGGAACAAACGGTGGTGGGCGGGCAAGCGGGAAGGAAGCTCTTCCTGGCAGGATGCTCCTCCCCTTGGTCCGCATCCTCTCCTCAGTCTCTTCCTGCCTGTCTCAGCCAAATAACTGAGGGCGAGTCAATGATTTCTCTTTTTTTCCTATTCAACTTAAAAGCATTCTCTCTGCTTACTGAGGCTACTCTGGGGCCAATTCTACTGCTAAACTCAACAGTTGATTCTGTTTGATCTTCTGAGGAATATCTGAAAGTTTGATATAATGTATACCAAGAATCATTTCCAGGCTCCCTTTATTTTTAGAATCATGTGTTTGTTGGAGATAATTAGGCACAATGGAATTAACAGGAATCTGAAGCCAACAACGATAGGACTCCATCATTACAGAGCCCAGAGCTCTGTTTACACAGTAGGGATGGTATTTCTTCCCGAAGGGTGAAAGCAGACGTTTCTATGCTTACTTAGCACAGTGATGTTAGGGGCACCGACAGCCTTTGAGGTGCACGTTGCAGTTACTTCTCATGGCTGGGACAAACACCCGGCTAGAAGCAGCTGCCGGGAGAAAAGGGTTCAATTCAGGATTGCAGACTACAGGGGACGCTTCGCCACACATCTATAGCACAGAGACAGCAGCAGGGGCCAGCTGGCACAAGCTGACTTCGAACACACACCTTTCGGGTACACTCCAGATCTGTCCTCACTGACACACCACCTCTATCAGAGTTTTGCCTGCTGAACACTAAGTAGGATCCTTAATCAAAAATACCTGAGACGGGCTGGAGGGTTAAGGCGGTTAGCAGTTGAGGCGTTTGCCTGCAAAGCCAAAGGACCCAGGTTTGATTCCCCAGGACCCACGCTAACCAGATGCACAAGGGGGGAGTTTGTTTGCAGTGGTTGGAGGCCCTGGTGTGCCCATTCTCTTTCTCTGTCAAATAAATAAATAAACAAATAATACCTGAAGATGGGCGTGGTGACCCACGCCTTTAATCCCAGCACTTGGGAAGCAGAGGTAGGAGGATCACTGAGTTCAAGGCCACTCTAGACTCCATAGTGAATTCCAGGTCAGCCTGGGCCAGAGTGAGACCCTACCTCAAAAAAAAAACCAAAAAAACAAAACAAAAAAACAACCCAAGACTATGGGGGCCATTTACATTGAAATCACCACAGTGTGATCATTGTTTTCCCAAATAAACTCTGCGGTGCAATAAATACTCCCTTTCTTTGTTAGATAAGATTCAGGATTTTTGGTTTCCACACATTAAGTAAGTCAAGTGGCTTTACATTTTGGGGTGGAGTTTCCTTTGGAACTAAAAAAGAAAAATTAGTTCTTTGCAAACAGAGGGAGAGAGAGAGAGAGAAAGTGAAAGGGAGGGGATGGGTGCCCGGGGCCTCTTGCCACTGCAAACGACCTCCCACGAGCCACATTATCTGTCTGGCTTTATGTGGTGTGGTGGTTTGATTCAGGCGTCCCCCATAAACTCAGGTGTTCTGAATGCTACGTCCCCAGCTGATGGAGATTTGGGAATTAAAGCCTCCAGGAGGCAGTGTATTGTTGGGGGCGGGCTTATGGGTGTTATAGCCAGTTTCCCCTTGCCAGTGTTTGGCACACTCTCCTGTTGCCCTTGTCCACCTTATGTTGGCCAGGGGGTGATGTCCACCCTCTGCTCATGCCATCGTTTTCCCTGCCATCATAGAGCTTTTCCCTCTAGCCTATAAGCCAAAATATACCTCTTTTTCCCCACCAGCTGCTCATGGTTGGGTGATTTCTACCAGCAATGTGAACCTGACTGCAACAGTAAAGTGGTACCGAGGTGAGGTTGCTAATAGACACCTGACTATGTGGCTTTGGCCTTTTGGAGCTGATTTTCAAGAGGAATGAGGGAGGATTTGAAACCTTGGCCTCAGAGACGCCTTGCAGTGCTGTAAGTACAGCTTGATGGACTGTTCTGGGTCTGAGCTGAAAGACCTGAATGCAGTAAGAACTATGGACTGTGAGGTTTGGCTTATGAGGGTGAGAAAGAGCTTTGCTTGGACTGACTGGGCTAGAAGCAGTTTGTGTGAGAAGCTTGCTCTTATGCCTGTGTCCTGAGAAGCTGTGCAGGGCTGCTTTGCGTAGTTACGGAGTAATATGAGCAGAGGGTTATGGCGCCAAAAGAAAGCTTTGGGCCCAAACTGCAGCCTGATTACAACTTTTGAGACTGGACCAGCTGACCTGCGCTGGGGCAGCAGGAAGAATGTAGACTCCTTTGAAGGGGTCTGAGTGCTCAAGAAGTGTCCTGTTCTTCAAAGTCTGCTTTATTCCCCCCTGGATTAACAAATTGGCACCCTTCCTGATATTGTGGAGTATAAGAAATGCAGGAAAGACAGGGTCATTGAGTTTGCAACACAATGTTGTGTTTTGGAAATGGCCATGGGCAGTATGAAGCAGGTCTGCATGGAGACCCCATGGGGCCATGAGGATGAACCGTGGCTTGCAGTGGAGACCCAGTGGAGACGCCGGGACCACGAGATGGCTGCTCAGCAGGGCTGCCGGACCGATGAAGTTTTCCAGGACTGTGAGTAGCCTACCTGGAGGGCCAGAATTGGAATGCCAGAGACTTGTTGCTGGTTAGAATTATTGGACTTGGAGATTTGTCACTGGCTAGAATTGTTGGACTTGAAGCTACAGAGTTTGATGTTTGCCCTGGTTGTTTTAAATCTTGTATTGTATTGGTTGAATATTTCTTTGCTATGACCAATGTCATCTTTTGCAGTGTGAATGTTTATTCTGTGTCATTATGGGTTTTAAAAAAATATTTTATTTTTATTTATTTGACAGAGAATGGGGGGTGGGAGAGAACGGGCATGCCAGGGCCTCCAGCCACCACAAACAAACTCCAGATGCATGCACACCCTTATACATCTGGCTAACGTTGGTCCTGGGGAATTGAACCTGGGCTCTTTGGTTTTGCAGGCAAATAAAATACCTTAACTGCTAAGCCATCCCTCCAGCCCCATAATGGTTTTTTTGAGGTTATTTTTTGGTATTATGGCTCAGTTAAAAGACCTTGGATTATGGGGATGTATGAACATCACTGGGATTATTAAAAAACATGGGGACTTTTAAAGTTGGACCGAGTGTATTGCATTTTACATCGTGGATGGTTATTAGTTTATGGGGGCCAGGGGCGGAATGTGGTGGTTTGATTCAGGTATCCCCCACAAACTTAAGTGTTCTGAATGCTGATGGAGATTTGGGAATTAACACCTCCTGGAGGGAGTGTAATGTTGGGGCCACGCTTATGGGTATTATTGCCAGTTTCCCCTTGCCAGTGTTTGGCACACTCTCCTGTTCCTATTGTCTACCTTATGTGGGCCAGATGTCTACCCTCTGCTCATGCTATCATTTTCCCCTGCCATCGTGAAGCTTCCCCTCGAGCCTATCAGCCAAAATAAACCTCTTTTCCCCACAAGCTGCTCTTGGTTGGGTGATTTCTACCAGCAATGCGAACCGGACTGCAACATGTGGGTCCTGGGGATTTGAACCCAGGTCATAGGCTTTGCAAGCAAGTGCCTCTAACCACTCAGCCCTCTCTTTAGGCCCTCTTCTGGAATTTAAATTTTAAGATATGGTGATGGTTAATTTATGTGTGGCACCCAAACATTTGATTTAACACTAGTCTAGAGGTCTTTTTTCTTTTCTTTCTTTCCTGCTCCCCTCTTCCTCCCGAGCTACCTTGAGAATTATGAGCTTGCCAGCCTTCACGATCATATGAGCCAATTCCTTAAATACCAGTTAGTGTCCTTCTTTCCAGTTATAAATAGTCGTGCTCCTCTGTTAAACCCTGACTCATCTACATACCTACTACCATGGATTCCTGGCACAAGCATGCTCTTGCGTAGCTCTCAAGTTCACAGGAGCTGAAAGGAGGCTTGGCACTGATGAGGGGAAGATCCCACACTTCACCGATCTATCTTGTAAAGTCTGAGACAGCGCCATGTCATAACAGGAGGACTCAGCCAGACAGCAGGGCCAGGCTTCACCAGCCCCTCCCCCTCACCCCTCCATCTCAGCAGCCGGAAGGAAGAACATGCTCTCCTCTGAGCTGCTGTGCCCCGACCGCCTCTGCTGGTCTGCACGTCCATCCTCCTCACACACAGCCTCTTCCTGCTGTCCAGTAGTGTCCACCAAAGGGACCGGCTGAAACAAACGCACTGGCCTTACGGAGTACTCATCGTTAAATGTCCTTGTTTAAAACTGCAAGGCCAGCCTGCGTGGTGGAGCATGCCTCTAATCCCAGCACTCGGGAGGCAGAGCCTCGCTGTGAATTTGAGGCCAGCCTGAGACTACGTGGTCATTTCTAAATCTGCCTGGGCTAGGGCGAGAACCTACCTCAGGAAAAAAATGATGCCTGGAGTACTCCAGGTGAGAGTTGATGATGGCCTAAATTAAGCCAGGAGACGAGTGTGAAGTGGTCACACTCTGAACATGCTTTGGAAGGCCATTGGATCTATAGATTGGCTCAATGTTAGTAAAGGAGGGCTGGGGAGACGGCTCACTGGCTAAAGGCCCTTGCTTGCAAAGCCTGTTGGCCTTGGTTCAATTCCCAAACCAGATGTACAAAGTGACACATGCATTTGGAGTTTGTTTGTAGCTCAGGTGTGCCCATTCTCTCTTAAGTAAATTAAAATTTTTTCTTTTTCTTTTTCTTTTCTTTTTTTACCCCTAGGTAGGGTCTATAGCCCAGGCTGACCCGGAATTCACTAGAAAGTCTCAGGGTGGCCTTGAACTCAGTGCAATCCTCCTACCTCTGCCTCCCAAGTGCTAGGACTAAAGGTGTGCACCACCACTCCTGGCTCTAAAAGTATTTTTAGAATATAAATATAATGGTAAAAGAAAGGTAACCAAGTATTAAAACATATATGTATCTGTCTCAAGGGAATCAAATGAATTATTCAGGAACCTATTAGAAATCCTAGATTAATCTAAATGTTGATTTAATAATTCACTTTAAAAATTGCTACCTTTTTGAATGCAGGCTTTGTGCAGACAGACTGGGCAATCAGTGGACATTACTGAATGTAAAAAGCTGAGGCTAATCTGATCTGCACAACGTGCCACAGTTTCCCCCTTTCTCTTTTCTCCTTCCCCTTTCTCAGAATGGGTCTGTCAGGTAGACGAAGACAAACGAGGCCATTTTCCCGTTCTGCTGAGCACAGCCCTTCAATAACTACAGTCACCAACATCATTAATTTCGTGCTCTAAGACTTCAAGGATCAGGCTGCTTAAAGACAAATGCTTGTCCTGGTTTGATTCCCCAGTACCCAGGTCAAGTCAAGATGCACATGCGTCTGGAATTCGCTTGCAGTGGCAGGAGGTGTGGCGAATCTCCAATAGCGGCTAGACCGTGAGGACGGGGTGTCAGGGGTAGAGGACTGCGAACAAGGAGTCTACCTCTGATATGACCTCGGTTTCATGAGTTTCTTTTCTTTGTGAAAGTGTTTTTATTTATTCATTTTTATTAGAAAGAGAGAATATGGTGATTCCAGGGCCCCTTGCTGCTATAAACAAACTGCAGACACAGGAACCACTTTGTTTGGCTTCCTCTACGCGGGTACTGGGCTGGCAGGCTTTGCAAACAAGTACCTTTAACCACTGAGCCCTTTTTCCCAGCTCTGAATTTCTCTCTTAATTAAAAAAAAATATTTACTTATTTGAGAGAGAGAGAGAGAGAGAGAGAGAGAATGAGAATGGGCATGTCAGGGCCTCTAGGCACTGCAAACAAAGTCCAGATGCTTGTGCCGCCACCTTGTGCATCTGGCTTTAAAGTGGGTACCGGAGAATCAAACCTGGGTCTTTTGGCTTTGCAGGCAGGCACTTTAACCACCAAACCACCTATCTTTCCAGCCCTGAAGCTCTCATTTTTAAGAACTGTGAGTAAGAGGCTGGAGAGATGGCTCAGGGGCTGAAAGCATCTGCTGGGCAAGCCTTCCAGCTTGAGTTCGGGTCGCCAGAACCTGCGCAAAGCTGGGTGGCACGGCTCTGGCTGCAATCCAGCATGCCCAGGGCAAGCAGGGCAGGCAGAGGCAGGACCATCCCTGGAAGCTCGGGGGCCAGTAAGCCTGGCCTACGTAGCAGGGAACAAGGCAGACCTTGCCTCCATAAGGGGGAAGGTGAGGACGGGCTTGTCCTCGGACCTCCACATGCATGCCCGCGCTCACAGGGAGCCGCACACGCAGGTTAACAACAAGAACAGTGAGCCATTTCAAGGGCAAGTAGAGCCTGAGGCCAGACCAATCGCCTTGCGAAACAGTTTGCAGATTGATTCTGTTCTGAACTTTCATCTGAATTTCTAACCTTGTTTGATAATCACAAGGATATAATGGAAATAAAACCCCACTTCCAACACTCTCTGGAGCACTTTCACATATATTACATACCATAATGAAGCAACACAGGAAACTTTCTTAAACATAGGATTTGTCTGTGAAGCTTAAATGTGAGGTAGACAGATGCCTGACTTTCAAACAGATGGGACCCCAGAACATTTCCAGGCTACATGAATCTCAATTTTCTGTTACACTTTATGCCTGAGACAGCTAACCAGTCAGTCGATGGCAAGGGTTTTTACACTCATTGTTTTCCTATCCTCCCTAACATCCAGTTTAGCAATTCACTCAACCTTCTGAGTCCCTGTGGATGAGACTGTAGATAGATACACAACCCTGGGCGTGGTGGAGCACACCTTTAATCCTAGTACTTGGGAGGCAGAGGTAGGAGGGTTGCCATGAATTCGAGGTCACCCTGGACTACATAGTGAATTCCATGTCAGCCTGGGCTAGAGCGAGACCCTACGTCAAAAAATAAAAACAAACAAACAAACAAAAAAGAATGGATACAATATTTATAATTTGTTGCATGAACATGAATCTTGAGTGCATGTATATGTTGTTTACGACTTAAGATATATCAGCTCATGGAATCTGACATCTGTATTCTGATATAAGAAAAGAAATATAGAGCTGGGCATGGTGGTGCATGCCTTTAATCCCAGCACTTGGGAGGCACAGGTAGGATTGCTATGGGTTCAAAGCCAGCCTGGCATTATACAGTAAGTTTCAGGTCAGCCTAGACTAGAGTGAGACCTTACCTGAGGGGGGGAGGGGAAGAAAAAGAAATACAAGCTTGATTGGTTAAGTGCTTGTCTTGAAAGCACGTGGTTCTGAGTTAGATCAGTCATCAGAGACCATAAAATGCGGGTGTGGGGAGGCACAGGCAGGAGCATTCCCAGGGCTCACAGGCTAGTCAGTCTAGGGGAATTGGCTCCAGGTAGTGAGACCCTTTCTCAAACAAGGTGGGTAAAAGTGGGCAGGGTGATGCCTGCCTTCACCCCAGCACTCAGGAGGCTGACGTAGGCAGAGAGCAATGAGTTCCAGGCCAAGCCGGGCTACAGTGTGGCCCTGCCTCAAAAAAACAAAAACAAAAAAATAAAAATAAAAAGGGGCTGTAGAGGGCTGGAGAGATGGCTTAGCGGTTAAGCGCTTGCCTGCGAAGCCTAAGGACCCCGGTTCAAGGCTCGGTTCCCCAGGTCCCACGTTAGCCAGATGCACAAGGGGGTGCACGCGTCTGGAGTTCGTTTGCAGTGGCTGGAAGCCCTGGTGCGCCCATTCTCTCTCTCTCCCTCTATCTGTTTTTCTCCCTGTGTCTGTCGCTCTCAAATAAATAAATAAAATATGAACAAAAAATATTTTTTAAAAAAAAGGGTCTGTAGAGTTGGCTCAGCAGTTAAAAGCTTTTGCTTACAAGTTCTGAAGCCTGGGTTCAATTCCCCAGTACCTACATCACGCCAGATGTTCAGAGTGGCGCATGCATCTGCAGTTTGTTTGCAGTGGCAGGAGGCCCTGGCATACACATATTCTTTCTCTCTCTCAAATAAATAAATTTTAAAAAAGGTGACAGTACCTGAGAACAATACCCAACACACGTATTTGCACACCTTTGAGTGTGTAACTGCACACATATGAATATGCACATACATTCACACATGCAAAAAAAGAAAATACAAACCGTCAGTGATATGATTAGTTTATTTATTTTAAAATTTCCAAAAATACCCTTGCAAAATCACCCACATACTGGGCTTTATTAAAGATAGCCTTTACAAAGAGATTAAAATTTGTAAAACTATTTTCTCTGAGCTATTAAAGCACACTGGTATAAAAGCTAAGAGAGCAAGCTAAGTTGTGGTCAGTGTCTCACGGGTTAGGCTGTGTCTGCAGTACAGCTCCAAAAGGCTAAGTCTTAAAGCAGTTCAGGGAAAAAGTTGATAATTTTTTCTTCTGTAAAGCTTTAATCATATATGATGTTTACTTAGAAAAATATACTGCCAATCACCAAACAATGATCTTCTCAAAACTGAGTCAACTGCGTCACAAGTATATCAACCTACAAAGAAGACCTAGGAAATTACTTTTAACTCTATATTAGCTCCTTAGTTTTCTTTCTTTCTTCCTTTTTTTTTTTTTTTTTTTTTTGTTTTTTTGAGGTAGGGTTTTGCTCTAACCCAGGCTGACCTGGAATTTACTATGTAGTCCCAGGGTGGCCTTGAACTTACAGTGATCCTCCTACCTCTGCCTCCCAAGTGCTGGGATTAAAGGTGTGGGCCACCACGCCCGGCAAGCTCCTTAGTTTTCTTGATAAACGATATTAAATGTGAATCTAGGCTTTTCCAATTAAAAAAATTACTTGTGGTTAATATAAGGTAGTGTTATATATTTTAACATAAAAGTTCAAGCATTTTCCAAAAGTACAAAATGAAAGAAAACACATTTGTTTAACCAGTGTTTTACAGAAATATGGAATATTTACATACTTCTAACACTGTAGAAATCTTTGGTGGTGACATATGGAGTAAGATCCCTGAAAATACTTCAGTAACTGTCCTAGTGATCAGTGTGGTACAGTGTTTACAATTTGCAACGGTGACACAATTATCTTTTAGCCCTATCTACAGCGTGGAGGGGATCTTAAGTAGGAAGGAGCTAGGCAAGTTTATGTAATTAACTACTTGGCAATAGGCTTGCTTCTGGGTCCTTTTGAGGGCAGATAAGACAAAAAAGCACTATAGATTATTCCTTACTCCTAAACAAACTTGGGAAATAGGTATTAGTGACTAAGTGGAATGAATGTATAGTAAAATAAAATAACAGTAGCCTACAATTTCTGGATAAATTCCAACAGTGCCCTACACAGGCATCTTGTACCCAGCACCCCAAGGCACTGTGGTCTAGGAATGAACTGACATCTCCCAAGATCAGCAACTTAGCAGCAGAGAAACAAGCCAAACGACCAGCATCACCTCCCAAGAGACAAGGAGGCCTCAGCTGCGCGAGGACAGTGTGAGAATATGAAGAAAGCAAAGGACGGCGGAGCCAAACAGCCTCGCCTGTGGCTGGGGGTCCTGAGAGTCCAAACCCACCAGGGGAAGACTGTGCATGTGACACAGCTTACATTATTGGAGACTGGTGTCACTTTTGATTAAGCATTCTGATTCTAGAAGAAAAATAGCCCTTTCTTTTTAAAATGATACAGGAGGCTGGGCATGGCGGGCCTTCAATTTGCCACTCAGAAGGCGGAGGCACAGGACTGCCCTTGAGTTCGTGACCAGCCTGGGCTATAGAGTGAGACCTTGTCTCAAACTCAATCAACTAGCCTCCCATGCTCCCCTCCCAAATAACCAAAACCAAAGCAAATCAAGAAAAGAACACTAGCTTACTGGTGGACAGGTGGTTTTGTTTGGTCTGTGTGCCAAGGCCTTGTACTTGCCCAACATGGGGTCTCTCACTGAGCCACAGTCTAGCCCAGAAAGTAGGGTTAATACTGAGATTGCACTGGATAAAGACAAAATGGTGCAATGCGAGCCCCAGAGGTGATGTTATAGATACAAATCTCTAACTTATCAAGTCACCTCATCAAGAAAGTTGAGGCCCCGGCCCTGAAGACATCTGCACTCTACAGCGTTCACGTCGGGACGCAGTGTCAGGTGAGATCAGCAGCGATCTCTTCCAAGAACTGAGACTTTGAATTCATAGGAATTTTGAATAGAAATTAAAGTCTATCCAGAAACAGAGAGCCGAAAAATGAGTCAAAGCCAAGCACGTGGAAATATTTGCAGAATTAACCTTAGGAGCAAAGAAAATCAAGTTCTTCCTTGGTGTTGCGTGCCAGTGACGAGAGCCGTCAGGCAGCCAAGGCAAGCACTAAGGGACAGGGCGCGGCGGGCACGCAAGCGCTCGGGCAGCGTTGGGTCAGCGCTCCCGGGAGCCCTCACTACGTAGCACCAGCCGTTTGTCAAAAGCTGGAAAGGTCAAAGGCCACACAAATCTCCCTCATTCTGTTCTTTTTGGGCAAACCTCTCCAATAGCCAGGGGAATTATCGAAACAAGCATGGTATCTATGACTTAGATTATTTACCATCAAAACCGTCACACACAAAAGAACCACGGAGCTAAGGTTGATAATGCACGGCTATCAGTACACCTAAAACAACAAACAATGCCTCTAAGTCTCTTAGACTACAAAAGTGGTATTTTTCTGGCTGCCTGTGTTTTGCGCTGGCACGTCTCTTCAGGACTCATTGCAGCCAGCAAAAGATTCAGATGATTCCAGTCAGTGCCAGACTCCTGGACCAGCAGCGCCCATCCCTGCCAAGCTTGGGAACGGGTGCCTACGGGAAAATTTTATGTGTTAGAAAAGGCCTGAGTGCTGTACTGGTCTGTGATTTTACTTCATAAAAGCTAAAAAATATAACTGGTGTTGACAAAAACATGCCAGATTCAATTAGATTATACATCTAAGTAGAGAAACCTGGTAAATATGTAAAATAACTTCTCATATGTGAAGAAGATAACTAAAAGTACTTGAAATTAGCCGGGTGTGGTCACACACACCTGTAATAGCTGCACTTGGGAGGTGGAGGCAGGAGAATCACAAGTTCAAGGTCATCCTCAGCTATCTAGTGAGTTTGAGGCCATTTTAGGTTATCTTGTCTCAAAACAGAGTTGAAATTGAACAATTAGTTATATTTTTATATTATAAATCCACTGAATTTAGGAAACAAAACCAACAGGCAACAGAGATGGCAGAGTTAAAGGCATAATTGTGGCATGTCAGAATGTGACAGACAGACAGACGGCCAAACTGAAGGGAAATGTGTAGTTGTAAAACAAGTAAACATTTCAAGTGAGCAAGACTAGTCAGGAAAGTGCTATGTGCGAACCTGGCTTTCAAATATTTCTTTCAAAAAACGTGCACTTAGTGGTGTAAAGGACCAAAGAAATTACTACAAAAGTACGAGTTGAAAGGCTTGTCAAGAGTCACCTTACACGACGCTCTGATGTCTGCCCGCTCAGGGGCGGTCCCACCTCTCCCCGTACAGCGAGGTGACAACTAGGTGGAGCACGGCCCGTGCGTGCGCCAGGACAGCCGGTTCCCGGAGCAGGAAGGGCTTGAAGCATTCTCTGGTCTTGGGTCTCATCTTCTATCCCAGGCACTCAAGGTCGCCGAGGAACTTGAAAGCAGATAGCATGACTTCCTGTAACTTCTGTCATTTATACATGTCTATTAATAACCCTTGCATAACTGCCTGCAGTAGTCAGTATTAGAAAGTCCTTGTTAGAGAAGCGGAACTACTTAAACCCAGGAAAGTACACCCTGTCATCGCCACAGCCTGCAGAGTCAACATGCAAGTCCTGAGAATGCATCACGTAGAAAGGAAGGGGACTCCTCAGTTCCGTGGTCTTGGGATCTAGACGTGTGGAGGACCGACTAAAAGTACACCTGTGGCCTCTTCTTCACCTTGTATTTCAGCGAGCCGTACCGCACCTGCAGAGAGACGCGCACCATGACAGACAGGAGACTTTAAAATTAGGTTGTGCACACGCGTAGCAGTTGTTTAACCTTCTGACAGAAAGGACCAGCCACCTCGCCAGGCTTTGGGCGCTGGTCTGTTATCCTAGCTACTTGGGAGGCTGAGGAAGGAAGGGACCACAAGTTGAAGACCTGCCTGGGTCAAAAAATGAATGCAGCTGGGTGTGGTGGTGCACACCTTTAATCCCAGCACTAGGGAGGCAGAGGTCAGAGGATCGCCCTGAGTTCGAGGCCACCCTGAGACTCCATAGTGAATTCCAGGTCAGCCTGGGCTAGAAGTGATACCCTACCTCGAAAAACAAAAACAAAACAACAAAAAAAGAAAACAATTCAAAGTCAGCATGGGAAACACAGTGAAACTGTCTCAAAATAAAAAGCAAAATGCGGCTGGAGAGATGGCTTAGTGGTTAAGCACTTGCCTGTGAAGCCTAAGGACCCTGGTTCAAGGCTCGATTCCCCAGGACCCACAATGGCCAGATGCATAAGGGGGCGCACGCATCTGGAGTTCTTTTGCAGTGGCTGGAGTGGTGTGTCCACTCTCTCTCTCTGTCTGCCTCTTTCTCTCTCTGTTGCTCTCAAATAAATAAATAAAAACGTAACCAAAAAAAAGTTAAAAGCAAAATGGATAGGGATGTAGCTCAGAGGTGGGTAATGGTGGAGCACGCTAAACCTGGAGTCAGTCTCCAGCACCAAAGAAGAAGAAAAATCATGTGATATATGCATAAAAATGTAGCTGGAAGCTGGGCGTGGTGGCGCACGCCTTTAATCCCAGCACTTGGGAGGCAGAGGTAGGAGGATTGCCCTGAGTTCGAGGCCACCCTGAGGCTCCATAGTGAATTCCAGGTCAGCTTGGGCTACAGTGAGACCCTACCTTGGAAAACCAAAAAAAATAAAAATAAAAATAAATAAATAAAAAACAAATGTAGCTGGATGTATGCAGCACATTATTATTACTAATCCTCAAACACTGACTGGCTTTCCTTCCGTTGTGCTCAGTAAACGTGAAGGACGCGATTCTCCACTGCTGCTGCGTGTGAAGGCAGGGCCGTGACGTACGTGCTCATCATCGATGACTGCTGGCGCCGTCCAGCCCTCCACCGGGGCCTTCCCTTGTTTATAGCCAGGGTCGGCAGCAGTGTTCGCCGTAACCCTGGGCTTTGTTGTATGGAAATGCCCTCTTCTATGTATAGCAGGAAGAGATACCTATTACAATTCACTTAAAAAAATATATATTTATTTATGTGTGTATACACCCACACACCAAAGCCTCCAGCCACTGCAAACACCACCACATGCTTGCACCACTTTTGGGGACTGTTTTTATGTGGGTGGTGGAAATTGATTCTGGCCCAGCAGGCTTTGCAAGTCTCCAGCCCTTCTCCCCTATGTTTGATTTTAAAGAATCTTAAGGGGCTGGGGACATGGCTTAGTGGTTGAGGCGCTCGCTTGCGAAGTCTAAGGATCCAGGTTCCATTCCCCAGGACCCACGTAAGCTAAATGCACAAGGTAGTGCACAAATGTATCTTGAGTTTGCTCATAGTGGCTGGAGGCCCTGGTGTGCCCATTTGTCCTCTGGTTCTCTCTCTCAAATAAATAAAATATTTAAAAGTATATATTTTATTTTCTTTATTTATTTGACAGAGAGAGAGGGAGAGACAGAGTGAGAGAATGGGCACGCCGGGGCCTCAGCCACTGTTTTAAAGAACTTGTGACACGTGTGCTCCCTTGTGCATCTGCCTTCTGTGAGTCCTGGGGTATTGAACCTGGGTCCTTTGGCTTTGCAAGCAAAGACCTTAACTGCTAAGCCATCCCTAAATAAAGCATTTTTTAAAAGTCTTAAAAGTAGCTGCTGCTCTGCCCTTTTCACCCTTCCCTGGGACAGCTTCATACCGGGGAAGATAAGGCAGCAGGGAAAGCTCATCATTAGGAAAAGCACTCTGTCCTCGGCACCCACCTCCTTGCGGCCTTTGGTGGTCTTCACAGACTTCATGCTCTGGGATCTTCGCAGCCCTCTGTGAGGCCCCATCTCGTTGTCTGAATAGGGCCCCTCGGCTTCTTCATCTGTCTTCTCTCCGCCGTCTCTCAGTGGAATTCCGTAAGCTAAACGAGTTGTCAAAGACAGTGAGATGTGGTAAGAAGGCAGCAAGCCTGGCTCTGCAGCCTGTCTGGGCTCTGCAGGCCTGCTGTCTGCTTGGGTGCCTTTCTCCTCACCTGGGAAGTTCTCTCTGCTCTTCAGAATGAGGGGTTTTCATTTTTTTTTACTTTTTTTGCTGCTTGCACTATTTTCCCCTTTTCTGAGAGAGTGCCTCATGCAGTGCAGACTGGCCTTTAACTTGCTGTGTAGTCAAGGATGAGCCTGGACTCCTGCCCCTGCCCCTTCCTCCTGGGGACCGGTGTTACAGGTCAGGTCTTACCTGGGCTGGGATGGAGCCCAGGACTTCACGCATGCTAGGCAAGCACTCCAACATGGAGCCCCTCTAGATGTTCTTGCATCAGTGAAAATGAAGATCGTAACTCACTTCCTCCAAGAAGTTCTCCAGTCCTTATTTACTCAATTATCTTTGAGACAGTGTCTCACTCTGTAGCTAAGGCTAGCCTGGAACTTACTATGTAGGTCGGGTTGGCCTCAAACTCACAAAATCCTTTTGCCTCAGTTTTTCCTAAACTGAGATTACAGACATAGTCACCACACCCAGTAGACTAGTCTGATTTTCACTATGGATTCTTTTTTTTTTTTTATTTTTTGGTTTTTCCAGTTAAGGTTTCACTCTAGCCCAGGCTGACCTGAAATTCACTATGTAGTCTCAGGGTGGCCTTGAACTCGTGGTAGTCCTCCTGCCTCTGCCTCCTGAGTGTTGGGATTAAAGGTATGTGCCACCATGACTGTTTCTTTTATTTATTTATTTATTTTTGGATTGTTTTTAATTTAAATTTTATTTTATTTATTTGTAAGCAGAGAGAGAGAGGGAGGAGATAGACATAGAGAATGGGTGTGCCAGGGCCTGTAACCAATGCAGACGAACTCCAGATGCATGTGCCCCCTTGTGCATCTGGTTTACATGGGTCCTGGGGAGTTGAACCTGGGTCCTCTGGCTTTGCAGGCAAGTTCCTTAACCGTTAAGCAATCCCTCCAGCCCTGGATTTTTTTTTTTTAATTAAAAAATAAGTGGCCAGGCACGGTGGCTCACACTTTTAATCTCAGTCCTCAGAAGGCTAAGGTAGGAATATCATTGTGCATTCAAAGCCAGCCTGGACTGCATAGCAAGTTCCTGATCAATCTGGGCTAGAATGAGACCCTGACTCAAAACAAACAAACAAACAAAACACAAACAGGCATGATATATATTGTTGTACAGCAAATTTCTCCACACGAGAAGCAGTGAACAACTACTGCCAGCTTTATTAAAAGCAGTTGGGGGCTGGAGAGATGGCTTAGCGGTTAAGCGCTTGCCTGTGAAGCCTAAGGACCACGGTTTGAGGCTTGGTTCCCCAGGTCCCACGTTAGCCAGATGCACAAGGGGGTGCACGCGTCTGGAGTTCGATTGCAGAGGCTGGAAGCCCTGGCGCGCCCATTTTCTCTCTCTCCCTCTATCTGTCTTTCTCTCTGTGTCTGTCGCTCTCAAATAAATAAATAGATAAAAAATAAAAATAAAAAAATAAAAGCAGTTGGAGCCGGGCGAGGTGGTGCACGCCTTTGATCCCAGCACTTGGAAGGCAGAGGTAGGAGGATCGCCATGAGTCCTAGGCTACCTCGAGACTATGTACAGAATTCCAGGTCAGCCTGGGCTAGAGCGAGACCCTACCATGAAAATCCACAAAAAAAGCAACCTGGGACAATAGCAAGACTGGACCTTTTGACATCCCCCATAGAAGGAGGGGCACGAGAAGGTCGTCAGACCCCCCCCACTCTCAGGCAGCCCTGTGGCAGCGGTAAGCAACGATATGCACGAGGTCTCACGGCCTAAAGGGGCGAGAAGCATGTAGAGGTAGGTGATCACGAGACACCTCAGTTCCGTGGGAGTCCTCTGGGAGTGCCATTGCTGTGGGGCTCCGCGTTCCCACACACAACCCCTCACCCTGCTCTGTAGGAAACCCCACTAAACTCACTGGTACTTTGGTCTGCAGTGTCTAATCTGACGTGAAAATGTGTGTGTTCCTGTCTTCCCAAGGAAGACGTTTCATGCAACACACATTTGTAATCCCACCACTTGGGAGGGCAGAAGATTAATGTATGGGGCTAGCTTGGGCTACAAAGTAAGACTTTGTCTTAAAAACAAAAACCAGGAAAGAACAAGGGGTTCAGTGGAGGGGCATTTGGAAGGAAAGACAGAGGAGTGGGTCGGAAGTGATTATCATCAAGCTATATTGTATATGTGTATGGAGATTGTTAGTAAAAAGCAGAAAAAACCCCAACTTCCCCCAAAGTAACAGCCCCCCACAACATCCAGATAATTTATTTCAAGCACTGAACATTCTGGTCTTGTTAAAAAAGAAATCAAGTAATATGATGGGGAATGGAATTTCAAAGGGGAAAGTGTGGTGGGGAGGGAGGGAATTACCATGGAATTTTTTTATAATCATGGAAAATGTTAATAAAAATTAAAAAGAAAAAAAAAAAAGAAATCAAGCCAGTGGTGATGGCGCACGCCTTTAATCTCAGCACTTGGGAGGCAGAGGTAGGAGGATCTCTGTGAATTCGAGGCAACCCTGAGACTCCATAGTGAATTCCAGGTCAGCCTGAGCTACAGTGAAACCCTACCTTGAAAACCAAACCAAACCAAACCAGGGTAAGTAGAGATAGGAAGTCTTCTCATCCTCCCTTTCTTCCTCTTCATGAGCTCCAAGCCCAAGCACTTGTGTGTTCAGACCACCATTTGTGTCTTTGACTTTAATTAGGAATTAAGCCCTTCTCCCAACTTGTCATCTTTGCTCAAGACTGGGAACAATCTTGTAACCAAGGAAGACCCAAAGGGCTGCAGCTCAAGGCAGCGCCCTGGGCAGCCTGGCTATTACGCCTGGCTTGTTGCAGAGCTGGAGTCAGCCAGAGCAGCTGCAGTAATCAGAAGCATCACGGGCCACGCTGCCAGATGTTAGCCAGAGCGCAGCACCAGGGTCGGGGAGAGGCCACGGGCGAGCTAACGGGGCGTGAGGTGCAGCTAGACTGGTCGGCCAGTCTGCAAACTTCCAGGCTAGGCCTATCACCATGAGTTCAAAGCCAGCCTGGGCTGGAATGAGACCTACCTCAACCTCCCCAAAGAAAAAAAAAAATCCTTGGTCTGAGGAAACGGCACGTAACTGTGAGGACGAGAGCACAGGTCCCCATGCCCACGTGGCTGCCGGGTGAGTGGCAGAGACCCGCTGTGGCACCGCGGCTCTCAGGGGGAGAAGGCATTCCCGGGGCCAGCCGGCCAGTTAGACAGGTTGACTTAAAAGTGCTGTGCTGGGCTGGGGAGATGGCTTAGAGGTCAAGGCGCTTGCTTGCAAAGCCAAAGGACCCAGGTTCGATTTCCTAGGACCCATGTAGGCCAGATGCTCAAGGTGGTGCATGTGCCTGGAGTTCGTTTGCAGTGGTTGGAGGCCCTGGCGCGCCCATTCTCTCCCCCCACCCAACAAATAAGTAAACATAAAAATTTAAAGAAGTGTTGTGTCTACATGAAAGACTGTGCCTCAGTAAGTAATGTGGAGAGCACCTGATGTCAGCCTCTGGCCTGTATGTAGATGTGCACGCGTGTGTATTTTGTGTGCCCACATACATGTGTAACATACTTAGGGATACACAAAGACCACATAGATATCATTCTGTGAATGACGGAAGTAAATCAGAGGGGCTGTTTCTAGACAGCTGTCCGTTGAGTTGAAGCTGTGCAGTGCTGATGGACCCCCAGGCCCCCACGCATGCCGGCAGCTGCTGCCGTCGCGCTGCCCCCACCCGGGACGACCGCTCCACTGCTGTCGCAGCACGGCGTTCCAGGTCCTGGAATGGGGAAGCAGAACCAAGGGAAGAAAGGAACCGCTATGATCAAAATGCCAGCCGACGCTGCCCACGGCCTAGTTCAAACGCTTACCCCTGCGATTTTACCTGCTTCCTTTTGTAGGATGAATTGGAATGTCATTCTCAAGTTGATTAGATGTCATGGTCTTTCCTCTTTCCTATTTTCAGCTAAAAAATGATCTTACTGTCATCCTCTGTAATGGATCAACTTGTTACTCCAGAAGTGTGACATAGTCTGGATGTTTCTTGCTCAGATAAAGGGAGTCAATACTGCTCACTGAGAGACTGTCATCTAGGATTATTACATTTTAAAGTTTTTTTTTTTCTCTTCAATATGCTTCTCAAGGTGCCCTTAAGACATGTGCATGAACTCTCTGATACGCCCTCTCCCTTCCCTTAAACCTCACAGGCCTTTGGAGCTGCCTCAATCAAATCGTGCAAGAATGTGGCAGAGTCGTCCAGCAGGATTCCTGCCAGGCTCCCCTGGACTCTGACTCTGGGACGCGTCAGCTGCCAGGTGAGGCCAAGTACTCCAAGACACCGAGAGACCATGAAGAGAGGCCCAGCCATCCCAGGCACCTGCGGTCTTGCTGGCAGCTGGGACGCCTGTGACCGAGCTGTGACTCTAGCCCTGGCTGCCGTCTGACCCCAGCTGCCCAGGCGAGAACAGGATCTGCTTTGCAGGGACTAGTCGCCCACATATTTGTGAGCAAAGGAAGTGCCTGTAATTGCTTTAAACAACTGTTTTGGAGTGTTTTGTTACGCAACAGCAGATCAGTGGAGCAGTTGTCAGCACTGTTAATTAAAAACACTGGGGGGGGCAATCTGATGAACAAAATATACTGTTATTACTATTGTAGTTTATTATTTATTTGAAGCTGAAAAATCATTTTCATATATTTTTTGGTCAACTGGACTTTGGAAGAAATCACACTTTTGAACCAGGGTCTCATGCAGTTAGGCTGGCCTTGAACTCACTATGTAGCCAAGGATGACCTTGAACTGTCTCCACTTGGGAACGCCTGGCCCCACCTAGTTCATGTGGCGTTGAAGATTGAACCTAGGGCCTCTGCATGCCAGGCAAGTACTCTACTCACCCCAGCTCCTTAGAAACTTATTATGCTCAAAAATCTACAACTTCAATCTCTACCCCACCTTTAAGTCTAGCAAGTATCCTTAACTACATTTAAAAATTAACCTGAGGGCTGGAGAGATGGCTTAGTGGTTAAGCGCTTGTCTGTGAAGCCTAAGGACCCCGGTTCGAGGCTCAATTCCCCAGGACCCACGTTAGCCAGATGCACAGGGGGCACATGCATCTGGAGTTCATTTGCAGTGGCTGGAAGCCCTGGCGCGTCTATTCTTTCTCTCTCTCTCCATCTGCCTCTTTCTCTGTCCTTTGCTCTCAAATAAATAAATAAAAATTAAAAAAAAATTAACCTGAAGTTATTTTAATTTCATTGTTTAAAAATAAATAAAAAATCAAACAGCACCTCGGTATTTTAAATTTGAGTGCACACTATTTTAGATGTAATAGAAGAGCATCATAAAATTAGTGGTCTATGTTTTCAGAGTCATAACCTTGTGCTCATTTAAATAACTGGAATATAAATTCTAAGTAGATTATTATTATTATTATTATTAAGGCAGGGTTTCACTCTGGGCCACAGTGAGACCCTACCTCGAAAAACAAAACAAAATAAAACAAAATTTTATTTTTGTTTATTTATTTGAGAGAGAGAAAGAGGCAGAGAGAGAGAGAAAGAGAGAGAATGGGCATACCAAGGCTCCAGCCACTGCAAACTGCACCACCTTACGCATCTGGCTTATGTGGGTCCTGGGAGGAATGAAACCGAGGTCCCTTGGCTTTGCAGGCAAGCGCCTTAACTGCTAAGCCATCTCTCCAGCCCTTTTTAAAATATATTTCTAAAATTTATTTGAGAGAGACAGAGGGAAACATGAAGAGAAAGAGAGAGAGAGAATGAGAATGAGAATGGGTGCACCAGGGCCTCTATCCACTGCAGACAAACTTCAGACACATGTGCCACCTTGTGCAACTGGCTTATGTGGGTCCTAAAAAATTGAACCTTGGTCCTTTGGTTTTGCCGGTAAGTGCCTTAACCATTAAGCCATCTCTGCAGCCCAATGTAACTAACTTTAAACGCATATTAAGAAATGCCTATTTTAGAGGCTGGAAAGATGGCTTAGTGGTTAAGGCATCTGCCTGCAAAACCAAAGGATCCCGGTTCCATTCTCCAGGACTCACATAAGCCAGATGCACAAAGTGGTGACTGCATGTGGAGTTTGTTTGCAGTGGCTGGAGGCCCTGGCACGCCTACTCTCTCCTCTCTTTCAAGTAAATAAATAAATAAATTAAAAATAAAGAAATGCTTTTTTCTTTTTTGGTTTTTCGAGGTAGGGTCTCACTCTGGTCCAGGCTGACCTGGAATTATCTATGTAGTCTCAGGGTGGCCTTGAACTCCTCCTACCTCTGCCTCCCGAGGGCTGGGATTAAAGGCGTGAGCCACCACGCCCAGCTAAAGAAATGCTTATTTTACGAACTACTCTCATCAACATTAGTAGTGTATTAATGTGGCAGATGGTGCGCCATTCCATGGGTCCTCCATAAAGGTCAGAACTGGGTCAGACAACAGCCACCATTTGTAAAGTTACTCATTCTCGTGAGAAAGAGGCAGAATGCTCAGGACATTTCCTTTGTAAAGAGTGCTGGGCATGGTGGCTTGAACAGCTATAATCACAGCACTTGGACGCTAAGTCAGGAGGACTGCCATAATTTGGAAGCCAGCAGGAATGTCACAGAGGGAGGGAGGGAGACAGATCTTTTATTTTCCAAAGTCTTCAATTATAAAGTATGAGTTATTGGTCTCCCTCTAAAAAAAATTTCTACTTTTTTTGGCATATGTGTGTTGCACGTGTGCGTGTGCACATGTATGTGCACGTGGAGGCCAGATGGGATGTTGGGTGTTTCCCTCTGTCACTGTCCATCTTGTTTCCTGTGGCACGGTCTCTCACTGAATCTACAGCTCAGTGACTGGAGTAGACTAGCTAGGGAGCCCCAGGGACTGATTCCCTGTCTCTACTTTTCTGGTTCCAGGAAGATAGGTGCACACCATGATGCGGACATCTTATATGGGTGCTGGGATCTGAACTCAGGTCCTTATGCTTTTGTGGCAAGCACTTTACCTAGTGAGCCATCTCCCTAGCTCTGAAAATTTTACTCTTTGAAAGATTAACAGCACATACCTTATAGCCTTATATGAACACTTTAATAAGGAATGTCCTAAATATCTCAGCTCCCAGCCCTGCAGTTAAAGGCACTTGCTTGCAAAACTGATGGCCTGGGTTTTGATTCCTCAGTACCCATGTGAAGCCAGATGTCCCAAGTGGCATGTGCGTCTGGAGTTCGTTTGCAGTAGCTAGAGGCCCCAGTGTGCCCGTGTTCTCTCTAATAAAAATATTAAAGGAAAAACTGAGTGTGGTGATTCATGCCTGCAACCCTAGCACTCCAGAGCTGGAGGCAGGAGGATCAGGAGTTCAAGGTCATCCTATGCCACTTACCAGTTGAGGCCAACCTGGGCTACATAAAATCCTGTTTCATGCAAATAAACACACACACACACACACAAGAAGAAATCAAAAATTAAGCTGGGCATGGTGGTGCATGCCTTTAATCTCAGCACTTGGGAGGCAGGCGTAGGAGGATTGCCATTGAGTTCAAGGCCACCCTAAATCTACATAGTGAATTCCAGGTCAGCGTGGGCTATAGTGAGACCCTACCTCAAAAAAAAAGAAAAAAAAATTATACACTTAAGGTAAATTTAGTCCACATGAGCTCAGATAGATGCCATGCGTTATTTTGACCCCAATGTGCCCCACAGGGCAATCAGGGCAGGGCCTCACTCGAGAGGCAGCGAACCTACCTCCTGCCTCACTGGTGCCAGCTTTGCTCCTCTTTGCCTCCGCTAAGGGCTGGTAGGATGGTCTTTGCCCCGCAGGCTCGTCCCCCTGGATGGCCGTCAGGTCGTGCATGCTGAAGCTCCGCAGGCGCTCTGTGATGGCTCCTTGGCTCTGTTTACAGAAGACAGACCCAAGAGGATGCTTTCGGATTCACACCAGCCGTTCCACATGTTAAAACACAGGCCATTTTTGAAGATCTAATGGTTTTCTTTATTTGCACGTGTGTACGTATGGGTCTGCCAGGGCCTCTTGCTGCCGCCAGTGAACACCAGACACTGTGCACTGGTTGTGTCTAGGTTTACATGGCTGGACGGGGAGTTACACCTGATCCACAGAGTGACTATCATACAGTTAACACCTGCTTATATTTGCTTTATGATACTATGTAGACATCCATTAATCCACTTTAATGTATTTCAATGTAAATATTAGATGTTACACTTCACCCCACACATTTCAACATCACACTTAAAAATATTAATTGAAGCCGGGCGTGGTGGTGCACACCTTTAATCCCAGCACTTGGGAGGCAGAGGTAGGAGGATCACCGTGAGTTCGAGGCCACCCTGAGATTACAGAGTGAATTCCAGGTCAGCCTGGGCTAGAATGAGACCCTACCTTAAAAAATAAAAAAACAATTAATTGAAACAATGCATGAGAAAATCCATAACTACGTCTGATTCAGTATTCTGGGTCAGTGATACCAAAACCAGCTTATGGGGCTTAAAGTTTATTACATAACGTTAAGATACTGTCTTAAAGATAAGTCAGGAATGTGAGAAACTCTGCCCAGAACAAGGCAGAAAAACTTAGGATCCAACACATTTTGGATATGAAATGATAGTTCTGCATTGAATTCATTATATGGTTAAGATGTGCTTATCACTACCTAAGATGACTTCAAGTTATTTTGTCTTAATACGATCGACACAATTGAATGTTGAAATTCAAATAAACTCAACATGCACTTGGATTCCCTTGCCGCAGAGTCCACTCCGGAGGTGCTCAGTCACTGCGGCTGTGGGAGGCGCAGTGCTGGCTGGCGTAGAAAGCTTCTTGTCATGGCAAAGGCCAGTGATTCTCTTCTCCGTGCAGCTCACGCAGCGACATCTGAACCTTCATATACACCCCAAATTATAAAGCTTTGTTAAAAGAAAAAAATCCTAAATAGATGCACTTTAAATTTGTGCAGCATGTAGATGATTCAATTTTTATTTATAGCTAGATTAAAAATATTCTTCTGAAGGCTTTTTACACTTATTATTTCTTCTCACACATGTGAATTTTTGACTGCCTCTACTTCTAATGTTACCATGGAAACTCATCCATAATGGTTCACCTCTAAACTTCAAGGGCCGAGGTGCCATGAACATTAGGCCTTGCTGCAAACTTGGATTTTACCCTAAAGAAGAAGGTCTTGGATTCAGGAGTTCTGAGTCAACATTCTGGGCTACTAATACCATATTACATCAAAACTAAATCCTGTTTCCATTCCTCATTTACGTTGGTATTTCGACCACTTTTTTTTGAACTGTGATAAGAATTATTAAAGAGTCTATTTCTCTATGACATAATTAGATTTCACACATTTAAAAATTATTCTTGGGGGCCAGGCATGGTAGCGCATGCCTTTAATCTGAGCACCTCGTGACACAGAGGTAGGAGGATCACCGTGAATTCGAGGCTACCCTGAGACTACATAGTGGATTCCAGGTCAGCCTGGGCTACAGTGAGGCCCTACCTTGAAAAGACCAAACCAAAACAAACAGAACAGGGCTGGAGAAATGGCTTAGTGGTTAAGGCACATTTATGGAGAGCCTAAGGACCCAAGGTTTGATTCCCTAGGACCCACATAAGCCATGCACACGGTGGTACATGTGTTTGAAATTCATTTGCACTAACTGGAGGCCCTGGGCGCCCATTTTCTCTCTGTTTCTCCCACAAAGAAATAAAATTAGTGGTTTAGTTCCTTACTTGCTTCCTCTTTCCTAGATAGCATCTTATGACATAGGAGGTGACCAGGACACTTGAGAGAAACCAGAGCTCACCTGAGAGATGCCATTTTCCTTCAGGAAGGACATTTTCTTTATCTTGCTTTTATATTTATATTTCTATGTCCTTTCTCAGCAGTTCTCGATTTTCAACATGTACACACATACCCGCATGCACACATCCACACGCACACACGTACACAATGACATATTCGTCTATGTGTTATTGTTTGGATCTTCTATTCCTTTTAAAGCCAATGTGATTTGGTCCCAGGCCCTGGTGCTCACTGGGACGTGGCAGGACTTTTAAGAGGCAGATCTAGTAGAGAGAGGCCAGGCCACCGATGTGCCCTTGAAGGAGGCACTGGGTCCCCACCCTTTCTGCTTTTGGTGTCATGAGGAGAACAGACTGCTTTGCCACCTTACGCTACTTGGCCCCAGTCCAAGCAACAGGGTCGGCCAAACAAGCGTGGACTGGTCATTCTTTTATACGTTGTTACACTGGCAGCTGATGAACATGATACCCTCCTCTGCCTGACTCAGGTATAATTCCTTCCTTCCTCCCTTCTCCCTTCCTTTAAGACAGGGTCTCACTCTAACCCGGGCTGACCTGGAACCCACTCTGTAGCCCCAGACTGGTGTCAACTTTAGGAGTGTTCCTCAGCTGAGATTACGGGCATGCACCAGCATGCTAGGTTTATGGGGTGCTGGGGACTGAGCTCAAAGCTCTGGGCATGCTGGGCAAGCACTCTACCCAGAAGCCACATCCCAGCAGTGTGCTCTAATACGAACTGCGCGTTTGCACTCAGAGGCCAGTGCAAGCTGCAGGTTGCGTGCTTCCTGGCAGGCTCACCAGCCCTGCTTCAGCTCAGGTGAGAGTGCGGAGAGAGCGGGCGTCCCAGCTCTGCTCTCGCACGGAATCCACTCATTGCCTGGACTTTGATTTAGCTGCGGGGTAAACAAGCCTATTATTATTATCCATACCCTCCAGGCTTCAAAGGTCAGGCGCTGTACAGAAAGGCAAAAATGGGGGGAGGAGCCTTGTTTGGAGACCCCAACATTTCAACAGCAGTTATTACCATTGAAACTTGGATTTTTCACCACATGTATTTTATGGAACCAGAACAGAACTAAAATGAGAACACAGAAGTAGGGTACACTGCGAACTTCAAAAATATTACATACATTACAATTACCCAATGTGACCCCTTTGAGAGAGGAGTAATCACAAAATAGTCACACCTCATGTCCAGCCTGCTCCCTCCAGGTTTCATAACCTCAGTACCAAAAAAAGCCCATTAGTCAAGGATCTGTTTGCTACATGAAGGTAAGTGGACATATCTTTTCTGGACTCCAGAATCCTAAGAGGTGCTTGAAGTGTGCAGGTGTCCAAGGCAGTTAAAGCACACACGCATGCAAATACTTTCCTGCTTAGGCAGCTGAAATGGGTGCTTTTTTCCTTCAACCACTTCTTTAACATTACAAATTAGAGATGGTAAGTGAAATTTATTTTAAAATGTTTTTAAAAGGCTGGAGAGTTGGCTTAGCAGTTAAGGCGCTTGCCTGCAAAGCCAAAGGACCTTGGTTTGATTCCCCAGGTCCCATGTAAGCCAGATGCACAAGGTAGCACATGCATCTGGAGTTCATTTGCAGTGGCTAGAGGCCCTGGTGTGCCCATTTTTTCTCTCTCCTGTGTGTTTCTCAAATAAATAAATAAGTAAAATATTTTAAAAATGGTTTTTTAAAAAATTACTTATTTGAAAGAGGTTAAGAGGCAGAGAAAGAGAGAGAGAGAGAGAGAGAGAGAGAGAGAGAGAGAGAGAGAGAGAGATTGGGTGTTCTGGGGCCTCCAGCCACTGTAAAAGAGCTCCAGACACATGCACCACCTTGTGCACTGGCTTCCATGGGTATTGGGGAATTGAACCTGGGTTCTTGGGCTTTGCAGGCAAGCATCTTATCCACTAAGCCATCTCTCCAGCCCCATTTCTTTTGGTTTTGTGTAAGGTAAGGTCTTGCTGTAGTTCAGGCTGACCTGGAATTTACTATATAGTCTCAGGGTGGCCTCAAACTCATGGCAATCCTCTTACCTCTGTCTCTTGAGTGCTGGGTACAAAGGTGTGTGCCACCATGCCTGGTTGGTTAATGAAATGAAGTTATTTTTTCCACTTTTTTTTTTTTTTGGTTTTTAAGTTTTTCGAAGTAGGGTCCCACTGTAGCTCAGGCTGACCTGGAATTCATTCTACAGTCTCAAGGCAATCCTAACTTGAGTTTCTGGAGTGCTGGGATTATAAACTTGTGCCATCATCCCAAGGAAGCTAATTTTGCCTGTAATCTCATGGCTAAATAGTAAATCAGACCTTAAAAACAGAAAGAAATCCAGATCGATTTAAGTGCTCTGGAGTTCAGTGCTCCTCATGCCGGTCTGCTTCCTTCTGCTGTGGGGAACGCCAGGGTGCGCGTTCTTCCCCAGTGTCTACAAGAGGGCTCTGATTTTAAGCATCTGAATATTCTAGAATCTTCTCACTAACAGCACGAGGTCAGGGTTTTCAGCTGGGCATAGTAGCTCACATCTGTGATCCTAGCACTTGGGAGGCTGAGATAGGAGGTTTGCTCAGAAGGGGTTGGAGGCCACTCTGGACTACAGAGTGAATTCTAGGTCAGCCTGGGCTGCAGTGAGAACTTGCTTCAAGAAATAAATAAGAAGTGACCTTTTAAAAAAATATTTTATTCATTGATGAATTTGAGAGAAGAGAGAGAGAGAATGGGCGTGCCAGGGTCTCTAGCCATTGCAAATGAGCTCCAGACTCGTGTGCCACCTTGTGCATCTGGCTTACATGGGACCCGGGGAATCAAACCTGCGTCCCTAGGCTTTGCAGACAAGTGCCTTAATTGTTAAATCATCTTTCCAGCCCTGATCATGCTCAGTTCTTATGCTGGAGAGATGGCTTAGAATTTAAGGTACTTGTCTATAAAGCCTAAGGACCAAAGTTCGATTAGACTTCAGCAATTTCACCTACAAAGCTTTAATTTCTATAATTTTTTTTCCAGTCTTCTCAAGAATTCACCAGAAGAGGCTGATGGAAAATGCAGAGATGGCCAAAGGACCACGAGCTCTGCTCTTCGCCTGCCCTTCACCTCACCTGCAGACACCGCTGGCATTTCCACAGGGCAGGGACGGGGCTCGGAACACCCTCAGCATAACCCTTGAAGGTCCTCTGCAGAGTTACGCTTTGCTCAGCCAAAATAAGCATGTGCGTGCACTGACCTTGTGAACAGATGCTTGGTAATGAAGCCAGAGGATGAGTAACATTTTCTGAAAATTGCTTTACGGAGTAATAAATGTTCTGATTAGATTTCTGTTTTGTCTGATGAGTTCGGGCGGTATGACTGGGAAGCCCAGGCAGGGTACCACTGTTTGCTAAGGTCACACCAAGAGCCCAACACCGTATTCCTAACAAACTGTGTGGTAAAAAGCAAAGAATGTTCACATTTTACTATTGGCATTCTTTCTGTTTCTCTTTAAACTTGATCTATGTCCTATTCCAGCTTCAATTTACTCCAGAGTATGAGATAAAGTTACCTCCAGTCAAGACCATGTTACCAGGAAGAGGCGGCTACCTTCACTCCCTCTGGATAACACTGGAGTCTAGCTGGAGACTCGCGCCTGGAATCTGCTGCACGCATTAGGAAAGTTCATTAGGAGCTGGGCACATGGCTCACAATTGTAATCCCAGCACTCCAGAGGCTGAGACAGGAGGATCACTGTGAACTCCAGGCAAGCCTGGGCTACAGTGAGACCCTGACTCAACAAAAAAGCAAAACAGATAGATTACTAAACCATAAAGCAGCATCCAAATACTCATGAAGTATGCTGTTTTATAATTCATTAACCTAGCTCTTTCTTTGTTTGTTGAGGCAGAGTCTCACTCTGCACCTCAGGCTGGCTTCTGCCTCAGTGACTCTCCTACCTCAGCTTTCTGATGCTGGATGAAAGGACTGCACTGCTAATCTATCTATCTATCTATATTTAAAAAACCTTTAAAAGCCAAATAATGGAGGCGGGAGTGGTGGTGTGCACCTTTAGTCACTGAACTCAGGGAGGCAGAGGCAGGAAGATCACTGTGAGCTCGAGGCCAGCCTGTGACTACGGAGTGAGTGCCAAGTCAGCCTGGGCTACAGTGAGACTCTACCTTGAAAAACCAAAACAAAAAAAGCCACATAATGGGAAAACTACACTACATTATGTGCACTGCCATATTATAAGCATAACTACTTTCATAGGTTATCTTACATATGCATGCTCCACGGTCAGTTAATAAGCTCCCATTTAGTCTTCGCTCCAGGGTTGCCGGGTGTCGGTTGGGGGCATTCAACTTCCCGTGTGTCAACTTTCACAGAGGAGCCACAGGTCTCTGAGAAGTGAAAGTGCCCCCCCCTTTATTTTTTGTTTTTGAGGAAGGGAATCGCTTTAGCCTAGGCTGACCTGGAATTCACTGTGGAGTCTCAGGGTGGCCTCGAACTCACGGTGATCCTCCTACCTCTGCCTCCTGAGCGCTGAGATTAAAGGTGTGCACCACCACACCCGGCTAGTGCCCTCATTTTTATTCTTTAAAATCACCAAGTCACTGGCATATTTCTGCAGTGCTGTCGTTTAGTTCAAGGTACCAGAGAGCCAGACTTGATCACTAATGAGCTCATGTTAACCTGACACACTCTCAGTGTTGCGGGCCCAGCCACATGCAGAGAGGAAGGAGCGTCCCCGTTTGCCCCACAGACACGCCACCCTCGTCTATCACACGAAGCAAGCGAGGCCCACAGCGAAAAGCAGACCGCCTACGGTGACTTAGAAAGTCAGAGTCGGCGCTTTCTGGATGTGACATCCACTGTCTTCCCATGTATCACGTAGCCATGGCACTTGAGGTAAAGCACACCAGCGACCATGTGCAGGCAAACCTGAACGCCATGACGCAGCCTCCCAGGAGGCGGTCCTGACCCGGCTGGTGAGCGCAGCAAACGCATTAGTAATCTGCTAAATCAGATTTCAAGTTGGACAAACAGGATTTCTCCATGCCTATTTTGAAGAGCCAGTTACCTCAAACTGATTGAAGGAGAGGTGTGGAAGGGCCGGAAATCCTAGCAAGTTATTGTCGTCGAGGGATACCGAAGACAGGAAGAAGAAGGTCATCTTTACAAGGACACTTTACTTAAACCATCTCAAGGCTACAAAGTGGGGAAATTAGGACATAATGACATGTTCAGGTATGTTTTGTTAATTAAGTACTGCTTACTTTGTGACCAATAAAAAGCTTCAAAACATCGGTACTAAAAAAAAATCAATAGTATAGAAAATGAAATGCTGAAATATTTAAAAAAAAAACTGTCTTCTGGCTTATTTCAGTATTAACATAAACACAAAGCAAAATTCTGTAACAATTTTTATACTGAGCTCATATTAAAAATCCATTTCAGCTGTCGCTATGACACGGGTGAAAACTGCAAACGGAATCATTACCTTGACCGCAGCGGTGACTGCAGCGGTGGCCGCCAGATTGAGCCCTTGCCTCCCAAAGTTCACCATCGTCTCGTAGCCTCGCTCCTTTGCTTGCACGATGTAGTCGTCAATCTCCTAGAAACAGAAACAGCACAGTGAACCCCGATGTGGGGAGAGCAGGCTTATGAGCTCAGTATTGCCAGGTGGAAAGGCAGCATTGGCTACATAGCAAGTTTGAGGCCAGCCTGTGCTACATGGGACCCTGTTTTCAAAAAAATAGAAATAAAAAAAGGGATAACCAAGCAAAACAAAGAGGCCAGGTGTGATGGTGCACTTTTAGTACATGCACGGGGGCTGAGGGAGGAGGAGCACTACGCGTTCAGAGCCAGCTTAGCACGAGAGTGAGTTCCAGGTCAGCCTGGGCTACACGGAGACCCTACCTTGAAAAAATGAAAACAAAAAAATTGGGAAAAATCTACAAAGCCAGGCGTGGTAGCACACTTCTTTAATCCCAGCACTCCGGAGGCAGAGGTAGGAGGACCACCATGAGTTCGAGGCCACCCTGAGACTACATAGTGAATTCCAGGTCAGCCTGAGCTAGAGTGAGACTCTTCCTCAAAAACTCCCAAAGAAAAAAGGGGGGAAAAAAAAAACCCTACAAACAACAACAAAATAAAAGCAACCACAGATGTTAACATTATTCAGAATAATGTCAATAAGACCTCAGGTATGACATTCTCGTAACACAGCTAAGTTCACGAGTGTCACTACACAGAGCACGTGCCCACGCGTGTTTGCGGAAGCTAGATGTGAGAAGAGCTTATCGGCCTCACCCTTTCCTTTGCAGAGAGAAGAGGGTGGAGGAATTTCCTGTAGATCAAGCTGGCCCCGCGGGTGTAGGGAGACAGCAGCCATATGACGAAGGCGATCTTCAGCTCGCAGTACAGCGGAAACCTTCAGGACACAAGTAGAGAAAGAAACATCTTGGCGTTTTGGGGAAATAATGTGGAAATCGGAAAACACTTTTTTTTTTTTTGGTTTTTCGAGGTAGGGTCTCACTTTAGCTCAGGCTGACCTGGAATTCACTCTGCATTCTCAGGGTGGCCTTGAACTCGCAGTATCTGACCTTCCTACCTCTACACTTTTAATAATGTTTAGTCCTTGTATTTTGTTTTCATGTGTTCATCTTCACACATGCCATGTAAAAATTTGTTCATTTGTTTATTTAAGAGAAAGGGAGAGAGAGAGAGAAAGGGAGAGAATGGGCACGCCAGGGTCTCCAGCCATTGCAAATGAATTCCAGACGCCTGCACCACTTTCTGCATCTGGCTTTATGTGGGTACTGGGGAATCAAAGTCAGGTTGTTTGGCTTTGCAGGCAAGTGTCTTAATTGTTTGGCTCTGCAGGCAAGCGTCTTAACTGCTAAGCCATCTCTTCAGCCCACGTGCCACGTTTTGTGTCTGGTTTTATGTGGGTGTTGGGAATTGAGCCATTCCATCAAGCTTTGCAAGCAAGAACCTTTCACCACTGAGCCATCTTCCTAGCCTTTTATTGTGGGGTGTGTGTGTGTATGTGTATTCTCATGAGAAGGGCAGAGGTCAACATCGGGTGTCTTTCTCAATCCCTTTCTACCTTTTTTTTTCTCCTTTGAGGTAGGGTCTCCTTCTGTCCCATATGTAATTCTGGGCTGGCCTCAAACTCAGTGATCCTGCTACCGCTGCCTCCCGAGTGCTGGGATAAGAGAAGCGCCCTGCCACACCGGGTTCTACCTTGTCATTTTGATACAGGGTCTCTGAGTCTGGAGCTCGCAGATCTGGCTAGACTAGCTACTCAGCAAGTACCAGGGATCCTCCCGTCTCCACCCCCACCGCCTCCCCACAGTATGGATGGAGGCCTAGGCCGGCATGCCTATCTTTTAGGCGAGTGATCTGGTTTGAACTCAGGTCCTCTTGCTAATGAGGCCAGCAATTCACCCAGTGAGCCACCTCCACCGACCACGTCACAGGACTGCACATCTTGCAGCGTGGGGAGGATGAGGTTCACCACTGACACACAGAAGAGGGGCCGGCTCCTCTCCGTGTGGTGCTCCCGGGACAACTGCGTCCTGTGAGGAAAGGAACACTCTGATTTTGCCTTATGGTGCTTGGCAGGGCCGCCCAGGCGCTCGTGCTGCGGGCTCCCACACGGACGCTGACGTGCTGTGGTCTGAACACTCGCAGGCAGAGACATAAAGATGGGAAGGGAGGGCTGAACCAGATGCCAGGGATTGAAAAGAGGAGTCATTTCGGAAGCGATGGAGAAAAACAGTCTGAAGTCACCAGAGTGGAAAGCAGGGTGACATCACGGCTCTATTTTAAGGTCCTGGGAAAAGAAGCGGGAGAGGGCGCTTGCGGAGGGAAGCTCCGTGCCAGAGGAGCCACACAGAGGCAGTGTTCTCGTGGGGAAAGGGGCCGGCTAATCAGGCCAGCGATCAACTGCTAGCGACCAGAGGAGGGGTGCAGGGTGGTCCGAGAGAAGCACCAAGACATCCCGTCCTTGAGAGGGTTAGTTATTAATGCAATAGTCGGGAACACAACATGGAGGTCCTGACGACAGAGACAAAGACAGAAGCTTTGGTTCCAAAGAACACAGCAAGGTGTCTCTTCTTGGAGGGTTTTGGGCGTTGGGAGCCATGGAGATGTTGGATGAGTAGCTGGGGGGAGTCAGGAAGGCACAAGATAAACCCCAACGCCACAATTCAGGTGGCCTTGTGACCCCTGGCAACAGGGGACTGGTCTTGTTTTCCCACTGGTCTTGAGCCCTGGGCAGCATTGGTCTCTTAAGCAGACCACATCTGTGTTCTACCCAGTTGCACCTAGGTAAGAACTTGGGGTGCTAAAGGTGAGCCCGCAAAACTGTGCGCAGCAGCACTCACCAGGCAATGGTTTGATCTGCTATCGTCTCTGTCACCGTGTAGAGAGCAAAGACGATCCAGTACATCATCCAGCGCACCTAGGGACAGAGAGAGCCGTGAGACATCCGCTGGAAGTGCCCGCCTGCAATCCCAGCACTCAGGGGCTGAGGGAGGAGGAGCACCACAAATTCAAGGCCAGACCTGCATTACAGACAGAAGGATTATTTCAAAAACTAAATATGACCAGGCAGGTGTCTTTAATCCCAGACTCTAATCTGAGTATTTGCATTTGGGAGGCAGAGGTAGCAGGAACACTGTAAAATATGATGGCTCAGTTATCACAACAGATTTGTTTTGATTTTTAGAGAGAGGGTCTTGCTCTAGCCCAGGCTGACCTGAAGTTCATTATCAAGTGTCAGGGTGGCCTCAAACTCACAGAGATCCTCTTACCTCTGCCTCTCAAGTACTGGGATTAAAGGTGTGTGCCACCATGCCCGGCTCAACAGGTTTTACATTGCTACACCAAGTATCTTGAGATACAAGACTAAACAAATGACTCGGATACAATACAACTCAGGAAGGTAATGTGAAGAATGGAAAACAATCTTCTAGACGAAGACTATCACTTGTTTATTCAGTAATACAGCACAAGAGGACACAACCACATCAGGTGATCATGTCTTTAACATTTTGCATTCCTTATTTCTCCACATATAAGAGGAATCCCTGGGCTGTTACTTCTATAAAGGACACGCCCATCGTGCCAGTCACTCAGCGTGAGGGTTGTAACGGCTTCTCTCTCTCTTCCCCTCATGGACACCTGTGGCCCTGCACATGTCTTTGTCCTTCCATTCCCACCCTTCATGGGAGTTTGGGACATTTTTACCCCTTGCCCGCTGAACTTGGGCACTGACTGGTTCCTCACACTGTGCTTTTCCTTTGGTACAATCTTTCATAGACTGAGCATCACATTAATCTTTCTTAAACTTGTTCATGCAAATGTATACCTTTTCTATGTCAGTAGACACTTTCTTCTTTTCTGCTCAGTAATACATTTTTTTTTTTAATCTTTTTGGTTTTCTGAGGTAGGGTTTTACTCTAGCTCAGGCTGATCTGGAATGCACTGTGTAGTCTCAGGGTGGCCTCGAACTCATGGCAATCCTCCTATCTCTGCCTCCTGAGTGCTGGGATTAAAGGTGTGCACAACACTATACTAACCATGGACTGGAAACTGCTACATACATGGCATATTAATAATCACCTTAATCCCTATAACAACACGATGAAGGAGGAAATAGAATCACTTAGCCTTAGGTTGAAAAAAAAGGTGATGGGTGGGCTGAAGAAATGGCTTAGCGGTTAAGGTGTTTGCCTGCAAAGCCAAAGGACCCAGGTTCAGTTCCTCCGAGCCCATGTAAACCAGATGCACAAGGGGCACATGCATCTGGAGTTCATTTGCAGTGGCTGGAGGGCCTGGCGTTCCCATTCTCTCTCTGTCTGTCTCTCTTCTATCTCTTTCTCTTGCAAATAAATAAAATTTAAAAAGAAATAAATATTTTTTAAAAAAAGGCAATGGGCTGGAGATGGCTTAGTGGCTAAGGCATTTGCCTGTAAAGCCAAAACGGCCTAAGTTTGATTCCCCAGTACCCATGTAAGCCAGATGCATAAGGTGGCGCATGCATCTGAAATTCATTTGCAGTGGCCGGAGGCCCTGGTGTGTCCATTCTCTCTCTTTCTCTCTCTCAAACAAACAAACAAACAAAGCAATGCAAACTCTTTAAAAACAAAACAAAACAAAACAAAACCAAACCAAAGGTGGCTCAGGTCACTTTACTGCTGCTTGACTCTGGAGCTGATGAGTCAACTGTCCCACATATGGGGAAAAAGTTGAGAAACTGTGTAATGTGGAGTCCAGTAACCATTTCTCCTATACCCACCCTACTCAGTGTCTAAACAAATTAGGTACTTACAAACAGCTAAAATATTGGACTGTTTGATCTTTAAAAAAATTTTCAAGGGCTGGAGAGATGGCTCAGCAGTTAAGGTGCTTGCGGGCAAAGCCTAACGACTCAGGTATGATTCCCAAGTGCCCATCTAAATAAAGCCAGATGCACAAGTGGTGCACACATCCAGAGGCCCCGACAACCCCTTATCTCTCTCTCTATCTCTCTCTACTTGCAAATAAATAAATATTTGTAAAGATTTTAAATTAGCATACAAATAATGGGCTTCATGAAGGCATTTTCATGCTGATTCACCCCGAGATCAGGTTTGGAGAAAGCCGCTTGTTTGGATATGACACAGGCAAGGTACGCCTCGTGAGGAGCTTGCTGCTACGCTGAGCAGAGCATGTCCAAGGCTCGAGTTCAACCTCAGTGCTGTGACTTAACACAACAGTAAAAACGGTAACAAAAGCAGTTTTTTAGTTTTCTATTTCTGCAGACAAAATCAATTAACAATAACCATAAATGTAGCAACTCTATAGTGAAATGTAAATAATATCAATGTAATCCAATTTACGAAGATTTCTGAACACTTTATATGAAGAAAAACCTATGGTTTTTGTTTGTCATTTATAAGTAAATTCTCTGACCAATTGTTCTTTCAAATGCATGGATTTTTCATTTTCTTTATCAGAAATATGGACCTCGAATGTAGGTGAACTCAGGCAATAATTAAGTGTAACTCAGTAAGCACAAGTGATTCTTGGGAGCAACCACAAAGAAAGCTAGCCTTGAAAATGTATGACTTTATTTTTTCATTAATGCATTTGGTTGGAATTTTATATGAAATGATAACTCAGCAAAACTTTTATTAAACCTATAACTCAAGTCTCTCAACCTACTGTTTAAGGTTTTGCCCAAAAGAAATATCAGAGAAGTCAAGGTTAAATAAGAGAGAAAAAAACAAATTGTAAAATTGTAGTTAAGTCCATGCGAACACAAAGATCTTTAATCTTTAGATCAGGTGAAAACACCAAGAGTAACATCAGTATTAGTATCATCAACTGGTGGGAAAAAAAATCACAGCCTGGGGCTGCACAGGATTGTGACTTTGTATCTGTAGGGAATGGGCTCCACAACTCCTCCAGGTACCAAAACATGCCACTGCTCAAGTCCCTTCTACACCACAGACAGAGTTGGCACACGACCTACGCACATCGTCTTAAACCCTTTCTCTCTAGATGACTCACAACAGCTGGTAAGATGGAAAGGCCACGGAACAGCTATTGTACTATACCTAAAGGAATGACAAGGAAGTCTGAATACATTCAGCAGTTTTGTTCACAAGGTTTTGGTGGGTATGTATGTTTGTATGTGTGTGGATGCACACATGTGGACGTGCATGTGGAGGCCAGAGGACAACTTGAGATGTTCCTCACGAACATCATCCACATTTCCCACCCCGCACTCCCCTCCCCCAATGGCAGGGTCTCATTCTAGTTCAGCCTGACCTGGAACTCACTCTGGAGTCCCAGGCTGGCCTTGAACTCACGGTGATCCTCCTAACCTCAGCCTCCTGACTGTACCATCATGCCTGACACTCAATAATTAAGCTAGACTGGCTGGCCATGAGCTCCAGGAATCCCAAGTCTCAGCCTTCCCAGTGATGGGATTATACACTCATGCCCAGCGGTTTTCCGTGGGTTCTGGATATCAAACTCGGTGCAGCAAAGTAAGCACTTGAGTCATTGAGCCATCACTCTGGTCCCTAATCCCGATATTCCTTCTGTCACTGCATCTTTAATCCACATTATGCTCCCAGCATTTTAGCTCCCAAGAGGGCGAGGCCACCACAGCAATTATCTTCAATCTGCCTGTGCCTCTGGTACAGTCTCTGGGGGACCTGGCTGGTGGGGACTGGTCGGACTTCCACAGTGACGGGCAATGCAGAGGATCACTTTTTCAGGCACTACGATGGAGATGTCTCCAGGGACTCTTAGTATTTGGGAAGCAACTGGAGGGTGGGAGGCAGTGACATTCTCAAGCAGCAGTCTGGAACACAGCCAGAGAAAAACTATTTTAAATTACTATCATGGGGCTTGGGTAGATTCCTTGGTGGCTACAGGCATTTGCTTACAAAACCTACCAGCCCATAAAGCAAGACAACGTTGGATTGCAGCCACAAGAGACCCTGGTGTACCCATGTGCACACGAACACACATGTGCACAGACAGATGAGCAATTTAAGCTTTTTTTATTATTATCTATTTACTAAAGACAGACAGACAGAGAGAGAGAGAGAGAGAGAGAGAGAGAGAGAGAGAGAGAGAGAGAATGGGCATGCCAGGGCCTCCAGCCACTGCCAGCAAACTCCAGACACATGTGGCCCCTTGTAGATCTGGCTTATGTGGGTCCTGGGGAATCCAACCTGAGTCCTTAGGTTTGGCAGGCAAGCACCTTAACCGCTAAGCCATCCCCCTAGCCCTTAGATGAGTAATTTTTAAAGTTCCTGTTGCGATCTCTCTAGAAGCATGCTTCTCGCCTTGACTTTAACTGCCACCTTGCGCTGTCAGTTACATGACTCCAGCAGCAATCCCCTACCTCCACTAGAGCAAAAAAGAATCAGGTAAATTCATAAACTTGCTTGTTAAACACAGGCATCAAGTTTGGAGTAAATGTACTCTGGGTGGAAGGCCAGTGGGACCTCACACTGGGTCAAGGTGTGAACCAGGCCAGGAAGACCTGTGAGAACGCAGCCCTGGCTCCATTCTGCTCAACTGCTTTGTTTTCTGTCTCGGGATTGGACCGAGATGCTTGTGACAGTAACCTGGCACAAGGCAGATGCTTTAAAGTACTGTTCGAAGGAGTTAATGAGGGCTAGAGAGATGGCTTACTGGGTAAGGCACTTGCCTGCAAAGCCAAAGGACCCAAGTTTGATTCCCCACTACCCACGTAAGCCAGATGCCCAAGGTGGCACATGCGTCTGGAAGTTCACTTGCGGTGGCTACAGGCCACAGTGTGCCCACCCATTCTCTCTATGTACCTGTTTTTTTCTCTCTCAAATAAATAAATAAAATACACTTTTACAAAAGTTAATGAGGGGCTAGGAAGATGGGTCAGCAGTTAAAGGTGCTTGCTTGTAAAGCCTGCTGGCTTGGGTTCAATTCCCAAGTCACCCATGTCACATAAGGTGAATACAAAAAGTGGAGCAAGCATTTGGTATTCATTTGCAATGGCAACAGGCCCTGACATGCTCACGAACACACAAATACAAGCACACATACACACACGCACACAAATGAAAACAAGTTAAAGAGGCCGCAGAGATGCTTAGCGGTTAAGGCGCTTGCCTGTGAAGCCTATGGACTCATGTTTGACTCTTCAGATCCCACGTAATTCAGATGTACGAGGTGATGCAAGCATGCAAGGTCTGGAGTTCCATTACAGTGGCTGGAGGCCCTGGTGCACCAACTCTCTCTCCCTCTCCCATTGTAACAAAAAAAGGCCAATTGGTTGGGTTAGCCTCAAAAAAAAAAAAAAAAAAAAAACAACAACAACAACAACAACAAAAAACCTAAAAAACCCAAAACAAAAAAAAACAAGTTAATGGACCGAGTTAACCAAAAGTGCAATTTCCAGTTCTCCTAATTATATGAACTTCTCTTGAATATAGTCACAATAAAATAGTAGTCATTTTTCACTCTTTTTGACTCATGAAATCTAATAAACAGAGGGCCTGGACGATGGCTCAGCATTTGCTGGGCAGGATCAAGGAACCGATTTGATTGCCAACAGTCATGTGAAGAACCAGGCATGCCTGTGCCTACCTGCAACTCCTGCCCCAGTGGGGTGGAGACAGGAGGCCTCCAGGACTCACTGCCTGCCAGCCCGACTGAGCGCCAGCGAGCCCTGGCTCAGCGACAGACTCTGTCTCAGGGGGACACGATGCAGGAGAGGACACCGGACATCTTCCTCTGGCCTCTGCACATACGTGCATGTAGCAGCACACGCATGTGTATGTGCCACACACAACACACTACATACAATACACACATACACGTAAAAAAGTAAATTATACCTAAGAATTCTCAAATGGACTCCTCAAAAAGTCTTATATAGCAGAATGACCTCCAATTTGTCATTCCCCCTGCCTACTAAGTGCTAGGATTACAGGATTGTGCCAACAAACTCAGCCTCAAATGGTTTTTTTTTTGGGGGGGGGTTCGAGATAGGATTTCACTCTGGTCCAGGTTGACCTGGAATTAACTATGTAGTCTCAGGGTGGCCTCGAAGTCACAGTGATCCTCTTACCTCTGCCTCCCGAGTGCTGGGATTAAAGGCGTGTGCCACCATGCCCGGTTTGGGCTTTTTTTTTTCTTTAAACTGACGTTAAGCCAGGCGTGGTGGGGCACTCCTTTGATCCCAGCACTCGGGAGGCAGAGGTAGGAGGATCACTGTGACTTTGAGGCCACCCTGAGACTACATAGTTAATTCCAGGTCAGCCTGGGCCAAAGTGAGAGCCTACCTCGAAAAACAAAACAAAACAAAACAAACAAACAAAATAGTGACCTTCTTTTCTGTTCCTTTCTTTCCTTTCCTGTTTAGCAGTTCTGAGAATTGGACCCAAGGCCTCACGCATACTTGGCAAGGCAAGCGCTCTGCCACTGAGCTATATCCCAGTTCAAATGAAATCTAAAGTCATTCAGATATCAAAAGAAGTTCACTTGCCAAGGAAATATTCTTGTATATTTAGGCAAGTTCTTTTGAAGATTATGGAGCTATCTGTGATAGAAAATCATAGTATCTAAAATTACATTCAAGTTTACACAGTACACGGATCGGATTATCCTTCTTAACGAGCCGGCACTTGCTTTATTATTATTGGAAATCCATATAGCTGTTCTAAAGCCCCAGCATTTCAGAAACCCAGACAGTCATGGGAGGGAGTGCTTAGCTTCATGCTCCCCACAGGATGAGAAGACACTAGAAGCCTGAGCGATGTACTCACAGGCTAAATTCACTCTCAGAAGACCCACTACACCCAACTGGACTGAGTCACATCGGCGATGCTGAAAGAAAAGCTGCCTCCTTTGGTGATTATCCACATCCTTCACTAGAGCAAGTTTGTAGGTAGAGCCCAGGATGAACAGCTGCCACTGGGACGTGACCCTCCCATTTCCACTACAGAGAGCAGGACCCAGGCCCTGACAGGCAGGGGTGTCTTGATCTGGTTATGGAAGTATGTTGCTATGGTTTCTAACACTCACAGAGAAAAAGCATTTTCCTTAAATTGTACCTTTGTATAACTTACTTCTGTTGTGCCATCACCAGTGTGATATTATAACAGTGACAGTAACATGTTAAATGATATAATTGTACTAGTATATAGTATGTATTAGAAAAATTAAAATAATAAGTTATTTTTTTGAGTTAGTGTGATAACTTGATTTGACAAACATTATTTAGGGTCTCTTATAGACGAGCCTTTTTGTTGACATGAACTAGTAAGAAACTGTTATGTCAAGGTGTTCCTACCCCTAGAAGCACCCATGAGTTGGCATGAATTTAAGCAGACATGTAACAGGGTAAGAACAAGGGCTGGCAGCATGTTGCTTGATCCAACATATAACAATATTTTATTACAGGCTAAATTTAATTTACCAGCTTGTCTGTGTGGAGTCTACTTTTACAGACTTCTGGGCTAGGGAGATGGCTCAGCGGTTAAAGATGCTTGCTTGCAAAGCCTGCTGGCCTGGGTTCAATTCCCAGTACCCATTTAAAGCCAGGTGCACAAAGTGATGCCTGCATCTGGAGTTCACTTGCTACAGCAAGAGGTCCTAGTGCCCCCATACTATTTCTTTCTTTTTTTTTTTTTAAGATTTATTTTATTTATTAGAGACAGAGAGAGAGAGGGAGGGGGAAAGAGAATGCGCACAACAGGGCCTCTAGGCACTGCTAACGAACTCCAAATGCATGCGCTGCCTTGTGCTATCATGGGACCTGGAGAATCGAACCTGGATCCTTAGGCTTCACAAACAAGTGCTTTGACTGCTAAACCATCTCTCTAACTCCTACCCCCCATACTTTTTCTATCTCAAATAAATAAATGAGCAAGACACTTCCTTAGTTAGCTTGCCCCTACAAAGGTCGCACACAAAGCTGTGCGCCGTGGTGTGTGGGGTCAGTACACTTAACGCCCCCATCCGACTGCAACAAAGACAACGCCACGTGTCTTGCTCATCATCATCTTCCCAGCACCACAGGAATCTCTCCACCGGTATCTATTGCTGTCTCTCTCTCTGTCCCAACAGAATCCGTATAGACTAGGCTGGCCGGACACTTCTGATGCACCCAGGCTGGCGTCAGCCATCTGCGCGCTGGGGTTACAGGTGTGAGCTACATCTGCGTTATTTCCGAAGACTGAGAGTCTAAACTGACACCCGAGTGAAAAATGAACTGAAGCAGCAGTTTGTTGCGTACAAAATAACTATTTTGTCACAGTTGTTTACAAAATTATCAGACATTAAAAAACTTTCCAACTTTTCTTAATTAAAGAGATCTCTGAATCCTATAGTTACTAAGGCTAGTTTTTTTTTTTAATCAAATATGCCTAATGACTTCAATTATAACCACAAATCCAGAGCATGAATGTTATAAAACATGGTCCAGTGGAAAAGAAAAAAACATAAGAAGAAAAACAACTTTGCTGAGTCTAAAGAGAAACCAACACTGTGGAGCTCCAGACCACCCAAGGAGCACTTTATTTTCTGACCACTGCTAGCTACTCAGTGGGGTCACTTCACCCAGAACTCTCCACCACACCACAGTTCAGAGGAAGGAGAGACCCCTGACGAAGTTCTTTAGAAATGGTAGACTTGAAAAGATCTCATCTGTTTCATTAACGTTATGCAATAATTTGGTTATTTCGTAACATTTCTCTCCCTTTTAAAACAAAGAGGAACAAAATGTGAGAAATCAAATAGGAGACTCCCTCTTTTATCCAACCCAGATGGCTCTGCGATGACATTTCTTCTCCATGCTGTGCCAAGTGAGAGGCAGGGTGGAAAGAAGCCGCTGTGGTTAAGTTCCAAGTGGACAGACAGTGGCTCAACAGCGGCTTTCCAAAGAGATGAGGCACACCAGGTGTACGCAGGTCAGTTTTGGGGTACCTCTCCCCCCGGTGTTGCACTGAGTGGGTCTTGAAGGCCTGCAGCTCACTGGGACTCAGGTGGTCAGAAGCCACAAGTCCCTACGGTGAACTCACAGTAGCAGGATCTACGGCAGTTTCTGGTTATGGCTGCCCCGACCTCACAGCTTGCATACCCTGCTGCTTGGAAGCGGAGAGACAGATAGTACACAGAGGCTTTGCGTGTTCAAGAGATTGAAGCTGGGGCAGACTGAAGACAGAACAGAGGTCTGTCACCAGCTTACTTCCAGCTCTTCAGGACCCTTGACTCACTGAAGACTATATCTCACCCCTGACCTCTGCAGGGTCTGAGAGACTCCGAAGAAGGAAAAGTGCAGAAATGTCTCAAAACTAGATGATAATTAATTTTAAAAGTGTTGAAAAGAAGATGCAAAAAGCAGGAACTGCTTAAGGGAACTGTTCCCAGGAGCAGAACTTAGGAAGGAATGACTTCTCAGTCCCAAAATAACTCTTTCCATCCACACTGGCTGAGAATTCACATGTCGCTTTTTTTCCCTTTCTTTCTTTTTTTTTTTCTTTTTTTTTTTGTTTAAAATCCTCTTGATTTATTTGGAATGATACCCATTTGTAAGAGAACGGTTCCCTTTAATAACACTGTACAGAATTTCTCAGGGTTTTAAGATGGGAAAACGCGGATCCCAACAGGGAATAAGATGGGCTAACTGGTTATCTGATTGGTGGGTGAGTCTAGCTTCCAAGCTAAACTGTCACCCTACTATCTCCTTTCTGTTGGTGTTTCCAATGTTCTGGCTCATTATGTTTCCTAATTTGAGCTACCTAGGGAGGGGCACCACGCCCTGGGCCAGGCCTCATCTCTGTCAGTCTGTTCCCAAGTGCACTCACCTCGTCACTGGCTGATAGGCATCTTTCTGCAGTGACTGCCCAGGCTGACTGACACAGCCCATGGCCAATTTCCTTGTTCAGCTCTGATACCAGAGCAGCGGAACAAGAAAGGCTCAATGCGTAGTCTAAGCACGTCATCAGTGTTCACACGGTAAGGACCAGCGCTTCGAACTGGAGAACCACACAGCCTTCCCAAGAAAGCAGACAGGGAAAACACACAGAAAAACTAGAGGAAGAATAAATCCCTGTCACGACTACACATGTGGCTGTGCTATCAAGCTGAGTTCTCTTCAGAGGCCAACCTGGGGCACAGAAGAACTCCCTCAAAAACAAACAGGAAAACAGGAACATGTCAGACACGGCAGCATGCTGGGTCGTGCCCTTAATCCCAGCATTCCGGGGTGCAGCAGTTTGTGGGAGGAATGAGTTTCTTTCAGTTGACAGTCTTGAGAAGTTTCACATCTTTGTCACAGCAGCTGAAAGGTAGTGGCAAGATGGAGCTGAGCTCGTGAACCTTCAGGAAGGCTGAACTCACAGACATCAGCCCACGGACAGACCTCCTCCAGCCAGACTCCGCCTGGCAATGGCCCACTGACCGAGGACGAGGGTACAGGAGGCCGTGGGGACACCGCACATTCAAACCACCGCAGGAGGCCGAAGGAGAACTTCTGTGAGTTCCCGGCCAATTCAGGCTGCTGAGTTCCAGGTCAGCCTGGGCTAGAATGGGGCCCTACCTCAAAAAACCAACAACACAAAATAGAAAAGAAAAAAGGGTGCCTTATATTCCTGAGGCAGCCTTTCCCCATATCCCTGTCACCATTTGTGCTTTTTTTTTTTTTAAAAAAATGTTTATTTATTTATTTAATTGAGACAGAAGGAAAGGCAGAGGGGAAGAGCTAGTGTGGGCACGACGGGGCCCCCAACACTGAAAACGCCCTGCAGCACTTTACGTGGGCATCGGAGAATGGACCTGGGCCATGCCTAACTGCTGGGTGAGTATGAGGACATGAGCTGGGTCTTCAGAACCCACCCAACAAGTGTGGAATGACCACACACACCCGAAACCCGATGTCCTCTGCTTGCTTCCACAGGCGTGCATGGCGTGCACATGCTCACATACACCTGTGCATAGCACATACATTCACCTCCCCATAAATAAATAAATAAATAAATAAATAAATAAATAAATAAATAACTACCGAGAAGCACGGTGACTCTTTTTTTTTTTTTTAGCTTTTAAAAAATTTATTTATTTATTTGAGAGAGAGAGAGAGAGAGAGAGAGAGAGAGAGAGAGAGAGAGAGAGAGAGAGAAACAGGGAAAGGGAGAGAACAGGGCCTCCAAGCACTGCAAACAAACTCCAGATGCATGCGTCCCCTTGGGCATCTGGCTTGCGTGCGTCCTGGGGAACTGAAACTGGGGTCCTTTGCTTTGCAGGCACATGCCACAACTGCCAAGCCATCTCACTAGTCCCGGACTCTTGCCTGCAATCCCAGCACTCAGGAGATTGACACAGGAAGATTTCTACAAGTGCGAAACCAGCTACATACTGAATTCCAGGCCAGCCTGGGCTACAGAATGAGACACTGTCTCCAAAATAACCCCCCCAAAAATCAAAAACCCAAAAACCACCGAACTTAAAGGTCTGCAAGAGCAGAGAGCAGGGCTGCCGGCACACCTCGCGCAGAGCAGCGGCAGATGCCAGCCTGGCACATTGCTCTGCCCCAAGCCCATGAGGGACAGGCTGCTGTCCACTTGTCCAGGTGTGTGTGGGTGTGGTGTGGATGACCCATGGAGGTGCGTTCCCACCCACTTGGCGTCAGTTCCTTAAGAGTAAATCTGTGTCCTTCAGGAGTGAGGTGAGGAATCTGGTCAGAAAGCAACTCTTGGCATTAATTTGGAGTCTTGCAAACACAATGAAGCCAGTGTTCCGGCTGCGCCTGTTCCGAACCTTCGGAAGGGAGGCTGGGAAGTCATTGGGATTTTGTAAAATATAAATCACTCAAATCGGTCTTTTCTGTGACTACGACCTTTTTAACTTTTATTTCCCATTGTATCTGAAGAGTTTGATGTGTGTGTATTTCATGTTTCCCTTTTTCTTTTCAATAAAAAATTCTGATCGTAAACTAAAACATATTTGGATATATTTAAAATAAGAAAAGTAATTGTGAGCATGTGTGTGTATGTTTGTGTGTGCATGGATATGCCAGAGTCTCTTGCTGCTGCAAATGAATGCACATCTGGCTGTGGGCAGCTGGGGAATTAAACCTGGTTCAGTAGGCTTTGCAAGCAAACCCCTTTAAACCACCAAGCCATCCCCACACGGCCATATCTAAATTTTTAAATGACTGTTCAAAAGACTGTGTCTTCTTATATTTATCTTTGGTTTCTGGAGTACCAACTTTCTCATGTGCTTTTAAGATTCCATGCAGTTCTGGGACCGACTTCACTTCTCAGTCAACACCGCCAGGAACAGCCCTGGCCTTTTGGGCTGGAGGACCTCTGCCAGGTCGTGAAACCTGGTTGACACTGCTGGCTTCATGTGTAGCTGGTAGAGCACACTGTGCTTATAAAACCACAGAACGGAAAGACAACGAACCCCTGAGTACCCCTGGCATAACGCAGAAGAGGGGCATCAACGCCTCACAACCTAACCTCTAATGGAGAGGGGAGACTTTAAAAAGTGTGTTTCCCCCTCTTTCTCTGACCCTCTCCTACTGAATCCTTTCTTCTTCTCAATAAATTTGATGTCTTTTTTTGTCTGGCTGTTTTTAGATTGGGTCTCGTTCTAGCACAGGCTGGCCTCAGTTTAACAGCGATCGTCCTACCGTCTCCCGGGCACTGGGATACCCACCCTCGGTGTGCACCGCCTCGCCCGGCTGTTCTTTTATCACACAGGATGCAGCGTTCGCCGGCCCAGTGCTGTGTAGGTAACAAACGACAGCTCCTGTGAGATTATGAATGCAGTAGACACTTCATGTTCAGGAGGCAGTGCCTCCTATTTTTAGGAATTAAAATTATAGGTAAGGGGGCTGAAGAGATAGCTTAACAGTTAAGGAGCTTGCCTGCAAAGCCAAAGAACCCAGGTTCGGTTCCCCAGGACTCACGTAAAGCCAGATGCTCAAGGGGGCACATGTGTCTGGAGTTCGTCTGCAGTGGCTGGAGGCCCTGTTGCGCCCATTTTCTCTATTTGCCTCTTTCTCTTTCAAATAAACAAATAAAAACAAATATAAAAAATACATAGGTAAGGCTGAGGAGATGGCTCAGCAGTTAAAAGTGCTTGCTTACAAAGCCTGTTGGCCTGGGTTCCATTACCTAGTACCCATGCAAAGCCAGATACCCTAAATTGTGCATGTGTCTGGAGTTCGTTGGCAGTGACAAGCGGTCCGGGTATGCCCATACTCTTTCTAACAAGTAAATAAAGAATATTTAAAAAAAGGTAGTATAGAACAGGTGAGGTAGTTTCTGCCTTTAATCCAGCACTCAAGGGGCTGAGGCAGGGGACGAGTGTGAGTTTAAGGGCAGCATGGGCTACAGAGTGAGTTCCAGGGTAGCCTGTGCTAGAGGGAGACCCTGTCTCAAAAACAACAACAAAAAAGGTACTTGAATATTTCATGTGCCATGTGGTTTGATTAAACCTTCTTGCTTATCCATTTGTCAAACCTCTCCCCAGGGGTTTCCCTACCTCAGGTCTCTTAAGTGTTTTTGTTATTTTTTTCCTTTTGTTTTGTTTTGAGACCCCTTAGAACCTGTTATGTAGGGAAGATGATCTCAAACTGCTGAGTCACCTGCCGTCACCTCCAGAGTGCCATGAGGCCACGTGTGCGCCACCACACCTGGTTCATGTGCTACTGAGGACTGAACCCCAGCCTTTGGGCATGCTGGGCACTCTCTCAACTGAGCCCCAACCTCAGCCGCTAGTGGTTTTGATTGTCATTCGTTTTCTTGAGGTAGGGTCTCACTCTTGTCCAGGCTGACCTGGAACTCACTCTAGTCATAGGCTGGCCTTGAACTCACAGCGATCCTCCTACCTTAGCCTCCTGAGTGCTGGGATTCAGTTGTTGTGAATGAAGCAGAGGCTGCCTTTGAGCTACAATTCTCCGGCTCAGCCTCCCAAGTGCTGAGATGTCAGTAACGGGCCTTGTATCCAGCGCCTGCTGTTTGTCTTCTTAAGCTTAGCCAAGTGAACAAATCACAGATGTATTAATTCCTTTGATGTCATTTTCATATTGTTTTACTTCTCCTCTTGTCATTCTTGTTTTCCATTTTCAGGGCAGGGTCTCACCCTAGCTCAGGCTAACCTGGAACTCACAGCTTCCTGTAACTCTGCCTCCGAGAGGGCCCAGCTTTGCTTGCTTATTTTTTTTGTTGTTGTTTATTTTTCCATGTGCCTATGGTGTGATGTTGTGGCGTGTGTGCGCTGATGTGTGTGGTAGAACACTCATTTATAAATTACCACAATGGAAAGATGGTGCCTGTGCTTAGTGGTGTGGCGGCCAGGAGACTGTCAGGGTCCCTCCTCCGTTGCTCATCTGCGCATTCCTTGAGAAGGGTCTCTCACTGATTCTGGCCACTGCTTCACCAGTTCCAGTGATTCTCCAGTCTGCGCCCCACAACACTGGGGTTCTAGACATGTGTGAGCAAACCAGCTGCTTCTGTGGGTGCTGGAAAATCACTCAGGCAGTCTCAGGCCTCCATGCTTGCGTGGAAAACACTTTTAACCCCTGAGCCATCTCTCCAGTCCCTGTTTCTTTTGAGACAGGGTCTTGCGATGCTCTCCAGGCTGCCCAGGAACTGGCCATCCCCCTGCTGTGGCCTCCTGAGTACGGGGGTTACAGGTGTGTACCGCCAGACACAGCTGGGGTTACAGGTGTGTACCGCCAGACACAGCTGGGGTTACAGGTGTGCACCACCACACGGCTGGGGTTACAGGCATGTACGGCCACACACAGCTTCAGAGACTCTTTACACGGGTACCAGGAAAATGAACCTGGGCTGTTAGGCTTTGCCGGCAAGTGCCTCAATGCTGAGCCATCTCTTCAGCCATTCCGAGACTTGACTTCTGCCATTTTCCTCGCTGGCCGGCATTGCACTTGTCTCTCACAGCTTTCAAAGCAAAGTCTTAGCGCTCTCGTCCAAGAGTGAGGCCCGTGAAGTGCACCACCGGCCCACCAGGACTGGCCTGTGCTTCTCCCGCTCAGCGGCTTTCTTCTTCTTGGAACTTACCAGGGTTTCTTCAGTGGTGAGGTGGGACGGTGTGAACTGCGGGCAGGCACAGAGGGCCCTGGCTGGGAAGGCACATCTCCCTGAGGTGAGGGGAGGCGGCAGCTGTCTGAGCCTTTTGGACCCTGCGCTAGCTGCTTGCTCACTCTCACTAGGGATCAGCGTGGAGGTGGCCAGGCCTCCCTCCAATTCGCTTCTTAGCAACATTTCCTTTAATGGAAACAACTGTTTCTGTCTCTGTTTCAAACTCCATTTCTATTGGCACCACAGTTGGTAAAATTCTTCCTAGATAATAGAAGTCTGACTTAGCCTCTGAGGTTTAGTGTTACTGTGAGAAGTTTTCTCTGTGTGTCTTCCAAATCATTTTCAAGGAAGCTGGCAAGGACGGGAGGCCGCAGCTCAGGGAAACGCTTTCAATTCACCTCAGAAAAGTCAAGGGTTACATGAACTGGCATTCGAAAGTATGAGAAGGAACTACATTAGGCGTTTATGTTCAGTCATAACGACGCCCTCTTACCCACATGTAGCTCTTCCTAACGCTACACGCATTGATTCCCCAGGTGGGCATTTTCAGGAAACGTCAGAAGAAACCACTTATGACAACAGAGCATCAGCAGCAGCTACTCCTGAAAGAGTGTTATTGTTTTTTTTTTTTAATTTGTTCAGGGTTTTATATAGCACAGACTAGCCTTGCCATGTAGTTGAGGACAGCCTTGAACTTCTGTTTCCCCTGCGCTGACTTCCCAGTACTGGGACCAAAGGCGAACACCGCCAGAAGCACTTTAGGCGGCACTAGGGATCAAACTCGGGCTCTGTGTGGACCAGGCCAGCACCTGACTCAATGGGCTACAGCTCCAGCCCCAGAGAAGCTATGTAGACGGATATGTGTTATGTATAAGTAGATCTGACACATCAAAAGTCAAGTTTCCAAGCCGGGCGTGCTGGTGCACGCCTTTAATACCAGCACTTGGGAGGCAGAAGTAAGAGGATCACATGAGTTCAAGGCCACCCTGAGATTACATAGTGAATTCCAGGTCAGCCTGGGCTAAAGTGACATCCTATCTCAGAAAACAAAAAAAAGAAATCAGATTTGCAAGAATAATTATCACATAGTTTGAGTATATGTAAGTAGATTTACTTCATTAAAGGACAATGAATTGTCAAGTTTATTAAAATTGTTATTTATTTATTAAATCTTAACTTAAAGACTAAGCACAATATCAGCTCACATAAGACCATGGATTTGATCTCAAGCTCTACAAAATTGAACCAAACTTGCAAAAACTCAAAACTGAACTTATAAATAACTCAAACCCAAGGTAAACAGACAGAATTCATTCCGATCGCGAAGCCCATCTGAGAACCGGGGGAAGACGAGGGACAGGGCACGCATGCTCAAGGTCTCTCCCTCTGAAATCTCATTCAAGCCACAGAAAATAAAATTTTACAACAGTTAAGAGGTTGCAAGCTTAGAATGAGGATAAGAAGCATCACAATTTGTGAGTCAGGAAGGAAATGGATGAACTGTTGCGTAAGGAGGAGACCAGAGACAGTCTTAGAGCTAAGACCCCACGTGACTCAGCGGAGCGCAGCGGTTAAAGGCACACACGGGCCTCCAGAGACCGCCAGCCTGGGTGCCAGTCTCCAGCATTCACAGAAAGCTGGATGCAAAAAGTGGTGTATGCAGCTGGTGTGTTCATGTGCAGCAGGAAGAGATCCTGGCACACCCATACACATGCATGCACACACATACATGCAGGCACATAAATAAATACTTTGAAAAAAGACAGGCTGCCAATGGGAGGGAGGCTGGCGTAGCCCCAGGAGCAGGAGTACCCCTAGCCCAGAAGCTCAAAGACACCTGAAGAGGCCTGGAGGGAGGGCTCAGCAGTGAAGGAGCTGCTTGCAACTCCGGATGCCTTGGTTTCTGTTCCCTAGTACCCACATTAAGCCAGAGGCATAAACTGACACATGCATCTGGGGCTTGTTTGCCATGGCAGGAGGCCTGGTATGCCTGTTCTCTCTCTCCTTGAAAATAAATGATAAATACAACACTTTTTAAATACACAGAGCTACCGGACAGACCCAGATGCTACAAGGAACACGAGCTGCACACCTCGCGTGTCTGCTCATGCTCATCACCTGAGCACTGAGACAAATGCCGGCTCATGCGGAAACACTCCGACTTGGAGAGCATGTCTAGGTTTTCCCCGAGATGTCCTCCACACGATCTTTTCTTCTTCCTCTTGGCTCACAGGGTGTCTCAGGACCACATGTCTGACTGTAACTTCCAGGCGTAGCTAGCCACTCTTTGTATTGCTACTTTCGACAGCATTCTTAGTAGAAGAACACGGGCAATCACACGTGCCTTGCAAGTAAACGGAGGGTCGGAGCCTGAACCCTCTGCAAGGCCACAACTCCTCACCGTGCAGGGAGGGCTGAAGCAGGCCACACCAGCCGCACGGCACGGGAAACCGTACCCGGGAAAACTCTGCTTTCAAAGCAGGCAGAGGGAGACGGGAAGGCTGCCAAAACACGCAGCACTTTCCATTTGTTTTGATACGAACACTGCATCTGTTTTGTCAGGTGCGATCTACCATTTGCAGGATTAAGGGGAATGGTAGTAGTTAGGGTGGAAAGAAGTAAATTAACCAAAAATGTTTGTTTTTACAAAACACTTTTGAAGTAGATAGAATTTAGGTCGTAACTAAATACCGCAAAGAAACTGGGCTTTGGGATAAGTGCTGGAACTGAACCGTGTTACAGCCCCATGACCCAGCAGAATGCAAGCTGAGAAATGAGCTCAGTTCTCCCAGGAAATGTTAAAATCTTATCAGTACAATTCAAGGTTGTATATGTCTTTAAAAGCCAGACTTTTTGCCAGACTTGGTGGCTCACGCCTTTAATCCCAGCACTTGGGAGGCAGATGTGGGAAGATGGCAGAGTTGAGGGGCCTGGTCGGGAGTGTGACTAAACCCTACATCCTCCTCCCCAAGCCAGCTTTTCTGTCCTCTACTCACTCATCCGTTCACTCATTCACACGCTGACCACTGCAGGCCATGCGCTGCTTTAGGGACGGGAGCAGTGCCACGAAACAACGGAGCTCTTCCCTGGGGATTACTCTTGTAGGCAGATGAGCCATAAGGAATACGTGCCAGCTGTCTTCACGGCTACTAAAGAAGTAACAGAGGGGCTGGAGAGACGGCTTAGCCATAAGCGCTTGCCTGTGAAGCCTAAGGACCCCGTTTGAGGTTCGATTCTCCAGTACTCACGTAAGCCAGATGCACAAAGGGGTGCATACATCTGGAGTTCGTCTGCAGTGGCTGGAGGCCCTGGTGCGCCCATTCTCTCTCTCTGTGCCTCTTCTCTCTCTCTCTCTCTCTCTCTCTCTCTCAAATAAATAAATAAATAAAAAGAAAAAAAACATAACAGAAGGGGCTAGGGAAATGGCTTAGCAGTTACAGGTGCTTGCTTAGAAAGCCTCACAGCCTGGGTTCGATTCCTCAGCACCTACATAAAAGCCAGATGCAAAGGAGCACATGCATCTGGAGTCTGCAGGGCCAGAAGGGCCTGGTGTGCCCATGCTCACTCTCTTTCTCTTTCTCTCCCAAATAAGCAAATAAAAATATTAAAAAGTAACACGAGGGGCTGGGGGGATGGCTCAATGGTAAAAGGTATTTGCTTGCAAATCCTGCCAATCCAGGGTTCAATTCCCTAGCTACCCTGGTGTTCACACAAATATATACATGCAATTAAGTAAATTAAAAAACAAAAGTGGGTGTGCCAAGGTTGTCTGGACTATACATACATATACACATATAAAAATTAGATAGGAAATGCTTAAAGGACCTTTTAAAAAGGACTTCTTTATTGAGCTTCAAACCTCTTCAATTTCATTTTCAACCTTTTGGTTCATAGTTGATTTGGGGGTCTCTGGGTCCTGCCCTCGCATAAGGTAAATTGCCTCACTGTCCCTGCTAGAAGATATTTAGATAAATATGGTTCCTGAAGATATAGTCTGGATTTACCAGGTGTACTCCCTGCTTACAGTGAAACTGCCTCTCTATCTCTGCAGGGAGCACGGGAGAATAGAGAAGACTAAACAGGGCTGGAGATGGCTTAGTGGTTAAAGTGCTTCCCTGCAAAGCTAAGGACTCATGTCTGACTCTCCTGGTCCCATGTAGGCCAGAGCCCAGTGGTGCAAGTGGGCAAGGCTGCACCTGCGCCTCTGCAGTCTGACCGCACTGGCTGCAGCCGGGCACATTCTCTCTCTCTCTCACACACACAGTAACAACAACAAAAAACAAACCCACCTAAACATCGGAAACCCAAGACACTGACCAGGTGCCCACTCAGCCTTTACCACCCTCCATGTGTCTCGGGGCAGGAAATGCACTTCTCCTAACTCCTAACATTGTAGGTTTCTCTGCTGATTCCATGAGGGAGGGCACAGGAAGGATGAGTGGGGCTTTCCTTCCCAGTGACAACATCTATGCCCTAATTCCTGGAGATTGAGTGTGTTAGGTTTCATGGTAAAGAGAGAATCTGGTGGCAGATGGAATTAAGACCGTGATTCACACAGCCTTAATTAAGACGGAGGGCTTAGCTTGGACTGATCAAGCGGATCCTTAAGAGGATGAGGGAGGCAGAAGGCAAGGGGTCCTGCGGTGGTACCAAAGTTCAGCTCACGCCAGGTGTACTGGCACACGCCTTTAATTCTAGCACTTGGGAGGCAGAGGTGGGAGGACTGCTGTGAGTTCGAGGCCACCCTGAGACTATGTAGTGAATACCAGGTAGTGAGACCCTACCTCGAAAAAGTTTCATCCCAAAGATGCTTGCTTTGAGGAGGGTAGAACACAGCCCTGAGCCAAGGAGAGGGCAGCCTGCTGATGCTGGAGAAGCGACCAGAGAGCTTGCACAGAGGGGCAATGCTGTGCTTCCATCTTGCCTTCCTGACTTCTAGGGCTATCCGAGGATAGCATCTTGTGATTGGAGTCAGTAAGAGCACGGAAACCTGTGAGGGCAGCAACTGGAGACAACAGTATGCAAAGAAAGGTATTTTGAAATCAGTAAGAAATTATATATATATATATATATATATATATATATATATATATATATATGATATTATTCAAAGAAGACATCTTAATGTAGTCTCTCTAAAGGCTTTCCTGTTAGACAAATTGGTTACTGTAGCCCCAAATCCCTGAAAATGCAGAATAAAGAATCATGATTTGATTTCCGATCATCTGATGAGCTGGACGAAAGGCGGCCACCCCAGGCTCCTTACACAGGCCACAGCCATGAGCAGAGCGAAGGATGAAAAGTATGTAGACAGATGTTTGCACATAAGGGCTGGTGGCAGCACTTTCCGTAGCTGCCATTGTCAGGCGTCTGTCAAGAGATGAAGGGGGGCTGGACAGGTGGCTTAGTGGCAAGGCATTTTCCTGCAAAGTCAAAGGACCCAGGTTTCATTCCCCAGGACCCATATTAGCTAGATGCACAAGATGGCACATGCATCTGGAATTCGTTCACAGCGTCTAGAGGTCTGGAGGTCCTGATGCACCCATATTTGCTCTACCTGCCTCTTTCTGTCTCCTCCCTTTCTCTCAAATAAATAAACAAAAAGAAGATATTTTTAAAAAATCTTAAAAAAATAAAAAAAATTATTTGCATGTGTGTGGATGGCTACGCCAAGGTCTCCTGCTGCAGAGATAAATAAACCACTCTCCTGGTTATTAATACAAGGGAATATTGTTCAGACATAAAGAGGAGCGATCTGTCAGACCACAGGTGAACCTTGAGGGCAGTATGCTCAGGAAAAGAAGCCGGACACAAAGTCAGGAAGCAGCCTGGGTGCTGCCAGGCCCCAGGAAGGGAGGGCCGGGAGAGGCCCTCAGTGAGCACTCAATGAGCTGGAGCTTTGATTCTGGAATGATGCAGGTCTGGAAAGAGGCAGTGTTTATGCGGCACTGTGAACAGACTACCTCACGAGAGTTACTCTCAGAAAAGAAGGAGCTAGGGCCAGGAAAATGGATCAGTAGCTAAAGGTACTTGCTTGCAAAGCCTACAAGCCTAGTTTGGTTCTCCAGTAGCAACATAAAGCCAGGCCCAAAGTGGGCATGCCACTTGCAGCAGCAGAAGACCTTGGCGTAGCCATCCACACACATGCAAATAATTTTTTTTTATTTTTTAAAGATTTTTAAAAACATTTTTGTTTGTTTATTTACTTATTTGAGAACGACAGAGGGAGGGAGGGAGGGAGAGAGAGAGAGAGAGAGAGAGAGAATGGGCACGCCAGAACTTCCAGCCTCTGTAAATGAACTCCAGATGCGTGCACCCCCTTGTGCATCTGGCTAACGTGGGTCCTGGGGAATTGAGCCTCGAACTGGGGTCCTTAGGCTTCACAGACAAGCACTTAACTGCCAAGCCATCTCTCCAGCCCTAATTTTTTTTTTTAAAGAGAGACTCATACTTATTGGAGTGAGTTATCTCAGTGCTAACTGCTGGTGATAAACTACCCATTGACAGATAAGACATACATTTGCTAGCCTCTGAAATTTTTCTCCAGTAAACATAGTCAACTACAGGATTCAAGCCTGAGTAAGTCCATATTCTCCTAAACAGTACAAGTAAAATTAGGAAAGAGGAACGGTGAATGAAAGAAAGGAAGAGGACAGGGAAGAAGAGGCGCTGAGGACTAAGAACGAGATCACTGTGTATAAAGTCTAATTCAAGCTCTGGTTGTCCACAGTGGCGCTGAGGCTCCGTGCTCTTCACGGGGAGAGGAAGCAGGCTTGTGCAAAGACTCAGTTCATCTGTGAATGTAACCAAGCCCCAAATAGTCCCTCAGACCCTTCTTAACTGCATTGCAGACTCATGTAGGAGCTATGTGATTACTTGTCTTGGGAATTGGGAAACCCCCAAAATAGTGAGGTCTGCTTGAAGGTCCTATCAGCTGTCTTCAAAGTTAGCTCTTTAAAATTACTATTTCCATTACTAAACATTTACGTTGCACTAGTTTCCCTAGTGTTCTGCATGTAGCATTGGTGAATTTTTTTTGGCATGTGTGCCTGGAGTGTGTGTGGTGCGGTATGTGATGTGGTGCATGTGCTGGTGTGTACAGACACATGTGCTCCACGCGTGACCGTGCAGAGGCCAGCAAGCTCCAGCAACTCTCCTGTCTCGGCCCCCCTTGGACTTAGGGAGCAGGCCCGAGAGGCCATGCAGAGCTCGGTATGCGGGTTCTGGGGAAGCGGGTCCAGGTGCTCTCATGCCCTCCTAGGCCCTCGGGGCAGCATGGCAAGCCCTCTATCCTGCGGAGCCTCCTCCCCAGCCCCGTGCCGTTTGCTAAAGGAGAGTCACAAGTACTTACATATTCCTTCACATTTTTTGTTTTCACAGCTTTGTAGGAATAATATGCAGGATAAAGCATTCCAAACACCAGCCTGAAAAGAAGTAGAAAGTTAATTAAGCACAACTCAGCCTTTAACTGCTCAAGAAAATTTAACCTAGCAGAACATACTTAGGAAACCAATAACTGTAAATTCATATGTAAACTACATTCACTTTGAGAATCAAAGTAAAAATATTTTTTTACACAGCTTCATGGAAAGAAAAAATTTGCCTTGTGAAAAATTGGACTTTTTTGTTTTTGGTTTTCTGAGGTAGGGTCTCATGCTAGCTCAGGCTGACCTGGAATTCACTATGTAGTCTCAGAGTGGCCTCGAACTCTTGGCAATCTTCCTACTTCTGCCTCCCAAGTGCTGGGATTAAAGGCGTGCACCACCACACCCAGCCAGAATTTGACATTTAAAATCTTTTTTCTCACTGCAAAAAAACACTGTGGTTTTTTTTTTTTTTGAAGGATACCTGAAAAATGTAGGATATCACCAAAAGTAAAATAAAGATTGCCCCAATCCTACTAGTCAGAGATAACCCCATTATTATAAATTCCTTTTTGTTATTATTTTTCAAGGTAGGGTTTCACTCTAGGCCAGGCTGACCTGAATTCACTAGGTAGTCCCAGGCTGGCCTCAAACTCAGCAATCCTCCTACCTCTGCTTCCCAAGTGCTGGGCTTAAAGGTGTGTGCCACCATGCCCAGCTGCAAATTCCTTTCTTTGTGTTTTTAATTTGAGGGAGACAGACACGCTGGGAGCGCCAAGGCCTCTGGCTACTACAAAAGAACTGCAGACACTTTGCGGATCTGGCTTTACGTGGGCACTGGGGAAGGGAACTCAGGCCAGCAGGCTTTGCAAGCAAGCCTGCTGAGCTACCTCTCCTGCCAGCAAACCCCATTTTTATCTGCACAGGGTGAAGTAAGACACACTGTGGCAATGCAAGCTTGGTCCCTCTCAGCACAGCTGAGAAGCCTGAGCTCCAGGTTTGATGGCAGAGCTGTGCAACACTGGTGGACGCACCACTCCTGACGCGCACTGCAGCAGCTGCGGGCAGGGAGGTGGCTGGGGCCAGAGGGCTTGTCGCCAGCAGCAGCACCTCCTTTCACGTCCCTCGCACCTACATCGGCGCTGCGTGCGGAGCGCGCGCCTGGAAGGCCAGCGCTGCGGAGGTGGAGACTGAACGCGCGGGCTCACTGGCCAGCTGGCGTGCTCTAGGCTCAGGGAGTGACCCCGATTCAAGATGAAGATGGAAAGCAATTAAGGAAGACATCTAACCACCACACACATGTGCACATGCACCTGCACAAACATGTGCCCACATACGTGCAGACACACAGGAATGCACAACACACATGCATGTGCACCCCTCCCTCCCTCCCTCCCTCCAAGCATTTAAACATTTATAACATGGCTTTCAATCACCAATAGGACTTAAGTGTTAAGATCACACACAGAGCACACCGACATAGAGAGGGTCCATCACAGAACACACAGCCAACAAGTGGCACTCTCACGTAACTCCATCACCACGGAAGCTGCCATCTCACAGTTCTACTCTTGTTTTATTTATTTTTTTTTAATTTTTTAAAAAATTTATTTATTTATTTATTTGAGAGCGACAGACACAGAGAGAAAGACAGATAGAGGGAGAGAGACAATGGGCGCGCCAGGGCTTCCAGCCTCTGCAAACGAACTCCAGACGCGTGCGCCCCCTTGTGCATCTGGCTAACGTGGGACCTGGGGAACCGAGCCTCGAACCGGGGTCCTTAGGCTTCACAGGCAAGCACTTAACCGCTAAGCCATCTCTCCAGCCCTACTCTTGTTTTATTTTAAGAGAGATGTCCATTTGCATTTTGTAGACCTGGGTCACCGCCCTGGTCAACTTCCCATGTCGCTGAACAAAGTGCCTAACTAATGGCTGGAATCAGATGTCCCTTACAAACTCTCGTGTTCTGGATGCCTGCTCCCCAGCTGATGGCAGTTTGGGAGGTGGAGCCTTGCTGAAGAGGTGTGTTTCTGGGGGTGACCTCGAGGTTTACTATCCATTAGCTTGCCAGTGTGAGGGGCTCACTCTCCCGCTGCTGTTTCCCACCTGCCTTGGCAGAGGTGATGTCAGCCTTTGCTCATGCCATGCTTTTTCCTGCCGTCATGGAGTTTCTCAAGACTGTAAGCCACAATAAAACCTTTCCTCCTGTCAGCCGACTTTGGTCAGGTGCTTTGTCTCAGCAACAAGAAAGTAACTGTGCTGGGTGTGGTGGCACACACCTTTAACCCCAGCCCCTGGAAGGCTGAGGTAGGAGGATTGCCGTGAGTTCAAGGCCACCCTGAGACTACCTACTGAGTATATTCCAGGTCAGCCTGGCATAGAGTGAAATTCTAACTCGAAAAACCAAAAAGAAAAAAAAAAAAAACAGTTCAGGGGGCTGGAGGGACGGCTTAGCAGTCAAAGATGTTTGCTTGCAAAGCCTAATGCCCTGGATTAGATATTCCATTGCCCATAAAAAGCCAGATGCATAAAGTGGCACGTACATGTGGATTCTTCAGTGGCAAGAGGCCTTAGTGCACCCATTTTCTCTCTCTTTTTCTCAAGTAAATGAGTGTTTTTTCTTTTTTAATCAGTTTAAGGGAAGAGGGGTTATTTCAGCGTGAACTATACATGTTATAGTTTATCCTAAGTAGGCGGGGCAAGTGCGGAAGAGCTTGTAGAAGCCGGTCACGTTCAGTGTAGTGAGGATACAGAGAGCCAAGAGTGCTCTTTATTTATTTACTTATTTTTAAGTTTTTATTTATTTGCATGTGTGTGTGTGTGTGAGTACCCAGGACCCCTTGCCTCTGCAAACCAGGTAAGGCAGCAGGTTACCCGCCACTTTGTGCATCTGGCTTCCATGGGCATCTTTCAGGAATTGAACCCTGAGTCATCAGGCCTTGTCAACAGGCACAGCTCTCTCCCCAAGCAGCCCCCACCCCTGGCCATTTGTCTCTTTATATTTTGAGACAAAGATTTATTGAGAAAAAGGTGGAAAAGCTCCACAATGTCACAGCAAGCCTGCTTAGGATTCTGGGCAGCATCCAAAGGAGAGAGAGAGAGAGGAAGTTACCACTTTTTGAATTAGAAGTCAGAAAGGAGGACAGGCTTATCAGTGAGAAGCCTTCAAGCAACTGTCTTTTTTGATTTTTCAAGGTAGGACTCTAGCTCATGACCTGGAATTCACTATGAAGTCTCAGGGTGGATTTGAAATCATGGTGATCCTCCTACCTCTGCCTCCCCAGTGCTGGGATTAAAGGCGTGTGCCACCACCCCTGGCCTGTTTTGCTTTGGAGACATGGTCACATGTGGTCACAGCCTTGAACTTGCTATGTGGGAGCCCTGGGGTGATGGACACTCATGCTACCCACGTCGGGCCATCATGCTTGTGCAGCAGCAACAGCTGTTACCCATGGGCCACCTGGGGCCGCCTCCACACTAGTGCCTCTAGGTTGGAATTCAACAGGGCACTCTTCGGGTTCCTCCCCGGAATGGTCCTACTGCGCTGGGTCACGCCTTCCTCCAGTCTGTAACCCAGGCTCGTAGGCTCATGCCATGTCCTACTTTATGTTCAGTCTTGTGGCCAGCAATGCATGAGCTCACGCCATTCCACCAACACGAGGGACAGTTTCCCAGCATGTTCCTCCACACACACTGTCAGATCATGTCCTGCAGATGCGCAGCCCTGCCTTGCTTAAGACTTGAGTAGCTTGCCGCCTCTCCCGCTGCCTTGCCTGCTGGCCCTATGAGACCCATCAAGAGAGAGCTGTAGAGTCACTGCCTCTCATGGACCATCTGCTCAGCATGCCTCCTGGGTCTCCTGACGAGATCCCTTCTTGCCTGGGGTACTTGGCCCTCCCTTCCTTTCTTCTTTCCTTTACGCACCCCCCCCCAGTCTTGCTGAAGCCCAGGCTGAGGTGGAATTCAGCAGCTTCAGGGTGCCCTTGAACCCCCGGCAATGTTCCCACCTCTGCCTCCTGAGATTAAAGGCATGCCACCACACCTGGCTTCTGTTTTCTTCTTGTGGCATCATTAAATCACACATTTCCCCTTAAGCTCCAACCCTCTGCACAAAACATCCGAATTATTGTTATTTTGAACTTTACAGAAAATTGTCAGGATTAGCTATTTTGCACTCAGTATATTCTATCTTAGAGTCTTGGACATGGCTTTTTAAAAAAATATTTATTTATTTGACAGAGAAAGAGGGAGAGGGAGAGGGAGAAAGAATGGGCACACCAGGGCCTCCAGCCACTGCACACGAACTCCAGACGTGTGTGCCTCTTGTGCATCTGGCTAACGTGGGTCCTGGGAAATTAAACCTGGGTCCTTTGGCTTTGCAGGCAAATGCCTTAACTGCTAAGCCATCCTTCCAGTCCTTGGGCATGGTTTTTTAATATGTAACTAGCTTCAAAACAGATAATTTTCTTAAATATAAGAAAGACTTGGTATTGACACTATACATATAGGTATTATTTATTTATGTATTTGAGACAGTGTCTCATGTATCCTAGGCTAGATTCAAATTTGCTATGTAGCCGAGGATGACCTTGAACTTGTGATCCTCCGGCCTCTCCCGCCGGGGGGCTGGGGTTACAGGTGTGTGGCCCCATGCCGTTTTTGTTTTTTATCCAATGTGGTGCTGGGGGTGAACCCACTGTTTCCTGCATGACAGGCAAGTGCTCTAATGACAGTCACACCCCTAGCCCACACCTATATTTTTCATTCTCTATATTGAATAAAATAAATGAGAATTATGACCAGAATATCCCTAGCACCTATCTGAAATAAGAACAGAAAACAGAAATGCTTCTCTCTTGGTACCTGGGAAAGAATGAACAGCTTCATCAATGTTGGGACAGTTTATAAAGAACATGGCATATTGTGGCGGCCCAATGTGAACATTATGGTGTAATTTATTAGTAACATTTGTAATACTCTCTAGGTTTGTGGGGATTATTTTCTTTAACAGTGAGGTCTACTGTTGATGTTTGCAACCTGGGAGGTTGGGCCTGGAGCCAAAGCATGAACACAGCTATTTTAGCAGGCCACCTACAAGGTAAACTCAAGGTTTACAAAGGGATAAAATTCTCCTATAAATTGGAATATTTTTATAGTCACAGAGGCAGAAACAGTTACTCATTTCCTCTTCATCTTATTTTCACCTAACAAGAGAAACCTTTGCCAAAACACTCCATGCCCTCACCCTCTAGTAGGCAAAGCGGCCTTTTGAAATGTATGGACACCAGCTATGCTAAGAAACCTACTCGGTTACAAGCAAGCCCAGTAGCAGGAGGGAAGCAGTGAGAGATGCACGTGGTCCTTGTGGCAGCCTCCATACTTGGAAAAGGCTTCAGACAGGTATTTTCTGGACAGATATTCCCTCATCCTTCACTAAAATCGTTTTAGAGAACCGCAGCCCGTTCAAAGGCCAGTCTAAAAGGAACGAGTGTTCACAATGCTGGAATGACCCCTCGAAGCTTAGAAATGCTCAGGGCCCTTTGCTCTCCCACACTGCCCAACAGCCATCAGGATCATTGCTGACTACATGTTGATCAAACTTCTTTTTCTAAACCGCTTGCTATCATGCTGTTAGAAGGTGCAGTTAGTATTAGAAAGAAAGCAAAATCACTTATCAGTCCTCTGCTGAGTCAACTTTCTTTTCTAGGCAAGCACCTTAACTGCTGAGCCATCTCTCTAGCCCTTTCTAAAAAAACATCTATTTATTAAATAGAGAGTTGGAATGGACGCAGCATGTTTTGGCAACACCATTTCCCTCCTCCCTGCCCTCACTGCACTGAGGGCCCTCTGAGTGGGATAGCTGCTCCTCACCATGGAGTTGCGGGTTGAGCCGTGACAGCAGCAGTCATGGGGTGTGTGGGGGGGGAATCAATGCCTCTGGATATTCCCAAACCACTTAAAAATATTTTTTAAATTTACTTATTTCCGAGAGACAGAAATAGGCAGACGGAAAGAGTATGTGCACGCCAAGGCCTCCTGCCACTGCAAACGAACTCCAGATGCATGTGCCATCTGTGCGCCTGGCTTTACGTGAGTACTGGGGACTAGAACCCAGGCCATCAGGCTTTAAGCAAGTGCTTTTAACCACGAGGCCATCTCTTCAGTCCCTTTCTTTTTCTAAAAAGGGTTTTTCAAATATTTATATATCTTCATCAAAAGTTTTTTTCAGGGGCTGGAGAGCTAGCTTAGTGGTTAAGGCACTTGCCTCAAAGCCTAAGGACTAGGTCCGATTCCCTAGTACCCACATAAGCCAGATGCACACGGTGGCACATGTATCTAGAGTTTGTTTGCAGTGGCTGGAGGCCCTGGCATGTCCATTCTCTCTATCTACCTCTTTTCTGTCTCTCAAATAAATAAATGAATATAATTTAAGAAAATAAAGAGAATGCAGACATGAAGAAATTAGCAATCATAGAAAATATGGCAAACAGGATTACAGAGATGGTTCAGCAGTTAAGGCACTTGCCTGCAAAGTCTAATGACTGGATTCAATTCCCCAGTACCCATGTAAATCCAGATGCATGAAGTGGCACATGCATCTCGAGTATGCAGTGGCTAAAGGGTCTGGCATGCCCATTCTGTCTTTCTTCTCTCCCTGTCTCACTTTCTCTCTCTGCTTACAAATAAATAAATAATAAAATATTTTATAAGAAAATATAGTAAACAATATAACGACCATACAGGATACCATATATAGTTGATGAAGTAGACACCAATTTAACTCTAGTTTCCTGGAAATCCATGGAAAAATTGTAAAAAAGAAAAATATTCTTACCAAATAGAAATAACAGCATCATTTTATGAAAAAGTTACAGTAGACACAGACGTTCACCATGGCATTGGTTAAAACAGCAGACACATCAGAAGTCAGGTGGGTGAGTAGGGAATATCCTGCTTTGTGTTATTATACGATGTTCTCTTTTTAATTTTTAAATTGTATTTATTTATTTGCATGCATGGTTGGGACTGGGGGCAACAATACCTCTTGCTACCACAAAGGAACACCAGACACTTCTTGGGCTGAAGAGATGGCTTAGCACTTAAGGCACTTGCCTGCAAAGTCTGAAGACCCAGGTTTGATTCCCCAGCACCTACATAAGCCAGATGTACAAGGTGGCGCTATGCGTCTGGAGTTTGTTTGCAGTGGCTGGATGGCCTGGTGTGCCCGTTCTCTCTCTCTCCCTCCCTCTCTCTGTTTCTGCCTCCTTCTCAAATAAATAAAATTTAAATTTTTAAAAATCTAACTATATCTTCTTTACAAACAATTGGATTTACTGCTGCTAAACTTAACATAGTAATTAATTTAAATGACAGAATGGGGTAGAAAATGCAAAAACGGCTTATTTCACTTTGAAGTAATGTATTAACCCCAAGAGCAGCTTGGGAAGTTTCTGCATCTCCTTATAGTAAAATAGTGTATACACGGATAAGGATGCTAACACTCAGAACCCCTTCCTTCAGTGCCTGGTTAGTTTATAGCTAATAGGGTGACTGCACTGTGCTAGGCTCTAGAACGTCTGTGCATCTGGTCTCATTGGATGGGGGATTGCTACATGTGCTGTGTGTGGCTCCACATTTAGTGAGGTCACACTGGTGGTTCAAGTGCTCCATTGTGGGGCTGCCATCGTGGGAATTAGCTAATGATATGAATCAGTCCTCTCTCGCCCAGCTGTTAAGCATTACCATCAAACCACTGCCCACATGGCCCTGAGCCCGGGAAGCTGGGCTGGGGAAGCTGGGCTGTGTCTCCAGCGGGACAATAGGACCCTCTATGCAGGGGCGCTCAGAATTCAGGGACGTGGAAAAGGAAAAGGCAGGCCTTTATGACATGATCCAAGTATAACAATGGCTTCAGGAAATATTCAGAAGGAGAAAGACAGCACTCTCTGTCTTCATGGAAGTTCACTTCAATTCTGTGGATTTCAGCAGTAATGCAATGCGGTGAATTTTGAAAGTTGTTTTAAGAAGTCCTACAAACGGTCTATTTTATACCAGTACCTTTCTGACTTGTGACAAAGTATTGTTTTTTCCTCCAGAGGAAATCTTTCTTAATAATCTCACAAGGAAGAGATAGACGCAGTTAGTTGAGTTGAGCTTTCTGAGGAATACTGACCCCTTAGAGGTGTGTCCAGCTTTTTTTTTTTTAAAAATTATTTTATTTTCTTCATTTATGAGAGAGAGAGAGGCAGATAGAGAGAGAATGGGCGCATCAGGGCCTCCAGCCCCTGCAAACAAACTCCAGATGCATGCGCCACCTTGTGCATCTAGCTTACGTGGGTTCTGGAAAATTGAACCTGGGTCCTTTAGCTTTGCAGGCAAGTGCCTTAACCACTAAGCCAACTCTCCAGCCCATGTCCAGCATTTTGACACTGCAACATGGCCTGTCAAGTATCAAGTTCAAGCTCAGTGGAGTTACAAAAGAAAAAAGAAAAAAATAATAGTGGCGCGCTGTGGAGCTGGGGATGGTCATGCTGTCAGAGTTAAGATTTCTTATTTTATCCAGGGTTTTACTCTAAAAGAAAAGCCAAGTAGGGGAGGGAGTTGGTGAAAATCAGAGCAAACCTGACTTCCGCTTTCTCACCCTCTCCACTCAGCATTTCCTTGCTCCCACCACAGAGAGAGCCATAGGATGGAGAGCGGAGCTTCGGAACGCTGCCGGTCTCCTATTCATGAGTGGACGGTGACTGCTGTTACTGCACAACGTTAAATTTATCGGCATCCACCACAGATGGTGGAGGAGGGCAAGGGAAAAAAGTCATCAGAATAGATGAGGGCCTAGTTGGAAAGAAGAGGCTCACTGAAAGAGCGGACACAGATTAAAAAACAAAAGCCCACACACACACATGTGTGATAGAAGAAGAGGCCGCAAGGGAGTTTATGAGTTCGTGTTGGGTCACATTCACAGCGATCCTTGGTCACGGCGGGGGGGAGGGGGGGGGCGTGGACTGCAGACTGCATACTCCTTTTTGAGAACTTCTGATAAACATGCCTTACCTTTGTTCTAGTGTTCCCAAACCCTATCTTTGCAGAAGAGTCAGCTGGGAGTAAGGGGCTTTGAAGCAGAGCCCAGCATTCCGAGCTCCTAGACTCTTCAACCAGAGCTCCTAGACTCTTCAACCACTGAGCCGTGACAATACTGTGCATATTGTATGTCCAGTTACAACTGATTATGGCAAGGCAATGCTGTCAGACTGGGAAGCTGCTTTCAGTCTAACTGGAATTTTTTTTTTTTTTTTTGAGACATTATCTTGTTAAATAATCTTGCTGGTCTTAAACTCATGACCTTTCTGCTTCAGTTTCCCCAGTGCTGGGATAATAGGTGTAAACTGCGACCCCTGGCTGTAAACAGGTTTTGCAAAGCCAGGTATAAGAAGTGGTGTGAGTATCTGGCATTCATTTTCACCCATTCCCTGCCTGACATGTGTGAAAATGAATCAATTTTTCTTAAAATAGCATGAAAGTGACTTCAGGTTATCTTGATTTTTACATAACTCTATTCTTCTCTGAGATAATCAAATATAGAAGAGTCATAGAGGTAAACTAAAAACCTTATAAATTTTTGAAAATAATCATTTATGCCTTCTTTAAAATTTTTTATAAGAGAGTCTTTTAAAAGTATTTTTATTTATATTTATTTATTTGAGAGGGAGAAAGGGGGAGGGGGGAGAGAATGGGCACGCCAGGGCCTCTAGCCACTGTAAATGAATTCCAAATGCATGTGCCACCTTGTGCGTCTGGCTTACATGGGTACTGAGGAATCAAATGTGTGTCCTTTGGTTTTGCAGGCAAGTGTCTTAACCACTAAGCCATTTCCCTAGCCCTTAAAATTAAAAAAAAAAAAAGTTATTTATTTGAGGGAGGGAGGGAGGGAGGGAGGGAGGTAGGGAGAGGGAGAGAGGGAGGGAGAGAGAGAGAGAGAGAGAGAGAGAGAGAGAGAGAGAGAGAGAGAGAGAGAGAGAGAGAGAGAAAATATGAGAGAATGGGCACACCAGGGTCTCCAGCCAATGGAAATGAACTCCAGACCCATGTGCCACCCTGTGTATCTGGCATATGGGGGTTCTGGGGAATTGAAGCTGGGTTCTTAGGCTTTGCAGCCAAGTGCCTTAACCTGACTTATGCCTTCTTAAAACCGCTGATTGGAAGTGGTTCAAGGCGAAGTGCTACGTAACGCATGTGCTGCTCCCTCAGGATCCAGTTCCTACGTGAGTCACCTGCTCTGTTCAGGTCGCCAGTGGAGTACAGTTAGCTCATGGTCAGCCAAACCAACGTGTGACTTTTGTCCTTACACATTTGAAGAAAAAAGAGACTGGCTGCTGAAAATCTCCCCACAGCAGAGCTCCCCCTTAACTGGTTAAGGAAACCCTTCAGGGAAAATAGGAAAAAGAGGTCCAAATCACAAAGCAAACCCCTCCATCTTGACTTCTAGAAGTAAAAGCACAGGTTTAAATGTGCCAAAGGCAGAAACAGATAGTCACAGCGCACTGTGGAGCTGGGGATGGTCATGCTGTCAGAGTTAAGATTTCTTATTTTATCCAGGGTTTTACTCTAAAAGAAAAGCTAAGTAGGGGAAGGGGTTGGTGAAAATCGGAGCAAACCCGACTTCCGCTTTCTCACCCTCTCCACTCAGCATTTCCTTGCTCCCACCACAGGACCTGTATGTGGTCAATCTCAGCCAAAGGAAAGTGTTTAAAGAATGCCGAGGGGCTGGAGAATGCTTGGTGGTGGAGTGCTTTGCCTAAGCATGCATGAAGCAGTGAGTTTGATTCCCGGCAACGCATGAACCGAGCATGGTGGTGCATGCCTTCAATCCCAGCACTGAGGAAGGGACATAGGGGTCGTAAATTTAAATAAAACAGTGGCATCTACACCACACGGCCCGTGAGTGTACTATTCACAGTGACAATGCAGACAGGACACATGGAAGTGCGGCTCAAGGAGCCAGTCCCGTCTCATGAACTCTGCCCAGTGGGGAAAGGAAGAAGCCAAACATCATAACCACAGCCTCTCATTCACAGCCTTCCACGCCTTCTTCTGTATCCAAAACAGAGCCCACACAAAACCATGTGTCACACAAGGAGAATGCACAGGGGTCACCAATACCAGGGGACGGACGAAGTCAACACCCAGGTTATCTCAGTCATATAATTGTAAGCAGGCACCTTTAACCGCTGAGTCACCTCTCCAGAGCAAAGTCTCTGCAACTGTTATCTATGAATATAAAAGTGTCACATATAATTTTTAAAACTCTGTAGTCAGTCTACACAAAATAATGTCCATAATCTTTAAATGTTTTAAAGTGTATTTGTATGTGTGTAGAGTGTGTGTAGAATGGGTGGAGGTCAGAGGACAACCCTGGGGTGCTTTCTTCTCCTATTTTCATTTTTTAAAGTATTTTTACTGTTAAAATTATTTATTTGCAAGCCAGGCGTGGTGGCACACGCCTTTAATCCCAGCACTAGGGAGGCAGAAGTGGGATGATCACCATGAGTTCGAGGCCACCCTGAGGCTACATAGTGAATTCCAGGTCAGCCTGAGCTAGAGTGAGACCCTATCCCGAAAAAAAAAAAAAAAAAAAATTGTTTATTTGCATGCATGTGTATGGGTATAGCTTTTTTTTTTTTTTTTTTTTTTTTTTTTTTTTTTTTTGCCAGTGTTAATGAATAATGAATATCAGACACATGCGATTTCTGTGGTCTACCTTAATGTGGGTACTGGGGAACTGAACCTGGGCAGGTAGTGTGGTGGTTTGATTCAGGTGTCCTCCATAAACTCAGGTGTTCTGAATGCTAGGTTCCCAGCTGATGGGGATTTGGGAACTAACACCTCCAGGAGGCAGTGTGTTATTGGGGGCGGGCTTATGGGTATGGTATTACAGCCAGTTTCCCCTTGCTAGTGTTTGGCACACTCTCCTGTTGCTGTGGTCCATCTTACATTGGCCAGGCAGTGATGTCCACCCTCTGCTCATGCCATCGTTTTCCCTGCCACCATGGAGCTTCCCCCTCAAGCCTGTAGGCCAAAATAAACTCTTTTTCCCCACAAGCTGCTCTTGGATTTCGGTCAGCAATGTGAACCTGACTGCAACAGTAAAGTGGTACCGAGGAGTGGGATTGCTGCTAGATACCTGACTGTGTGGCTTTGGTTTTTTAGAGCTGATTTTCAAGAGGAATGTGGAAGGATTTGAAACCTTGGCCTAAGTGACACCTTCCAGTGCTGTGAATACAGCTTGATGGACTATTCTGGTCAGAGCTGCAAGACCTGAATGCAGTAAGAACTATGGACTGTGAGGTTTGGTTTATGATGGTGAGAAAGAGCTTTGCTTGGACTGGGCTAGCAGTTTGTGTGGGCACTTTGCTGTTATGCCCATGACCTGAGAAATTGTGCAGGATTGCTTTGTGTAGAAATGATCTGGTGTGAGCAGAGGGATATGGCACAGGAAGAAAAACCTTTAGGTGAACTGCTGCCCATTCAGCTGCAATTGAGAGATTACAACCTTTGAGACTGGGTTAGCTGACCTGTACTGTGGCAACAGAAAGAATGTAGACTTTTGAAGGGGCCTGGGTGCTCAAGGAGTGTCCTGTTCTTCAAAGTCTGCTTTATTCCCCCCGGATTAACAAATTGTCACCCTACTTGGTATTGTGTAGCATAAGAAATGCAGGACAGAGAGTCATTGAGTTTGCAACACAGTCTTGTGTTTTGGAAATGGCCATGGGCAGTGTGAAGCAGGTTTGCCGGATGCCTGCATGGAGACCCCACGGGGCCATGAGGATGAACCGTGGATTGCAGTGGAGACCCAGTGGAGATGCTGGGACCATGAGATGGCTGCCCAGGAGAGCTGCCAGCCCCGATGAAGTTTTCTAGGACTGTGAGTAGCCTAGCTGGAGGAACGGAATTGGAATGCCAGAGACTTATTGCTTGCTCGTTAGAATTATCGAACTTGGAGATTTGTCACTGGCTAGAGTTGTTGGACTTGAAGAGTTTGATGTTTGTCCTGGTTGTTTTAAATCTTCTATTGGTTGAATATTTCTTTGTTAGGCCCAATGTCGTCTTTTGCAGTGTGAATGTTTCTGTGTTATTATGGGCCTTTGGGAGTGGTTTTTTTTTTTTTTTTTTTTTTTTGTATTATGGCTCAGTTAAAAGACCTTGGCCTATGGGCATGTTTGAACATCATTGGGATTGATAAAAACTATGGGGACTTTTAAAGTTGGACTGAATGCATTGTATTTTATATCATGTCTGGATATCAGTTTATGGGGGGCAGGGGTGGAATGTGGTGGTTTGATTCAGGTGTCTCCCATAAACTTAGGTGTTCTAAATGCTAGGTTCCCAGCTGATGGGGATTTGGGAACTAACACCTCCAGGAGGCAGTGTGTTATTGGGGTGGGCTTATGGGTGGGTATTATAGCCAGTTTCCCCTCGCCAGTGTTTGGCACAGCCTCCTGTTGCTATGGTCCACCTTATATTGGCCAGGCAGTGATGTCCACCCTCTGCTCATGCCATCGTTTTCCCTGCCATCATGGAGCTTCCCCTTCAAGCCTGTAAGTCAAAATAACATTTTCTCTCATCAGCTGCTCTTGGTTGGGTGATTTCTACCATTAATGTGAACTTGACTGCAACAAATAGGCTTGTAAGCATGCACCTAAGCCATTTCCCACCCTCCTTCTACCATCATTTTTCTTCCTGAGGTGGGGTCTCACTCTGGCCCAGGCTGGCCTGGAATTCACTATGTACTCAGTCCACCTCAAACTCCCAGCGCATCATCGCCTACGTTCGCCTCCCATGCTCTGCGATTGAGAGCATGTGCCACCCACCTGGTTCCTTCTGCCTTCTCTTGAGATGGGGTCTCCCTCGAGCTGCTGCAGGATAGGGCGGTCTAGCTACCCCAAGGGCTTTGGGATTCTCCTGGCCCTGCTTCCCACTGCCAGAGGTGCATTAGGACTAGGATTCCAGCTGCTCTGAGAAGTGCTGAGGACGGAACTCAGGTGAGCAGGTTGCAAGCTAGTACCTTTGACTGCAAAGCCATCTCTCCAGCACCCAGCAATGTTCTTATCTTTAATCCCCAATTCCTATCAAACTGGTTAGGTAGCTGGTCTTGAAGGGGTCAAGGGACACTGCCATCATCTGACCGGCTCCCACCTCCTCCTGGGTAACTCAGCAGGCTCAGCCACTTAGTTCCTTAAGCACAGGCTCTGCAAAACCCAAGCCTGCCATTAACTTTGACTTCAGACAGCCTGAGAGTTCAGTTTAATCCAGGTTTAAAGAAAAAAGAGCTTCTGGTGAAGGAAAATCAGTCTGAAAACGCTGAGAAAATTTCCTGTCCTAAAATATATCAGGTCTACACAAATTGGGGGGGGGGGTGAGGAAAAAAAAGCCAAGTAAGGGATGCCACAACCAGGGCAGTTGAATTTCCGCCCACAAAGTGGGCTTAACTGCATGCGCTCAGGTGGAGTGTCAGCTCGGCCCACCAAGCATTCAACCAGTGTCGCACCCTCCCAGCAGGCCTCTGGCCCCCTGTGCCATCTAAAGCCCAGTGACCAACTGTCATCCTGGTATCTTCACCAGCTTGCAGCCAAGCTGAAGACACTTTAATGCTCTGCTGCCCAAGTTGCTTTCCTTCCTCTGTCAGCAGCCACCGGTGGCTGCTGTGCCGGGCGTCCCGGTTTCTATCACCGTGGAACCATCTGTGCACTTGCCATTGTTTTTTCTTTTCTTTCCAAGGGGGGGGGGGAGGAGGGAGGGAGAGACAGACAGACAGACAGATGTGTGTGTGTGTACGGGTGTGCCAAGGCCTCCAGCCACTGCAAATGAACTCCACATCTGGCTTCCTGTGGGCACTAGGGAACTGAACCTGGGTCGTTTGCAGGCAAATGCCTTAACTGCTGAGCCATGTCTCCACCCTGCCCTGGTGTTTATTTTTAATTTCACTTCTTTTTTACTTCCTGTTGTTTGAGTTTAGGGTCTCCCTGTAGCCCAGGCTAGCATTGACCTTCTACCTACCTCAGCTTACTGAGTGCTGGGGTTGCGGGTGTGAGCCATCAGGCCTGGCTCTTTTTATTCATTTATTTTTGCTGACAGGGTTGTGCTTTGTAGCCCAGATTGGCCTCTAACTTATGATTCTCTTGCCACAGCCTTCCACCAATATGGGGACCACCACATTTATGTGATTTGGAAACCAAGTATTCTATTTTTGGATTTTTAAGCCACTTCCTTCGTTTCATTCAGTCAAATCATGGTAGTGTCCAGAATCCCCAGTTTGGTGATTTCTCCCAGGCCACTCCCTTCGGCCTGAACCACCTCTCTTCATGTTGGGAGCCTGCCCTGCTCTCACACTGGCTTTCATTAGCGAGGCTGAAAGGCTTGGTAGCCTTATTTTGTAGGACAAACAATAGCAGAAGTTTTATTACCAAAGCAAATAACCAGTGCATAACAATTAAGCATTGAGAAAGCATTTTCAAATGCTCCTGCGCCGCGCGACAGAAGGGATGTCGGATGTCTGCTCAGCGTGGGAAGCCGGGGAGGAGCTCTGCTCTCTCACTACAAGACGAAACCAACAGGCTGCCAGGACTACACCACCTAATTTAATCCTGACCTCAGTCATCCTAGCTCAAGATGGGCACGCCGACTGCTTGGCACCCAAGCCTCTGCTTTTGGGAGACTGCTCACTGTGTTATAAAAAGCAGCGCTGGAGGACTCCTCTGTCCCTGAGCCACGAGACAGGCACAGTCCATCTCCACTACTCCTGACTTGACAACTTTTTTCTTAGGAAAGAAACATTTTAAGTGATGGTATAATTGAAAAGGTTTGTTAAAATCCTTCCTAGTGAAGGGCTGTTTCATGTTAGGAAGACAAAAGAGGACTGGTAAGTAAACACAATGGTCGTGACTGGATTCTGAATTAACAACAGCAATCAGGCATGCCATGCACTAGTGTGGCAGCTTAGGCGTTTACCTATGAATTGTACCTTAGGTGTGGATGGCTTAGCAGCTAGCATGATTCTGTGGCTATGTAAGGGAATGCCTCGCCTCGCTTAGGAGACACAGTAGTTAGCACTCAACTGTCACAATGTCTGTAATTTACTTTTTAAAACAATACTTAACATTTTCATCCTCCTCCTCAAAGGTCTGTGCCACCCCACTCAATTATTATTATTGACATAGGGTCCTTCTAGCCCAGGTTGGCTAGCTTTGAACAAGGCAATCCTCCTGCCTCAGCCTTCTGAGTGTGCGCATCTAGGTGTTAGTTTTAACAATTATCTCCTGGGGTACCGGGCAATGAACCCAGAGCCCTGTGCACGCTGGGTGAGCACTCTACTACCCAGCTCTACCTCTAGCTCTTTTCGAGATTCATGTTAGAATAGTTTTAGTTTTGCAGGAAAACAGGTCAGAGTGTATCGATAGGGAGGTAAGTCCCTTACGTCCTACACCTCGTCTCCTGATTACACAGTTGTGCACGGATTTGCACACTTGACACAGCGAAGCAGCAACAGCACATGGCCAGTAATGAAAGTCCATACTTTGATTTTCTTGATTTTGACATAATGTGTCGCTTTTGTTCTAGGATACCATCTGTGAATCTTAGCCACTAACCACATTAAATTTAATCATCCTGTCTATTCAGACTTCTCAAGCCTTCCTAATTCTTTTTTTAAAAAATAATTTATTTTATATCTTTGATGAGGAGGGAGAGAAAGAGGATGAGTGAATGAATGAATGAATGAATGAATAAATATGGGCATGCCAGGGTCTCCAGCTGCTGCAAATGAATTCCAGACACATGCGCTACCTTGTGATCTGGCTGTGGGTCCTGGGGAATCAAACCTGGGTCCTTTGGTTTTTGCAGGCAAACGGCTTAAGCATTAAGCCATCCCTCCAGCCCCTAATTCTTTTTTAAAAATTATACTTATGAAGCTGGGTGCGGTGGTGCATGCCTTTAATCCTAGCACTTGGGAGGCAAAGGTAGGAGGATCACCATGAGTTCAAGGCCACCCTGTGACTACAGAGTGAATTCCAGGTCAGCCTGAGCCAGAGTGAGACCCTATCTCAAAAAAAAAAAAAAAAAATCATACTTATTTGAGAGAGGTGGAGGGAGTATGGGCATGTACCAACTCCAGATACATACACCACTTTATGCATATGGCTTTACATGGGAATGGGGAATTGAACCTGGGCCAACAGGCTTTACAAAGTGCCTTTAACTGCTGAGCCATCTCTCCAGCCCAAGCCTACCTAATTTTTTAAAAATATATTTATTTGCAAGACAGAGGAAGGGGGGTTGAAAATAAATGGGTGTTCTGGGGGTGCAGTGGGCTCCAGCTACTGCAAATGAACTCCAGATACACGTACCACTTTGTGCATCTGGCTTACATGGGTCCTGGGGAGTCAAACCTGGGTCCTCTGGCTTTGGAGGCATGTGGCTGAAGTGCTAAGCCAGTGCCTAGAGGCCCTGGCACATTCGTTCTCTACCTCTCTATCTGCCTCTTTCCCTCTCAGACAAAATATATTTATAGAAAAATAAACAATACTCCAAAGATGACACGTGATTCTCCTCACACAGGGCACACACCATGAATGCACCACTAACAGTTAACCAGGGGTCTGAAGTGGTCGGGCAGGTGCTCACAGGAGGTCATCACTTCAGCTACATTCAGGGAGTGGGGGTAATGTCCCCCTCCACAGTGGGAAAGCAACATAAACAAGTGAGCTTCTTTTTTTACTTATTAGAGGTGGGGGAGACAAGAGGGAACGGGGCCAAGACCTCTTGGCTTCTGCAAATGAATTCTAGATGCATGCGCCACTTAGTGCATCTGGCTTCATGTGGGTACTGGGGAACTGAGCCCAGGTCATCAGGCTTTGCCAGCAAGTATCTTCACTGCTGAGCCATCTTCCCAGCCGACAAGTCAAATTCTAATGTGTGACAGATGTGCCATCCTCCATCATCTGTGTCTTCAATCACTTACTGATCTAGCATGGCTCATGGCGGGGTCCCTGCTCCTCCCCTTACCAGGATAATTTCTACTGCTCTGCTTGGCTGCTCAAATCTGTTCACAGCTAGGCACTGGCGTCTCTTCCAGTTGGCTGCTATGTCCTGTGAATGTATCTCCATCACTGTCCTGATCTTGTTTGGAGCACTTCATAATTTTCTGGCACTACTACTATTCCAGGCTCATCTTGTATGTTTTCTATCTATTCTTAAAACCAGCCATTTCTCCACAGTGTCCTGGTTCCCGGAGTGGAGGATGGCATCTGAAACCCAGAGCTGGACACTAGTGTAGTGCTGCTACTGGACTGTTGTGGAGTCCAGTCATCTTTGTCTATTTCACATTGAAGTAGTACTTTTGTTGGGCGGTTACACTTGGTTTTATCATTTTGCTGATAAGCACACGTTATCCTGCAGTTCTGAAGCTCTATGTTGCATTACTGTTTGCGTCTATTCTGAGTAAGCCGAGCACTCCTTACGGAGAGCGGTAGACCCTGCTCTCAGTCTCAATTCATTTGTAGCGTGGTTATTTCCTCTCGGGGGAGAGGGCGGCAGGTAATTGGTGACTTTCTAACTCCTCACATCCTTAACCCTAAGTTCTGAGTTTGTGGGGTTTTAATCTTTTTGTATTTATTTACTTATTTATTTGCAAGGACAGAGAGATTGAGAAGAGACAGAGAATGGGTGTTCCAGGGCCTCCAGCTGCTGCAAATGAACTCCAGCTGCATGTGCCACTGCATGTGGTTTTATGTGGGTCCTGGAAAACTGAACCCAGCAAGTTAGGCTTTGCAGATAGGCACCTTAACCACTGCACCATCTCTCCAGCCCAGTTTGTAGTTTTGTGTCACCAGGTCAGAGGAGACATAGCAAGTTCTCTCATGTGGAGGGATTTTTTCTTCAGACACACAACCTCTGCTGTGCATTACCACAACACCCTGGGAAGGCAACTTCACCTGACATGCCAACTCACAGTCTCTGGTTATGGGGGTTTTAGCTATGCCAGAGACTAGGACCTTTCAAATTTACTTTCATACCTCCTGACCTGTGCTGACATAGAAACCTTTCAGTTTAGACACTTCTAAGAAACCAACTATCCCAGGGTTAAACAAGAGCGTGACTCCTGGTCCACCTATGTTTACCCACACTGCCGACATGAGGTATAATTCCATAAACTAGCCATCCTAGCTGTATTTTCATTATTCAAGTTAATCTATTTTTTAAAATTTTATTTATATTTATTTATTTCAGAGAGAAAGAAATAGGCAGGTAGAGAGAAAGAGTGAATGGGCACACCAGGGCCTCCAGCCACTGCAAACAAACTCCAGATGCATGTGCTATCCTGTGCATCTGGCTTATGTGGGTCCTGGAGAATCGAACCCAAGTCCCTTGGCTCTGTAGGCAAGTGCCTTGACCGTTAAGCCATCTCTCCAGCCCAAGTTAATATTTTAATCTACTTTTGTACTTCTCTTTAGAGCGTGCCAAATAGCACCAGTCTTGGTTTTTATTTTTATTTTGATGTGTGTATATATGTGGGTGAGTGAGGGCATGGACATGCCACAGCACATGCCTGAAGGTCGTAGGTCAACCTTGGGTGTTGCTCCTCCTTGTCTTTCACCTCGAAGCAACTTTCAAATGGTTCAGTAAGATCAAAACATGATAAACACGATAAAAGGACAAAGCAAGTGTGACAAAGTGTTAAGAATAGGTGATTCTGGGTGCTGGGATTAAAGGCATGCACCACCAGGGCTGCCTTGTTTTCTTTCTTTTTTTGGGGGGGGGCGTTGTTTTTTTTTTTGTTTTTTTTTTTTGAGGTAGGGTCTCACTCTAGTCCGTGCTGACCTGTAACTCACTTTGTCCTCTCAGGGTGGCCTTAAACTCATGGTGGTCCTCCTACCTCTGCCTCCGGAGTGCTGGGATTAAAGGTGTGCACCACTGGCTCTTATTTTCATCTAGGGTCTCTCTCTCTAGCCCCGCGGGCCTCCAGCTCACAGGGACGCCCCCACCTCGCATGAGCCACCACACCCAGTTAGTAAAAAGAGTTTAAAAAAATTAACCAACAATCTCAAGCTCAAGAATACATTTTTTTTTTCTTTAAATGAACAACTAGTCATTATTTTTAGGCCAAACTTGAACAATCTTGATTTCTATTCAATCGTAAAGATGTAAGAGTTCAAAATAAATAGCCCGGAAGCTCTAATTCTCTCCCCAAAGATATATAAAAAGGACTGAACCGTGGCTCAGCTTTACGTAATGCTGCAGCCCACTCCAGAAACAGAGAGGAGTGCCTAGCAACCGCCGAGGGTCATCTCAGGAGAGCGGCGAGTGCTCACTGGAGCATTGGAAGCACAGATGCCTTCCTGTCCTGTCCATCTCCAGGCCCCGTGGACTGCATGTTGGCTACCCGGGACCCACGGTCACATCATGACAGCCGGCCTCCTGTGACAAATGAGATTCAGGGAAGCCTCCATCTTCCTACAAGTTACACACAGTGTAAAGTGGTCAAAATCAAACTGTGACTAAGTACCCTAATACAGAGTAGCCTGCATTCTTCCCAGTGACGTTTCTTTTATGACCTGAAGCTGCAGCTTTCTTGCTGGTGTTTTTCTGACTAGCCCTCCCATCCCCCCACTCCACCCACCTACCCCCCACATCCCACTGCCGGTTTTACAGCAGGGTCGAAGCGTCCAACTCATCAAGTTATGCCCAAGTGTCTACAGATTATCTGAGGCTTTTCTTAAGACCATAATCTCATGTTCAAGAATAGATTTTTAGGGCTGGAGGGATGGCTTAGCGGTTAAGGCATTTGCCTACAAAGCCAGAGGACCCTGGTTCGATTCCCCAGGACCCATGTTAGCCAGATGCACAAGGGGGTGCACACATCTGGAGTCTGTTTGCAGTGGCTGGAGGCCCTGGCATGCCCATTCTCTCTCTCTCCCTCTTCCACTGTCAAATAAATAAAATACATGTATAAATAAATAAAAATAAAATATAAAAAAAATAGACTTTTAGTTTCAAATACACAGCTATAGAAATTTTACACTGCACTTGAACATTATGACTCCTAGTCAATCTTAAGGGTGTAGTAGTACAAAGATCCAGGCAGCCCTCTCCCCATGGATACAGAAAGTTGGCATAGATGCAGTTCTTACCAAGCTGCCACCAGGAAGCAGAGACGAGGGACCTCCTCTCCCTGTCTCTTGGCTATTTGCATAATACCATGTCTAATGGAAGCTCCGTGACTCTCTGTCCCTATATATTCCATCAGGAGCCACTTCTGAGGAGGCTCTGTGACTCTCTGTCCCTATATATTCCATCAGGAGCCACTTCTGAGGAGGCTCTGTGACTCTCTGTCCCTATATATTCCATCAGGAGCCACTTCTGACGGAGGCTCTGTGACTCTCTGTCCCTATATATTCCATCAGGAGCCACTTCTGACGGAGGATCTATGACTCTCTGTCTCTATATATTCCATCAGGAGCCACTTCTGAGGAGGCTCTGTGACTCTCTGTCCCTATATATTCCATCAGGAGCCACTTCTGACGGAGGCTCTGTGACTCTCTGTCCCTATATATTCCATCAGGAGCCACTTCTGACGGAGGCTCTGTGACTCTCTGTCCCTATATATTCCATCAGGAGCCACTTCTGACGGAAGCTCTGTGACTCTCTGTCTATATATTCCACCAGGAGCCACTTCTGACAGAGGCTCTGTGACTCTGTGTCTCTATATATTCCGAACAGGAGCCACTTCTGATTCAGGCTCTGTGACTCTGTCTCTATATATTCCGAACAGGAGCCACTTCTGACTCAGGCTCTGTGACTCTCTGTCTCTATATATTCCGAACAGGAGCCACTTCTGATTCAGGCTCTGTGACTCTCTGTCTCTATATATTCTGAACAGGAGCCACTTCTGATGGAGGCTCTGTGACTCTCTGTCTCTATACATTCCAAACAGGAGCCATTTCTTGCTTTTGTATGCTACAAATATTTTTCTTCTATTCTGGCTTCTTTTGCACTCATAACAGGGTCTTTGTCATAAGGAAAACTTAACTTTAATCTGTTCAGATTTCTCATGATGAGTCTTTTCCCTTATAGCTAATACTTCAGTATGTTGTTTTGTTTAAGATTGTATTTGTTGTGTCTTAAAGTCATAAAGATGTCTTTCTGTATTCTAGAACCTTCATTGTGTCCTTTATTTGTAATCATTCTGGAACTGACTATATCTGGAGCTGACTTTGTGTATGTGGCCTGCAGTGGGTAGTGATGAGCACAGAGTAAGTGTCTGAATAAAGCAAGACATTATTATAAACAATAATCTTGGGATAAAGAAATGGATCAATGGTTAAGGATGTTTGCTTGCAAAACACATAGGCCCAAGCTCAGTTCCCCAGCGCCCATGTAAAGCCAAGTGCAAAACATGGTATGTGTCTGGTATTCATTTGCAGTAGTAAGAGGGCTTGGTGTGCATGCATACAAGTGTGCAAATAAATAAAATCTTTTCTCAGTGTTCTGTGGAAGCAAGAAACGACGTGGATCTTCTTGGTGAGCAGCCATGCCCTCACGCCCCGCAAGTCTTTGTCGCTTGTCAACTTCTCACAGGACTTCCTTATCCCCGCTGTAAAGCCCTGGAGGTCACCCCGCTCCCAGACTAAGGGAAAACTCTACCCAAATAATGGTTCATCTTTAAAAAAATTTTTTTCTTTTGGTTTTTTGAGGTAGGGTCTCACTCTGGTTCAGGCTGACCTGGAATTCATTATGTAGTCTTGGGATGGCTTCCAACTCACAGTAAATCTCCTACCTCTGCCTCCCGAGTGCTGGGTGGCTATGTTTTATCCATTGGCAGAAATACAACACAACCAAGAATGCCCTTAATAGCTGTAAGTATCCCCAGATGGCCTGAATCTGCTTAGTGGCAGAGGATGACCCGGAACTTGGGCTGGGATCCAGTCTTGTACCGCACTCCTGCTTTACAGGGTGTGGGAATTAAACCACAGACTTTGTGTTCCCTAGCTCCAACTAAAGCAATTTAAAGAAATCAAAGTTTCACATAATTGATTCTGTTCTTTTTGTATTTGCAAGAATAAGAAAGCCACGGAATTATTATTTTTTGTTTTTCAAGGTAGGGTTTCACCGTAGTCCGGGTTGACCTGTAATTTATTGTGTAGTCTCACGCTGGCCTCACACTCCTACCCCAGCCTCCCGAGTGTTGGGATGAAAGGCGTGCACCACCATACCTGGCTAGCCACAGTTTTACCTAATTGTAAACACCAGTTTGGCAGGCAAGAACACTACTGCTGCTCAAAGATCTTAGTTCTTGCTTTTTCTTTTCATTTCTAGTGCATAAATAACTATGTAAATTGATGGTCTTTGCTTCAATGATATTAATCTCTAATACATATTTACACAGGGAGAATGGGAACATTCAAAAGAAAACTTGAGTTTTTTTTTTTTTTTTTTTTTTGAGGGAAGGTCTCACTCTAGCTCAGGCTGACCTGGAATTCATTATGTAATCTCAGGGTGGCCTTGAACTCATGGCAATCCTCCTACCTCTGCAGGCATTAAAGGGTGCACCACCTTGCCCGGCTTAGGGTATTTTTTTTCAAGAGCTGCTCTGGTGGTTGGAATATGAATGTATGTCCTTCAAAGCCTGGGACTTTTGGTTAAGATTAAGCTTCCTACTTAAATCTCCAGTAGGTGGAACTCGACTAGAGAAGGTGTCACTGGGTGTGGATCTCTTAGTCCAGCCCTGGGTGTGAAGAGTCAGTCTGAACTCTGGCTGTTCCTGTTTGCTGGCAGCTGGTGGAGTCCCTCTGCTACTGATCTAAGGAAGTGAGCCAGTTCTTCCACCATGATCCACTTCCCCTGCTGGATCTGTAAGCCTGAAATAAGCCCTTTCCTCCAATAAGCCTCTTCTGGTTGGATGTTTGTCCCAGTGAGGAAAAGTAACTGTAATGGCTCCTGTACCAAATGTTATTATTATTATTTTTTTTGGTTTTGTTTTGTTTTTGGTTTTTGAGGTAGGCTTGCATTCTAGCCCAGGCTGACCTGGAATTCACTATGTTGTCTCAGGGTGGCCTCGAATTTATGGTGATCCTCCTACCTCTGCCTCCTGAGTGCTACAAATGTTACTTTTAAAGTTTATTATGCACTATATGGTCTGCACTGCAGAATATATGCAATGTATGTGTAAGTTATGACGACTAACAAAATGGACACATGACCCCAATATCCAAAGCAAGATGAAGATATCACCTCACACACCCATCCACTGAGCGTTGCCTTGACTTTAGAGATCTCAGCAGCAGCCTCGGCCCCGACTCGACCTTTCCCAGTCCAGGCCCTTCAGCTCTTGGGTCTCTGCAAACCTGCTCTTCTGCTCAAGCTCCCATCTCACAAAACAGTGACAACTCCCACTCCGTTGAATCACCCAGCCAGAAGTCTCAAATTCCTTCCTCCTCCTCACACCCAATCACCAACTTTGCCACCTCCGCCTCTCTCCTATGTGTCCCCATGACTCAAACACTTCAGCCGTGGTTCTCACCTTGCTTTTCATGGGAACTGTCTGCCCTCACTCACTCTCCCTAGATCCTCTTGTTAATATTAGACCTACCCAAGGCAATCCTTTGGGCAGCGAGCCACCTGTACAGCTGTGTCCAACTACACAGAGCCAGTGGGCCACATTGTTTTTCTATGCTGTGGCCTATTTTGTTCCCTTTGACTGGGACCAGTTCTCAACCGGATGACTTTGCTCTAGTCCAGGCTAACCTAAAATTCATCCTATCTAGAGTCCAGGCTGGTCTCGAACTGGCAGTCCTCTTACCGGAGCCTCCTGAGTGCTGGGATCAAAGGTGTGAGACCCCACACGTGGCTTTAGAAGTGGCTTTAAAGGCAGAGTGCAAAGTCTCCTTTCTCTGGCAGACTTCCTTGCCTCCTGTGGGTGAGCCCTCCCCATGTGGCCACAGCTTCCTGTTCCAGTAGCAGGGAACCTGGTGTGGACATGACCTTTCCTGAAGCTCCCGGGTACTAGAGGCTCTCTGGGAGCACTCAACGAGTTAAAGTCAGTCACAGCACCAGGCCCAGCGTCATATGCCTGAAGTATTTATTACTAGTAATTGCAGTCACTCAATGCTATCTATGTTGGCTGTTCTTCCCACTTGTGGTCTGTGTTGGAAATCCTTTTAGGACAGAAACTGCCACGTTTAGCTCTGTATGCTCAAAACGAGAACATTCTCTGATACATGGTAGGAGCTGAAGAAATGTTTGGTTTGCTGAAGTAGGGTAACCCTTTCCAGGGGCTGGAAAGGCCATAACTAAGCCTTCTGGCCACATAATCCAGTCAGCCCAAGCTGCGACTGAAACATGCAAAAGGAGCAGAAGAAACTGACAAAATGAACATTCAACCCAATGTCTCTGTGTCTTTATTTTATAGTCTGTAAAAACACAGTGGTCACTAAGAGTAGAAAATTATGGGGAGACTCAAAACTCATCAAAGCAGAATATCAGAGGCTGTGGAGAGCTCAACACTAAAGGAGACCTCTAACACGCCTTCCAAGGCCGAGAGAGAAGTGCACTAGAGGGAGCAGAAGGAATGCCAGAGCCACAGGGTGGGAAGGAATATCCTGAGGCCCTGAATCCCCCATCCAGATGGACGTATATTCAGAACCCCACGCGAAACACCTGTGACCCATGGAAGAGAGCCGCAGGAGAACGGAGCTGGAGAGAAGGAGCTCACGAGTATAATCTGATGGGAATGTAAGCAATGCTCATCCAGTAAAAGTCGCAATTTAAAAAGGTAAAAAATTATGACAGCGGTAGTATTTCTCTGGTGGGTAAAGTGTAATCACTGCATGCATATACTTACCAGAATTGTTATTTTCTAGAATTTATTTATTTACTAGAGAGAGAACTCACACGAATGGATGCTCCAGGGCCTCTAGTCACTGCAAGCAAACAACAGACGCATGTACCCCATTGTGCATCTGGCTTAGGTGGGTCCTGGGGAATCAAATCAGGGTCCTCAGCATTGTATTTTATTTACATGTATTTTTAAAAAATATTTTTAGGGGATTGGAGAAGATGGCTTAACAGTTAAGGAATTTGCCTGCAAAGCCAAAAGACCCCAGTTTGATTCCCCAGGACCCATGTAAAGCAGATGTTTACAGTGGCTGGAGGACCTGGCATGTCCACCCCCTCTCTCACACTCACTCTCTGCCTCTTCCTCTCTCTCAAATAAATATATTTAAAAAGATATTTTTTAGGGCTGGAGAGATGGCTTAGTGGTTAAGGCACTTGTTTTAAGGACAGGTTTGATTCCCTAGTACTCATGTAAGCCAGAGGTACAAAGTGGGGCATATGTCTGGAGTTCGTTTGCAGTGGTTGCAGGCCCTGATGCACCCATTCTCTCTCTTTCTCTATAATAAATAAATAACTAAAATATTCACAAAAACATTTTTATTTACTTATTTGCAAGCAGAGACAGATAAAATGGGTGTGCCAGAGCCTCCAGCTGCTGCAAACTCCAGATGCATGTGCCACTTTGTGCATATGGCTTGACCTGAGTCCTGAGGAATGGAACTTGGGTTGTTTGCTTTCACACGCCAGCTCCTTAACATCTAAGCCATCTCACCAGCCCCCATGTGCTTTTTAGACAAGGTCTCACGTTAGTCCAGGCAGACCTAAAACTCACAACGATCCTCCTACCTCAGCTCCCAAGTGTTGGAACTAAAAGCATGTACCACCGTGTGTAGCCTTTGAATCAGAATTTTAATTTTCAATTTGATACACTATGCATTTTTGTCATAATTTGTTAATCCATAAAGGTGAAAAAGCAGTAACAGAAGCCTGCTTTCCTTCAGTAACTCTTTTTTTGTTGTTTGTTTTTCAAGATGGGTCTCACTCTAGCCCAGGCTGACCTGGATTTCACTATGTAGTGTCAGAGTGGCCTCAAACTCATGGTGATCCTCCTACCTCTACCTCCTGAGTGCTGGGATTAAAGGTGTGCACCACCACGCCTGGCCAGTAACAGGATTCTTATTGTTGACATCAGTAAAAGTGGTTATATATGACCATTGGGGGCTGGAGGGCTGGTTCAGTGATTAAAGGCATTTGCTTATAAAGCTTGATGGCCCAGTTCAATTCCCCAGGACCCATGTAAAGCCAGATGCACCATGTGACACATGCATTTGAAGGTTGTTTGTTATGGCAGGAGGCCCTGGTGTGTCCATTATCTCTCTCCAAAAAAAATAAGACTTATTTATTTATTTATTTATTTATTTATTTATTTATTTTCAAGGGTCTCATTCTAGCCCAGGCTGACCTGGATCTCACTCTGTAGTTCCAGGCAATAGCTACAAACCCACAGTGATCCTCCTATGATTGGCTCCTGAGTGCTGGGATTAAAGGTGTGTACCGCCACACCTGGCAATTTTATTTATTTGCAAGGAGAGAGAGAGAGAGAATATGAGAATAGTGCCAGGGCCCGTAGCAGCTGTAAACCAACTCCAGATGCATGCATCACTCTGTGCATCGAGCTTCATGTGGGGACTGGGGAATCGAACCTAAGACACTAGGCTCTGCAGGCAAATACCTACTGCTAAGCCATTTCTCCATGTGCCTCCCCCTCTTCTGAGGTATGATCTCACTGTAGCCCAGGCTGACCTGGAACTCATTCTGTAGTTCCGGGCTGGTCACAGAGATCCTCTTAACTTCTGTCCCTTGAGTGCTGAGATTAAAGGTATACACCACCATGCTCAGCAATAATACTTTTCTGAAAACAGTCATATTTCCCCAATTCTATTTTTTTGGGTTAATGGTCACTTCCTTATCTATCATTATTTTGTACAGAAAATCTCTACTCAATTTGTTTAAAATGTGTTTGCTTCATTAAAATAACTCTCACAGAATATTTTCCTTATTGGTCTTTGTTGTGCCTTCTTATTAGTTTCCATAACAGCACTCTGAGCAGCCTTTTAAGTGTGACGCACTCTCATGACATTTCTTAGGTTTTGCGGAGAGCACACGTGAGAGAAGCTGGCCGCGCTCTGGTAATCTGTTAGGAGTGCGCGCGTTCGGCATTTGTCTGCTGTACTGAAGTGGGGTGCGCAAGTGGACACCTTCCAAGTGTGACTGGCCAGAATCGGTATCATATGGATCATATGTCCTCCTGTCTCTCACTCAGAAAATTCACTTCTACCAGTAACTGAACCCTTACAGACTTCTCTTCTCCTGAGGTTGGGGAAGATGGCTCAGCTGTTGAAGGTGCTTGGCTGTCAACTGGGGTTCAATTCCCTCAAACCCATGTAAAGCTAGACCCAAACTGGTGCACGCATCTGGAGTATGCTTGCAGTGGCAAGAACTCCTGGTATTCCCACCAACCTATTCATATGCAAATATACAAAAATAATTATAAAATATTTTGTTTATTTATTTTTGCTGGGCGTGGTGGTGCACGTTTCTAACCCCAGCACTTGGGAGGCAGAGAAGGAGGATCTCTGAGAGTTCGAGGCCACCCTGAAACTGCATAGTGAATTCCAGGTCAACCTGAGCTAGAGGGAGACCCCACCTTGAAAAACCAAAAAAAAAATATATATATATATATTTTTTCTTTAAAAGAGAGAAAAAGAGGGGGGGGGATGTGATAGGGCCTCCAGCCACTGCAAATGAACTCCAGATGCATGTGCCATCTTGTGCATCTGGCTTACATGGGTAATTGGACCTGGATCCTGAGGCTTTGCAGGCAAATGCTTTAACTGCTAAGCCATTTCTCCAGCCCCCAAAATAAATTTGTAGAAAGAGTTTTTACCCTCTGAGTCTGGGAAGATGGCTCAAAGGTTAAAGTCACTTGCTTGCAATGTCTGCTGTCCTGGGTACAATTCCCAATCCACCCACATCAAGCTGGACACACAAAAAGTGGTGCAGACATCTAGTATTCACTTGCAGCAGCAAGAGACCCTGGCAGGCTCACGTTGACACACACACAAATAAGACTTTTTAAAAACATTTTTTCCCCTGGGAGATTTACAATCTGTGGTGGCTTCAATCAGCAGCCTCCCATAAAATCCTGTATTTGAATGCTTGTCCCCAGCTGATGGTAATTTGGGAGGTGGAGCCTTGCTGGAGGAGGTTATTGGCGGTGGGTTTTGGGGTGTTATAGCCAGCTTGCCCTTGCTAGAACTGGGCTCTCCTGCTGCCGTGGCAGGGGTGACGTCAGCCTCTGCTCGTGCCATGCTGTCCCCTGCCATCATGAAGCCTCCCCTTGAGACTGCTCTCTGTGTCTGCCTTTCTCAGACAACAAAAACAAGAAACAGTGCTTTTAGAGGTATGACTCATGATCACTAAGGAGTGACAAAAAACCTGTGCTCTTTGCTTCAGTTTCCCTTCTTCTTGACACAACTCTTTCTCAAGGACAACTTATTCAAACTAACCTTATAACTTGATGCATTGTGTGAGAAAGAAAGGAGTAGCAATGAAGTATAACTTTCATATAAGAAAGAAAAAACTATTGGTTTAAATGCTTGAAGACGCTCTCTACCACTGCTAAATTTAACTTGAATTTTAGTAGTTCAGAGAAAAAGCTGAATGTACCAGAATTCTTCTAATGCATGAAGTAGCTTTAATACACAAAACCCAAGGCTGGGTATGCAGTACTCAGTGGCAGAATGCTTGCCCAGCATCCCTAGCTCTGAAGAAACAATCAAACCAAACCAAACAACTGCACACAATAGTTGCTTATGATTAGAGATCAGAGAAAGCCAATTGTCTTTTTCAAGTAGAACAGAACTGTGAGCTCTAAGTGTGGTTGTCACTTTAAGCCACTAAGTTTTGGGCCACTTTGTTGCAGTGCAGTGGACACCTGAAATGTCAGGACACCAGGTGGCTGTGGTAGTCCTGAGCACAGCCAGAGAGCTCAGCAGCCCGGGAGAATGGACACTCCATGGGCGGAACACAAGCCTGCACAGGAAAGAGGAGGGAAGTGCAGGGCTACAGCTCCTCAGGGACCCTACTTGTGGCTTCCTGTTTCCTGAGGGTGCCACGTGAAGAACTGAGCTCTAACCAGTTACACAGCTGAGAGTTTCTAATCTACTAGATTCAGAGTTAACCTATGAAAATCATCTTACCTGAGGTCTATGAGCTGACACCTAGAGGCTCTTTAGACATAAAGCAGACATGAAGCCTTCAAAAGGCGCTCCTGTCTTACACACTCCGGTCATGTCACATACCAGTGCTTTGTAAGCGGACTGTTTCCAAGGAGCAAAGAGTGACAGGCCACGCGTGCCTGTACAGGGTCCTGCACGCTGGCAGCCACCACAGGGCTTGCTGGGAAGAGAACCAGCCTTCTTCAGGGTGAGTAAAGTCACCAGCTATGGGAAGCAGTGAGGGCACTCGCCACAGAGGATAATGATGACACCTGGTTGTGTTCGATTAAACTCTAAGTTCTAGAAATTAGAAGTAATAAGACAAAAATACTGATGTTTTAACTTGGGCACAAAAATCCAAATAATAAAAATCTTGAAAATTGTTTTACTTTCATATAAAATCATTTCAAAGTTGGCTGGAAGAAGGAATTAAATGCTGCTTTTATCCTAATGCTACAGGCAGTACTATTTTAGATGAAAAAATTATCCTTTGTTGAGAATTTTTTTTTTTTAGAGGCAGGGTCTCACTCTAGCCCAGGCTGACCTGGAATTCACTCTGTATTCTCAGGGTGGCCTCCAACTCATGGTGATCCTCCTTCCTCTGCTTCCCGAGTGCTGAGATTGAAGGCATGCACCACCATGCCCAGCTTTGTGAAATTTTTATAATATCATCGTGAACTTAAATCTCATGTAAAATGCTATTGGCTGAACTTTAAATAAAAAACTTAGACCCTGGGGCTGGAGAGATGGCTTAGTGGTAAAGGAAGCTGTGAAGCCTAAGGAACCAGGTTCTATTCCTCGGTCTGGAGTTCATTTGCAATGGCTGGAGGCCCTGCTGTGCCCATTCTCTCTATCTGCCTCTTTCTCTCCATCTCTCAAATACATAAATGGAACCTGATTCTTTATTTTTTAAGATAGCATACAAAATAATGGTTTCATTGCAGCATTCTGCCTTTTTCCCACACGTCCCCTTTCCCAGGGCCCTGTCCTTCCCATTCTCCTCCTCAATTTTCTCTTCTGCTTTCAAGTCACATGTACCCACTACTTTCTTTTCTTTTTCACTCAGATTCCTTTTTTCTCCTCTAGTGGTCCCCTTTCTATTTTCTTTAAACACACACACACACACACACACACACACACACACACACACACACACACACAAATCTACACATGAAAGAAAGTGATAGGTCTTTCTAGGCCTGGCTTATTTCACTTAACACAATAATTTCAAGTTTTACCCATTTTTCCCGCACATGTCATAAAGAAAACTCCAGGGCTAACCAACCCTGCACGGTCTGTGTGTCGCTCAGCTTTTGCGAGCGGGTGCGACGTGACAGCTGCCTCGCATCCCGCCATGGCACCCCTGTGGCGGACTGCATACTGAGCTCAAGTCAGAGGAGGAAGGAAGCCACGCCTAGGTGGGATCCGATCAGCAAAGGCGTGGTAGAGGAGGTGGTATTCATGCAAAGGTTTAATGTTAATGAGCAGGTCTCAGGGAGTCCAGGCTGGTCTTGAACCCCTGACCTTCACAGTCCTAAGTGGCAATGTCCCACTCTACTCTGCCCTCCTGCTTCCTGAGTACTGGAACAGGCCTATGCCACCAGACTGGGCTTCTGTGAAGAGTTCTGAATGTCAAATTTAGAACTTAGGAGTTAACACTGAACAATGAGAATGATTATAGGTTTTTAAAAAATTATTTTATTTTTTTATTTGCAAACAGACAGAGTTAGAGAGAAGAGAGACAAATAGAGAATGGGCACACCAGGGCCTCCAGCCACTGCAAATTGATTCCAGACTCATGTGCCCCTTGTGCATCTGGCTTACGTGGATCCTGGGGAATTGAACCTGGGTCCTTTGACTTCACAGGCAAACGCCTTACCCGCTAAACCATCTCTCCAGCCCTCATTACAGGTTTTTGAAGAGGAGCAAAACAAAGCTTTCTTCTCCTGCAACCAGAAAAGTTTAATGTTCTTTTAGAAAGAACTTTTACAATTTATTTGAGCGAGGGAAAGAGTGGGCACACCAGGGCCCCTTGCTGCAGCAGACTCCAGACACACACCACTTTGTGCATCTGGCTTCACATGGGTCCTTGGCCAGGTGTGGCCACCAAGCTCCTTACACACTGCTGCGGCATCTCAGCCTCGCAGATGGAGTGGAGCGTGCTCCTGCGGCCAGCTGCCCTGTGGCCCCTTCGGGCGTGGTGCTCTCCTATCTGCTAGACTCTGCTCTCAGGTTGGCCGGGAACCTGGAACCTCTTTCCCAGCACAGGGTCATGAGGTACTGCTTAGAATGTTGTCATCAAACCCAGACATTCCATCTATTGCTTTCCTTGCTTCTAAAACTACCAAAATTCAATCTGGAAAGACCAGTCTGTCTGGAAGGACTGCTCTCTACAACACTAATGTTGCTTCTCACAAAATATCAAAGATATTTCTTATGGTCTCAGATTTCCTCATTTTAGTAATACCACCAAATCACTGAGGACCAAACTCAAGACACTGTGTTGCCCATTTTTGTTTCCTTGTTTTAAAATAGAAACAACATTTCACAGTTCAATTCTCTGAGTTTCTGACATTACTATTTCTGAAAGAAATCATCTTTTTTTTTTTTTGTTTCACGTTTCCTGGCATAAGAGTTTGTAAAAATCTGCCTGCATATTCCAATCATCTGAGGAGATTTTCAAAATAAGGATGCAGAGCTGGACAGATAGCTCAGCAGTTAAAGGCGCTTACTTGCAAAGCTTGCTGGCCTTGAGTTTGATTTCCCAGTACCCAGATGCAAAAAGTGGCACATCTGTCTGACATTTGTTTGTAGCAGCAAGAAGCCCTGATGCACCTATACTTACATACACACAATGAAAAATTTTACAAAAGCTGTTAAACTGACGTTTGCAATCTGTTGGTATTTCTGAGTAACTATTGTAATACAGGGGTATAGAAGGTAACTTTTTTTTGTTTTTTGTTTTTTTCAAGGTAGGGTCTCACTCTAGCTCAGGCTGACCTGGAATTCACTACGTAATCTCAAGGTGGCCTTGAACTCTTGGTGATTCTCCTACCTCTGCCTCCCAAGTGCTGAGATTAAAGGCATGTGCTACCACCATGCCTGGCTGAAGGCAACTTTAAAAAATATATATTTTATTTATTTAAGAGAGAGAGACAGAGAGAGAGAAAGACAGAGAGACAGAGAGAGAGAGAGAGAGAGAGAGAGAGAGAGAGAGAGAGAGAGAGATTGGTGTGTCAGCTCCAGCTGCTGCAAACGACCTTCAGACACATACACCACTTTGTGCATCTGGTTTATGTGTCCTGGGGAATTGAACCTGCGTACTTTGGTTTTGCAGGCAAGTACTTTAACTGCTAAGCCATCTCTCCAGCCTGAAGATAACTTTTAAAACGCAATCCTAGTAAATTTATTTACTTTGTCTCCTTGAATTAGAAATCTTTAGACAGATCTGCCAGTCTGTGAGGTATGGCCACATGATCTTGAGGTCTTGCGATGCTCTGCATGCCATTTATGGGCCAACTGAGCACAGTGTGAATGAGAAGGGGCCAGGGGACAGGCTAACAGGCCAAATAAATCCTGGTTGAGTGACAGATTTCTTGGCCAGATCACCCCCACAGCAATGCTGACCCCATGGAAGAGACATGCTTTTCCTGTGACATTCTCCTTCTCTTACATAAATGTGTATACAGATCAAGAACAATACACCGGTATCACATGTTAACATCAGAGGCTTGCTTCCCCTGACAGTTCAGAACCAACCAGATTCTGTGGTGGGGACCCTCCTTTCTACTCCTGGGGAACTGCTCTGCAACAGACAAGACTGTAAGTACTTTGTGGTGCTGGGGATTGAACACAGGACGTTGGACACGTTAAGCAAGTATGTTACCAAGAGCCACACTCCCAGACCAAGGCAAACTACTGTCATGGAGGCTCTGGGGAGATTCAACCAGTGTAAGTTTTGACTGGCTAAGCCAACAGAACAGAACAGCAGTATCGTGAAGGAACACAGCAATAGCTGGCGATGGGTTACATTTCTACGTCCCAACATGCACATTACCTCTTAGAGTTGGTCTGAGGAGCCTTGAGAATGCCTTGGGTAAGAAGATGGACATTCTCCACTGGACTCAGACCAGTGCCGAGGAGAAGAAAGGAGAAGAGACAGCCTGCCTGGAGGCTCCCTGGAGGCTCAGGCCTTCTGCTCACATACTTGTTGTGACAGGTGCAGTCCCCGCCCCGCCTCCATCTGGGGCCTGGCGCAGCTCAGAAACTGGCCTCTTCACCCAGCACGGAGCATATGGGCTGGGACGGGACCAGCCGCTCCTTCCCCTGGTATCTGCTCCCTGCGTGTCTCAGCTTGTCCCTTCAGTTACTGCAGATAGCTTGGGCCTGACTCACTCCATGTAACAGTTGACGTCAGGAAGGAATGAAAAGCACATACTTGTCACCGAAGGAATGTTGCGCATCTGTCACCTAGCTTAGGGGCAGGATGCCAATGCCACTGCCTTAGATCCCTTCCCAGCCTGGCATCACTAACCTCTATAATCAAATTTCTGTTTATCACTCACTTTTATGAAAAACAGATTTGCCGCACATAAACAATGTAAGCATATATTGTTTGGTATTTGCCTATGCTGAGGCCTTTAAAAATTACAAGATCATGCAATATGCGGATGATTGTCAGTGACAATCCATCTGGTTTTACTATTGTATAATATTCCAATATGTAAATAGCCAACATTTACTCATTTGCCATGTAAAAGAGCACTCTGTGCAGAGTTTTGCTTTAAGAGCATCTCTGTAAGTACTCTCATGGATGTCTCCTGTACATGCCGAGTTTCTCTTGTGCTACACAGCTCACTATGGACTCAGGTTACAGGGTGTGTGAATGATTAACACTGAAAGCTTGGGCCAAAGTATTTTCCAAGGCAGTTCCAGCCACATTCTCTCTTCCTGGCGATATAAAGATCCGGTTGCTCTACACATCCTTGCCAACACTTGGTATTTTCAGACTTCTTAATTTTTGCAATCTAGTAGGTGTGAAACAGAATTTGAATATGGCTTCAATTTACATTTTACTGAGAACTAATGAGTCTCTCTCTCTCTCTTTTTAGTTTTTTTGAGGTAGGGTCTCACTCTAGCTCATGCTGACCTGTAGTCTCAAGGTGGCCTTGAACTCACAGCCATCCTCCTACCTCTGCCTCCCAAGTGCTGGGATTAAAGGCATGTGCCACCACACTCACCTCTACATGTTTTTTAAATTTATTTTTATTTATTTGAGTCACAGAGAGAGAGAGAGAGGGAGACACACACACACACACACACACACACACACACACACACACAGAATAGGTGTGCCAGGGCCTCTGGTCACTGCAAACAAACTCCAGATGTATGTGTCACCTTGTGTATATGGCTTACCTGGGACCTGGAGAATTGAACTTGGGTCCTAAGGCTTTGCAGGGAAGCACCTTAGCTTCTAAGCTATCTCTCCAGCCCACATTTTTTAAAAAATATATTTATTTATTTATCTGGCAGAGAAAGGGAGAGAATTGGCTTGCCAGGGCCTCCAGCCACTGCAAGCAAACTCCAGATGCCTCTTTGTGCATCTGGCTAACATGGGTCCTGGGGAATTGAACCTGGGCTCTTTGGCTTTGCAGGAAAATGCCTTAACTGCTAAGCTATCCCTCCAGCCCAGTCCACATTTTTAAAAAAATGTTTTATTTTTATTTATTTATTTGAGAAAGAGGCAGATAGAGAAAGAATGGGTGCACCAGGGCTTCTAGCCACTGCAAAAAATCTTCAGACGCATGTGCCACTTATGTGCATCTGGCTTACATGGGTATTAAGGAACTGAACCTGGGTCCTTAGGCTTTGCAGGCAAGCACCTTAACCACTGAGCAATCTCTCAAGCCACTTATTTTTCCCCTGAGGTGGGGTCTCACTGTAATCTAGGCTGACCTGAAATTCACTATGCAATCTCCAGCTCAATACCTGCTATTTTAATGTCAAACAATACTGTTTGTTAATCATTGTTGATATTCTTATAATACAAACTTAATAGCCATTTATTTAAGTAGTTTAAAAAATTAAATAGTTTTTCTCAAGAAGTAATTTATGTATGATTCTCTATGAGAAGCATACATACAGCATAGTCTAAAAGTGATGTTGTAGACTGTAACACTCCCCTAAGCAATGTACACTGAAGACCTACCCTCCGCTAGTTCACACAGGGACATTATTAGGAGAGAGGGTCTTCATGGGGATAATCAAGACACAATGAGGGCATCAGAGTACAGCCTGATCCAAAATGAGTTTGGACAGAAGGCCAGCAAGGGAGAGGGTGCTATGTGAAGATGAAGGGAGATGAGAAGATGAGGGAGATCAGACAGTACCTACAAGGCAGTCACAGCACCAAAGCAGACTCTCCTCACAGCCCTCAGAAGAAGCGGCCTTGTTGTCACCTTGATCTCAGACTTCTGAGCTGACCTAGTTTGTGGGACTCTGCTATCAGTCCCAGCAAACTAATGTATTTACCAGAAATGCGACATGAGAAAAGGTTCATGACGTCTCACCAGCAGAATGATTCACTTTCTGCATGCAGACAATTCCTTCCTAACATGGGCACATGCATGTCATTACTTGAAAGATATCAAAGTGCTCATACTAGGGTATCTCAGTACGTTGTGAAATTACGTTCCGAATGACTTGTCAGCAGAAGCCTAACTTTAGACTTTTTTCTGACTTTCACTTGTCTGACTTCCATGGTAACTCTGCTTCTGCACGGTCACTAACACTGTTAAGTCAGAAAGGCAACATATTGCTAGCTTTTGGTGTTTGATTCTAGTATTTAGTTATTCTAATTATAGTATTTTTTTGTGGACTTAGATTAAAAACAGCTAGGCAAATGCTCTAGTATGGACAGTTCACAACTATAATCCCAGAACAAAATAAATGGAGGCAGAAGGATCTTGAGTTCAAGACTAGTTAGAAACAAAAACAAAACAAAACACTCCCCAAACCCCAAACCATACAAAACCAAATTGTAACACCTTGAATCCCAGCACTCAGAAGGCAGAGATAAGGAGGATTGCTGTGAGTTTGAGACTGCATAGTAAATTCCAGGTCAATCTGGACTACAGCGAGACCCTACCTCGAAAAACCAAACTGAAAAGCTTAGCCACTGAGATAAGACTCTCAGGTCTAATACCATAATGAGCTTCCAACATCAGGAAACTTACAAGTTGAAAATTACACTTCATATATAACTTTGGAACATATGGAATATAAGGGGTGATGACACAAAGAATGTTATTATAAAAATTATTTTCAAAGTGCTCAGTAATTTTCAATTTTGAAAACTCTGTAAATAACAGAAATAGAAATTATTTCTGAAATAGTAAAAAAAATTATGACACATTGATCAGCAATAGTATTTTGCCCAGAAAATTTAAAGGAAAGAGCTAACTTTGTGAGTTTCCAGTATCATTATGGGATTTATAATATCTCCACTAAGCACACAGAGGGAGCTGGTGGAGAACACCCCGCCACCTTCAGAGGGGTGCGCTAACCACACTACCTCTACCAGGAGGCCCCTGCTCGGGGCTTCTACAACAGGGGAAATGTTCCACTTTCGTGTTGTCATGGAATAGTCGACACGTGGCTAGCATAACTAAGAAACTGAATTTTGTTTTGGTTTGTTTTTCAAGGAAGGGTCTTACTCTAACCCACACTGACCTGAAATTCACTAAGTAGTGTCAGGGTGGCCTCGAGCTCTCATGGTGATCCTCTTCCCTCTGCCTCCCGAGTGCTGGGAATAAAGGCATGTGCTACCATGCCAGGCTAAATTTTAAAATTTATTTCATTTTAGAGGCTGGGAAGATGGTTCAGTGGATAGGAATACTTGCTGTGTACGCATGAGAACCTGAGTTTGGTCCTCACACAACAAGCATTCCTGTGGATGGAGAAAGATTGCTGGGCTCCCAGCTCAGCCAGTTTAACTGAAAAGCAGTGAGTTCCAGGTTCAGTGAGAGAGTGTCTGGGGAAATAAGGTGGAAGAATGACAGAGGAGGAGACTTTTATTATTTAAGGAGCTCAGAAAAAACAAGTCAATCAACAAGTAATCAAGAGATAAGTGGGTAAAGAATATGCAGATTGTTTGCATAATAGGATGTATAATTAATAAGCAAATGTAAGATAACCATTCAACTTAGGAAATAAGAAGTAAAATACAAAAGAAACAAATGATATCTGATATGCTTACTAGGAAATTACAAAGATCCCCATTCCCAGTTCTGGTTGTTATCATGATAAAAAGCTCTCACACAAGGCTGATGGCAGTTAAGGTATTAATATTTTTTTGAATATAATTTGGTGATTCATACCAATAGTCATATTTTTATTGTTTATTAGAGAGAGAGCGACAGAGAGAGAGAGAATATGAAGGGTGTACCAAGGTCTCCTGCCTGCACAGTGTAAGTACCATTGGGTAATAGGAAACTGAACCCAGGCCGATAGACTTTGTAAGCAACTGCCTTTGACCTCTGAGGTATTTAACTGCATTACAGCATTACTTATCAGGAAATATTGGAAGTCAATTAAAAGCACAATTAAATTAGACAAATGGCTATAACAATCATGAATACTGGTCCAATCAAATAGAAGATAGCACACAAGATTTCAGAGCAACAGAGAAGATATTTGTACTTGAATAGCAAAAAACTTACTATAGAACTTCGTTACCTAAACACAGACTCAAATAAAAACAATGAATATGCAGTTTAAACATCCAATATGTAGGTATATTAGGAGTCTATTCTGCCGTCTTCTAATATCAACCTCAGGAACTTACAGAATACTCATTATTCACTGGATGATGGACTATGGACATTAAATATAAAAATGCATTTCACCTTATGGGCTAGGTTATAGTCACTGAATAACAGAAATGATATTAGAATCCAGGCAAGTTAGCTTTAGTCCTGACCCTTATAATGTCAATAAATTAAGAAAAGTTAGAGGGAAAGTAGGATTTCTCTCAACTTCTGAGTCATGTTTAAGAGGTGAGGTATGTGTACGATGTGTGAGTTTGGGATCATTTGGTAATCACATCACCATTCCCTAGGCTTGCTAACCTGGCCTGTGAAGCTGAAGTTGGCAGACTTTACTATAAGCATTTCAACGCAAGGAGAGTGAAACTCAGGTTTAGCATGCTGCCTGCGGCCACACGGCTTATTAACTGTCATGACATCTGATTCTGAAGCCGGGGTTCTGGCCCCAGTGTTACACTGAGCAGTCTGGGGTGAACATGCTAAGCATTCTGGGAGTTCTGGGAAGTGGAGCTTCCTTTGTTTCTTGCTCAGGCTGAGGATCCTGCTGAGAGCTGTCTCATCCTGCTTAGGACAGAATGTAAGTCACTTCTCCTTCCTGCTGAGAAGCAAGCAGCTGCCGGGTGCAGACCCTGGGGTCAAGGAAACACACTAGGATGGCTGTGCTCCCTGCCAAGTGTTTTTTCCTAATGCACTACAGACATTTCTTCACCCCTGACAAACACATTCTGCATCTTCCTCACACTTTTGCTCTCTCACTCAGATCTTAACTTCTGTGGGTCCTAGTGAAGGAGAAACAGGAGCAAGTTAGCCTTTTGTGTGTTAGACAGGGACAGAGGCCCAGGTCCAAGGACAGCATAAATGTCACCTTGCCTGCCCTGGCAGGACTGGAACTCACGCCCTATCTAGTCTCTTCCAACACTCCCCATCAGTAGCTTCCTGTTTCTTCCTCAGTTTAGCACACCTGTGGCTGGCCCCTCCTGAGTCAGCTTCTTGAGTCCACCACCCAATCAGGTCTCTTTCTCATTCACCCTAGTTTAATGATAAGGCTCATCCTAATTGGATGTTTATTTTACTTTTTTGTTTATTTTGTCAAGGTAGGGTCTTACTGTAGCCCAGGCTGACCTGGAATTCACTATGGAGTCTCAGAGAGGCCTAGAACTCACAGAGATCCTCCTACTTCTGCCTCCCGAGTGCTGGGATTAAAGGTGTGCCACCATGCCTGGCATCTCTTGGTCTCTCTCCATTTTCTTGGTGCCTGATGCTCCTAGTTCTTGGTTTGGAAAGTGCTCACAGACTGAAAGGGGCGGAGTTGGGCATTTTTCACTGACTTTCTGTATGTATTGTAGTTTTGGCTGCTTTCCTGCTTCACCACATGTGAAATCTCACTTCAAGGCCCAAGTCCTTTCCCATCTTTTCATCTCTGACCGCCCATGTTAGTGTGAAGGGGATCTTAGGGCTTGGGCGCTTATGTTTTGCTGTGTGTGTGTGTGTGTGTGTGTGTGTGTGTGTTCTCCAGAGGCTTATTCCCTAGAGGTTTCTCTGAGGAGATTTTCTCCATCTTCCCACCCCTTCCAGCTAGGCAAGGGGAGAATTCCTTTCTAGCTTGAGCCTTTCAGCTAGTTTTCCCTCCAGATCCAAACTCTCCCTAAAATAAACCTCACAATCCGTAATTTACCCTTCTTGGAGCTTGTGCTTTCAATTCTTTGCTAACTCAGATAAGAACCCAAAAGTTGGAATTTGTGGTGGGCCTGGGATCTCCTGCACAGTTAGGGCACTTGATCCCTCCCTGGACCTCAAACCCTGCATTACTGGCAGTGCAGGTGTCTTTACCTGACCCAGCCTCTGGATTACCCAAGCTTCACACAATGTTGGAGACTCTTGCAAAGCAACACTGCAGCTCTCTTAAGCTGTCTGGTCTTCCTTTCCAGCTTCTCTCCCCAGTGTCCTCACATCCACTGACACCAACCGAGGCTCTCCCTCGGATGGGCTTTGGGTCACAAATCCCTCTGTCAGGAATCTTTTCCTTTTTCCTCCTTCATCCTGCCCAGCCCATTCAAATTTAATCTCTCTGGCTGTCTTTGATGATTCTCCAAGCAGGCATAATCCCTTCCTTGTCCAACACTAGGTATTTACCTCTCCCTGGATTTGATAATCTGGCCTGTACTAGAGACCTGTGCATGTGAGTTGGCAGGTCCATTAAGACTATAGACGTGTTACTGACCCTTGTATTGCAGTCAACACCAAAACCAATTCACATTCCTGATCAGCAATCAAAAGCCAAAGTGTAACGCCAGTCATGCGAACAACACAATGCACAACCAGCTACTAATGGAATTCATCAAAGGAAGCCGGAGTTCAGAAAAAAAAGGCACAACTTTTTTTCTTTCTTTTTTCCCTAGAAAATCAGGTTTCCGTGTCTCATCACTAAGCAAGGCACAGTTTCTTTTTCTTTCTCTTTTTTTTTGTTTTTGTTTTTCGAGATAGGGTCTCACTCTAGCCCAGGCTGACCTGGAATTCACTATGGAGTCTCAGGGTGGCCTCGAACTCACAGCAATCCTCCTACCTCTGCCTCCCGAGTGCTGGGATTAAAGGCGTGCGCCTCCACGCCCAGCCAAGGCACAGTTTCTTTAATGGAGCGCTTACTTTTCTGGGGAGAGAGACAGTAATTGATAGACCTCCGCTGACTGGAGGAAGGTTTGCTTGCATTGTGCAAATGACACAAAGACCGTCCTAGGAAAGGCTAATGAACAATTTGATGGCATTTGTAGTGTAATTTTTTTAGATTAACATAAAAAATTCTCAGATTTTAAAACTATAAATGGGCCTGGAGAGATGGCTCAGTGGTTAAATAAAGGCTCTTGTTTGCAAAGCCTGAGTTTGGTTCTCCAGTACCCACATAAAAAGCCAGATGCAAAAAGTGGCACATGCATCTGGAGTTCATTTGTGGCAGCAAGAAGCCCTGATGTGCCCCCACCGCCCCCACCCACCTCAAAAAGGTTCCACAAAGTGCCAAGTTCTGAATGCACTGCAAATTAGGCTAAAAGTAGACATAGTAAGTAACTCACTTCCAAAGTAAAACCAAAAGTAAGAAAATGTAAGCTCCATCTCCCTAATTAAATTAACAAAAAACCCCAACTATTATTATTTTCTCCCTCCTCAAAGTATAAAGCTAAGCGGGGAAGCGTGTCGCGTCACAGGAAGGTTTCATTAAGCTACCGAGAGGACACTGGTCCTACAGAGATCATGAATAACGTATCCACAGGCCCCCATCACTGTTGTTTATTCGGTGACTTTTTTCTTTTAGGATGGAAGACAGGCAAGGATGGGAGAACACACTGGCTTAGATAGGTCAACCTGGGCTAGAGGGAGACCATACCTGGAAAAAGCTATATACATAACTATATACACACACACTTTTACAGAAGTAAACGACCCACTTCAAGGATTTTTTTTTTTTTGTCTTTCTTTTCTTATAAACCTGTAGCTCAGGTAGGTCTGGGCACAATGCACTGGACCCATCCTTTGAACAAAGGAAACAGACAACTGCATCCTCTCAGCTCCTTGGCAAATCTGCCTCCCAAAGCAGGCGCAGGTGGAGGCTGGGCACCATCTGGAAGGTGCCCCCTTGCCCGTCCCTGCTGTCCATCTCGGTGAGGAGCCCCGGGACGCCCGCCCGCCCCGTCCCGGCTGCGGGCCAGAGGAGCCCCGGTCGGCGGCCCGGCGCTGTCCCGGCACACGTGACCGCAGGGCAGGGCGCCGCGGGCGGAGACCCCGCACGGCCGCCGGGAGCGAGCGAGGCCGCGGCGCAGGAGCCTCGGCGCCGGGCGTCTGCGGAGCCTGCGCAGGGCGCGCCGCTGCCGGGCCGCAGGGCGGTGCCGCGCACGGAGCAGCGCGAGCGAGCGACCGCACGGGGAGCGCGCGCCGCCCGCCGCCCGCCGCCCGCCCCAGCAGCGCCGCCGAGCAGAGGGCCGCCGCTCGCTCCGCACGCCCCGCCGCGGCCCCGCGCCCGACCTCCGGCCCGGCGCCCGCCCGGAGCACCGCCGGCCGCGCCCGCAGCACCCGGAGCGGGCCGCAGCCCGTCAGCCTCCACGGTAGGCCGCCCGCCCGCGTTCCCCAGCCCGGGCCTTCGCCGCCGCCGCCCCCACCCCCGGGAGCAGGCGCGGCGCGGCGCGGCGGGAGGACGCGGCGTGGGGGGGTCTGCACTTACACCACAGCTCGGGAGATTATCCACGACACCATCTTCCCGGGGACCCCCTGCGCCCGGCCCCCCCGCTCCCACGCCGGGTCGGGTCGGGCCGTCCCAACGGCAAGGCCGCGCGCTCGCCGCCGGCTCTCGTCGCGCTCGTCCCCGGGGCCGCGCTGGCGCCCTGGGCGAGCCGGGCCCGGGGTGTGTGCGCGTGTGCGTGTGCGTGTGCGTGTGTGTGTGTGTGTGTGGTGTTGTGTGTGCGCGCGCCCGCCCGCGCGGCCCGAGCTATCTTGGCAGCTCCGGGCTTCCGTCGCCGTCCGAGCGGGCCGGCCCCGCCCCACCCCTGCGCTCCCCTGATAGGCGGCGGCGCGTTGGACCGGAGCGGGGCCGGCGGCGGCGGCGGCGGCGGCGGGTTCCCGGGGTGGGGGTGGGAAGGCCGGCCGGAACCGCGCCTCCGCGAAGGCCTGCGCAGTCGGCGGCCTTCTCTTGTTTTTTTTTTTTTTTTTTGCCTTCTTTGCGCTCCGACCTAGCCCCAGATCTCCCAGTGATGGAGGCCGAGGACCCGGATTGGGGTGTGCGGGGGTTTGTGTGTGCACGCGTGAGAAAATTTAAAACACACACACGCGACGTTAGCCGGAAGCCAGCGTCCGAAGGAATGGTGCGGAGCGGGCCCCACGCCCCGGAGAGCTCGGTCGTGCAGGGCGTGGGCGCCTCCCGTGCGGCGGAAACCCTGGGCGCCCTTCGGCCCGGGGCACGGGCGGCGCAGGCCTGGCGTGGTGCGGGCCCCAGCGCTGCGTCTTGCGTTGGCTGCGTGGAGCCGCGGGGCTGGAGGGAGGATAACGCTGTTTCTGGGCTTTCTAGGCATCTTTCCGTGCGAGTGTCTGCAAAGCTTGTTCTACAGACACAAACCTGCAGGCATTTCTTTTTAGAGCCTGCCAGGTCCCCAAAGGAAAAGCTACACCTACCATGCTCGGCCTGCCCTACTCTTAACCTATTGTGGTGGCGGCGAGTGGATCACTAACTTTCCGGTTCTTGTAAATATGTCAAAAATAAAATTTAGAAGATTGAAATGTTTTTAATATTTTGTTTTCTTCGAGGTAGGGTCTTACTAGTCCAAGCTGATCTGGAATTCACTGTGTAGTCTCAGAATGGCCTCGAACTCACTGAAATTTATTATCTTAGGCAGGAACTCACACTGTCTCAGGCTGGCCTTGAACTCACAGTGATTCTCCTACCACAGCCTCCAGAGTATTGTGATTAAAGGCATGAACCACCGTTCCTGGCTTAGAAATTTATTAATTTTTAAAAAACTATTGTTATTTATTTATTTGAGAGAGAGGGAGGAAGAATGGGTGCACAGGGGTCTTTAGCTGCTGCAGATGAACTCCAGATGTGTGAACCCCCTGTGCATCTGGATTATATGGGTCCTGGGGGACAGAACCTGGGTCCTTTGGCTTTGCAGGCAAGTGCCTTAACTGCTAAGCCATCTCTCCAGTCCCAGGAATTTATGGATTTTAATAATACTATTATTTGCAAGGAGAGAGAGACAGAGAAGAGAAACAATGAATGAAAATGAGCAGGGACTGGCCAGGGCCTCTTGATACTTTCTGCAAGTGAACTCCAGATTCCTGTGTCACTTGGTGCTTCTGGTCTGGCTTTACAAGAAAGGGTCTTTAACTGGTCCAGAAACTTAAACTTTTGAGTGACAGTACCAGGTTGGGAAAAATAACCAATTCAGTTACTTCAGTTTCTTCCCCAGTTAAGACAACAGTAAAAGTTACAATATTTAAATGCTGGGAAGAATAAAGGGTGGAATGTGGACTTGCAACCTTTAATTAAAATGGTAGAAAAAATGATGGTTTATTTTGTGACATACTGTAATTTAATCTTTTTGTTCCTCAGTTTCCCCGTAATAAAAAGAGGTTAATAATACTCCAGCTTCCCTCTGGCTTTTCAGGGATGATGTAAGGCGGTGCTAAATGATATACTTCATGGTTTGACTTGCTTGGAATGAAACCAAGAGGCAGGCCTAGATTATCCCAAATTCGTTTTAGTTCTCAGGACTTAAACACTAAGAAGTATTTGGTGATTAAAGAAGCAACCCTGGGGCTGGAGGGATGGCTTAGTGGTTAAGGAGCTTGCCTGCAAAGCCAAAGGACTCAGGCTCAATTCCTTAGGACCCACATCAGCCAGATGCACAAGGGGGGGGCATGCATGTGGAGTTTGTTTCCAGGGGCTGGAGGACCTGGCACCCCCCACCAAACAAACAAATATTAAAAAGGGGGGAGCCTGTAGGGATGATTTAGTGGTTAAGGTGTTTGGCTGTGAAGCCTAAGGACCCAGATTCCATTCCCCAGGACCCACATAAGCCAGATGCACAAGGTGGCGCATGCGTCTGGAGTTTGTTTGCAGCGGCTGGAGACCCTGGCGCTCCCATTCTTTCTGTCTGTCTGCCTCTCTCTCTCTCTCTCAAATGAATAAGTAAAAATTTAAAAATTTTGAAAAGAAGCAAGCTCAGGCCAGACATGGTGGTGCAGGCCTCATGCCTTGTAATCTATCACACAGCCCAGAGGGGTAGATCCTGTCTTGAGGCCAACTTGACTTCATCCCCAGCACCACAAAAGTAGGCAGACAAGCAAACAAATACATGAGTAAACTGCTTTCTGCCCGTTTAGCCATATGATACGTACTTTTAATTGCAGATACTAGATGGGAACGTGCTTTGTTCTGGGTTGTTTTTCGTTAACTGTTGAGCATTACGTGGACGTCGACATGCATGGGAACGTCATTTCTGTAGAGAGCTCTTTTGCCAAGTAACGCTCAAATGCATCGCAGTGTCCTTCACAACCCTTTGGGACCAGGTCCTGGAGAGTCTTGAGAGCCTTCGTGCTCACCGCCGCACCCCTGGCGGAACACACTTGTCTTGCTCCTCCTCTGAGCCCAGCTTTTGTTTCCATGCCCTCGGCCGTGGTTCCTTCCTCCCAGCGGTTTACTCTGCATTCTCTCTACCTTCCAGAGCTCTTGTTTTCCAGTGTCCTAACCGGTCAGGATACCCTTGATTTTTCTCTGACAGTAATTCGTAATATTCTCTGGGCACCCATAATTTGTTGTTATATTTCCATACTTCTGTCATTCTGTATAATCTATTTTGTTTGTCCAGTTTCTTTCACATTCACGCTCCTCTTTGCTGTTGTCATTTTGTGTGACAGCCACAGTTCCTTTGTTCCTATGGCAAGAGGCCGTGGATTGTTAAGTCACCTACCCTGTGTTACACAAGTGTGTTGAGTCATCCTGAGAGTCCCGAATGCCCATGCCTGGCAGTGTGGGTTCCCTTTGAGTGGCGCATATTGAGATTTGTAACTGAGCTCCCTGGCTAGTGGTCACAGAGCTGAGCGCGCCCTCCCCCCCGCGTCGTTACTGCAGGCTGTGCGACGTAGTTGACTGGAGTGGGAGGCAGCAAGCCCTAGTGGGAATTACTCTAGGGAAAATCAGGAAATGTTTTCTTGGGTGATTGTAACTGGGACCAGTCCTTAGCATTCGATGGGTGGGGCTGAGGCTGCTTGGGCGTTTTGCAGTGTGGGCCATCCTGAACAAAGTGTCCTTTGGGCCTTACAGAGCATCTTATAATGTCTGTAATCATTTGAGTGTGGAACCTCCACTTTATATAAAGTCATGATTTTAGCTGACTAAAGCTTTTGTTTTTGGTGTTTATTTCCATATGTAACTGTTGTGTGAATTAGAGGAAAATTATTCTCTTTGTGACTTCTTGACCAAGAATTATTTATGGGTTTGGGAAACTGCACCATATGCAGCTCTGCATTCGTTACCATGTTCAGCTACTGATTACTGATTTTGCCCCTGTGTTCACATACTGACATATATGCTTCTTATTATTTACTTACCTTTCCCTTGTCATTTCTATTTTATCTGGAATAGATGGATGTGTTTGAAATCGTCTGTGGGAAGATTGCTATTTCTGAGTATAGAGTATAAATTGAAAAGTGTTTTATGGAAGGAGCACCTTGAAGCTGGTTGGGTTGACAACTACTGGTCTGAAGTTAGGGTCACTTCATCTAAGGAGGCGCTGCATGAGCAGCACCTGCTCGCGGGTGTTACTGGGCCTCAGATAGTTGAGACTGCCGGTCGGCTGTAGGTGAGTGCGTCTCTGTGTCAGGCAGGAAAAGAGGTCCCTTTGCTTCAGAGCTGTTCCTGTGGTGGGGCTGGGCCTGCCTGCTTCTGATCCTTTCATAAGGAGATGGAAGTGGTTTTAAGGTATTGAACGTGATTGCTTTCTTTTCCTGTTCTATCATTAGCATCCATGTTGTGCGGTGGGAAGCTTCCTTCCTTGTGTTCTGCAAAGGCACTTTCCTTCCCTGTGTGTGGAGTTTGATCATGATGGGAGGCAACCTATGTAGGGCACAGGACATTGTCTCGGGAGACCTGCTTCTCCTACCAGTAATGTGATGTTTGGCCAAGTATGTTTCATTATAAATGAGTATGATAATGGTATGGTGATCAAATTGTAAAGGGCTTTAAGACTTAAAGGTAATGAATGATACTCAGTTAAAAGAATTGCCTTTTCAACCACATCTTCATGTAGTTGTCTTAGGAGATAGGTGGAGCGCACACCTGTGTGTGAAATGAGTTCATTTGTTAGCAGATCACAGAGCTGGGAAAGTACCGAGGAGAGGTAGGTAGAGAGAGCAGAATTACAGGGTGCAGAGATACTATCTAGACATGCAATTATTGATGAATATGCTAGTGAGACTGAATAGTAGGTCACCTTCCCATTTCTTGCAGAATATTTTCAGTGACTTGAAAATACTTTGTAAAAAGGCTACAATTACCAAATTAGTCTACATTGGAAAGTAATTTAGAAAACCGTGGCACGAGAATCAGGAGAGGAGAACCCTGACCTTGAAGCTGCTAAAGGAGACAGTCTGCTGCCTCTCGTGACCCAGGCTTCCGGGTGTTCTGGCTGCAGCACAGCTTGACTTGGGCATAGGAAATGGAAACTGAGTCATAAAGAAATGCTATGGGTTGGAGAGATGGCTTAGTGGTTAAGGCAGTTGCCTGCAAAGCCAAAGGACCCAGGTTCAGTTCGTTAGGACCCATGTAAGGCCAGATGCACAGGGTGGCACACGTGTCTGGAGTTATTTGCAGTGGCTGGGGGCTCTGGTGCACTCATGTTTTTTTTCTCTCTCTCAAATAAATAAAACATATAAAAATATTTAGAAAATGCTGTGACGGTGCAGTCAGGTGACGTGAGAAGCGGAGGAGTGGGTTCTGGACCAGGTGTTTGCTGCATGCACTCAGGAGAAGGTGCTGGAACAGCAGGGCAGCAGGTGCGTGCACGTCGGGGCCCAGGAAGCAGCCGAGACTTGATGTGCTTCCCAGCTGACTGTGGAGGTAGCCGCCACGCTCGGAACAGTCAAGGACCAGGACAAGAGCGCGCTTTTCCTTCCTGGTGACAGGACTTGGTGCTTGCCCGTCGTAAGTGGCAAAGAGAGATGCCCTGCAGTATTTGGGATAGTTTCAGCATAATTTAAAGAAAGATCGGGTCAAAGTTCCTATTTCAAATTAATATAATTTTGTGATTTCAGATATTCAGGTAACTGAACTTTGTGGTATAATTTGCAGAAAGCAGAAATATTTGTAAATTCCATCATGTCACCTTAAAAATACTGTTGTTAAGTGGTAATTTAAAGCATACGAAATAAAATTAAAATGAAAAAACAGTGACAAACCTGTCTTGTTTTACTGTTTTCAACTACCCATTTCTTTTTTTTTCATTTTCTCTCCCCTCGCTTCCCCTTCCTTCCGTTTCCCTTTCCCCTTCTCTCCCCTCTAGTGCGGGGGTAGGAAAGGCAGATTTTGTGGAGTACTTGCATAGCATGCATGAGACCTTGGTTTCAATCCCCAGTACCACATAAACCAGACATACTTGTAATTCTAGAACTTGAGAGAGAGACGCTGAAGATCAGCTTCCTAGTTCCAAGCCATCTGGGGAACTTGCTTTGAGAGATACTGCCTAGGTAAACAAATGCAAAGTAAACAGAAGGAGGAGACAGCGTTAGAACAGAAATCCAAAGTCTAGAAATAAGGATAGTAATATGGAGAAATCTACACAACCAGGGTTAGGTCTTAAAACTCAGCAGTAGGAATATGAACCGCCTGGGCCAAAGACCTGGAGATACCTTGCCAAAGCAGCTGGCGAGTAGCATGCGTCACGTCATCGAGAGAATGCAGGCGGGCTAGAACAGCAGTGAGCTGCACCGGACCCCTGTTAGAGCGCCCCAGCCCAGAACTCTGAGGGATTGTCTTAACCAAAGCTACCCACTCGAGTCCCTCAGAGAGAGCCACCTCCCTGTTCTGGAAGCATAGCACCCTCCTCCTGCCTGTGCGATTACTGTGTCCTGCTCCGCAATAGTAGTCGTCCTCCTTAGATTGGATTCTTCATGCCATCCAGATTCTAGGGGACCCCGTCACTTATTACTCAGTCTCATCTAGTCACCTAGTCGTGGTTATTATGTGCTTCAGTTCTCTGCACAGCGTGCTGCTTACTGCTGCTGCTGCTGCTGCCATTGAGGAAGTGTGCTGGCCGGGCAGGAGTGTTGTTTGTTCTGCTCTTAGAGTCCCTTTCCCTGCGTACAGCTCATGCAGTTGTTTTGATTCTGAGTGGTTCTCTATACCCACGAGCTACAGAAACAAGTGGTGACTTTATATATGGTACTGTACGGTTTGTCCAGGGGCTGTGTTTTCTAGAATATACCCAACCAAAGTCGGCCATAGTGGAATGACCAGTCCGAGGGTGACTTGTGGTATTCCGTAGCTGCTCAGGTGGCACTTTGCAAGGAAGCAGGATGGAGAAAGGAGAGCCCCTGTGCAAGGGAGGCTGCATGTCTATCCTGGAGGACGCAGAGTGGTCCCCCTCCCAGAGCAGGCTCGGATGGAGAACATACAGCCACTGACTTCCAGAAGGTGCTCCGAAGTGGAAGGAGCAAAATTCTGCAGCTTGTTGGAAGGCACAGTGGTCACCAAGGAGCCTGGAGAATTAGGAAAAAGCCAAGTACGTGGCAGAAAGTTACTCAGGGTTTGCAGCAAAGACTCAATGATGAGTCAACTCCAACTGCCTCGCTCAGAGCATCCCAGGGACAGCGCCTCCGAGGTGGCCTCCCGGTGTCCCTCCCGTGGACAGAGCAGCTGGTGGATTGAGTGGAGGAGGAGAGTGCGGAGTGTGAGAGAGGGAGGAGGAGTAGGGCTGGGTTTGGGGAAGACAGATTTTGTTTGAGAAACACTTGTTTGGCAGATCACGATTCAGTTCACTGTCTTCAAGCTTCTACTGAAAAGATCTTTGAACTTGTTTTCCCATTATGAGTCCCGCATTGCAAACATTTTTTTTTGTTCAAAAACCTTTAATTAATAATATGCCTCCCTGTTTTAGGCCAAAAATTGTAATTAGAGCAGCATTTGCTGTCTGTCCACACTGAATTGACCTAAGTTGAACTAAAAGGCAGAACGCAAACCTACCAGTTGGTTTTGGCCCCTTTGCAGCTTAATGTGGTTTCATTTAGATTTTTGAATTTTTTCTTTGTTTCTTTCTATGCATGCATGTGCCTGCCACAGTGTGTGTGTTCAAGTCAGCAGGAGAGCTGTGCTGCACCTTCTTTGAGACAAGGTATCTTGCTATAGACAAACTGCCAGACTAAATGAACATCCGATGAGCTGCCCACAAGCTTCTGATTCTTCTGGCCTTACCTCTCATCGCCGTAGCCTGGGATCACAGATGCATGCATCACTGCATCCATGCTACGTGGGTGCCTGGGGAGTTAACCCTGGCAGGCAGGTTTGCACGCAAGAGCCTTTAACTGCAGAACCATCTCAGTCTTCATGTGTATTTTCTGGTTTTTGTTTTGCTTTATTTTTGAGGCAGGGCTTCACTCTAGTCCAGGCTGACCTTGCATTCATGGTGATCCTTGTACTTCAGCCTCTCCGGGGTGTGGAGATTGCACGCATGAGCCACAATGCTTGGCTTCGTTTAGATTTTGAAGCATGAAAATGATTGCGAGCTTAGGGCTTGACTGTAAAAAGTCCAGATTTGTGTCTTAGACCCTTTGTCTTCATATCGTCATCTGGTAGCTGTGTTGCTTTGCAGAGGTCACTTAGCTGGAAGACCCAGTCTCTCCATTTGCCAAATGTGCATAATGACGCTCTACTTCCGGAGTGATTTTGAGGATCACTTGAGATAATGCCCTTAAGCACTTGGCATTTTGCCTGATGCCTAATGTGCATGCAATGATCATGTTTCCTACTTTTATTGTTATTTAGAACTTAGTATCTCATGCACTTTGAATTATCTTACAAAGGTTTTGGATTTAAACTTTGAATCCAAAGTGGGATAAGATCCAGGGCCTTGGATAAGCTAGAAGAGAGCTTGATTGGCCTGGAGAAATGGGTTAGCAGTTAAGGTGCTTGCCTCCAAAGCCAAAGGACCCAGCTTTGATTCCCCAGAACCCACATTAGCCAGATTATTTATATATATATATATATATATATATATATATATATATATATATATATATCCCTCCCTCCATCTTTGTACCTCACAAGTATGTTAACAGGTGATGGTTTTGATGGAGAAGTAAAAACCCAGTCATCTGGTAGAAAAGGCCATGCTATTGTTAACAACTCTAACTTGTGTAGGTCCTTAGATTTAGTGCCATTAAGAAGTAAGTATGGCGAGGAAAGGCTGAAAAGTGTAACCATGCCTGTTTGTAGTCCCAGTGCTCAGGGGAGGTCACCGAGGAGGAATCACAGTGAATTAGTTCAAGGACAGCCTATGCCACAATGAGTTCCAGGCCAAGGCCACTCTGGACTACAGAGTGAGACCCTGGCTCCCCCTTTCCCACAATCCCCCAAAGTGGCACAGCTAGCAGTTCATTTCAGTTATTTAATTTACATGTCTTTGTGCTCTCGTGTGTGAAATGGGAATTGTGTAATCTGATTTACACAGACTCACTCGTTCACCTGGGCTTTCATTCTACCCACATGCTGCACAGAGGAGACATGTGAGCGACCTGGATCTTAACTAAGCCTGTGATAGCTTTTTCAAGCCACTTCTGACAGCTGACTTTTCTTTGTTATTGCAGTTCTAAATAACATACAAATATTTGCCTGGCCTCAATAGATTATTTACAGTTATCTTAGCAAAACTTTAAAATAGGGCTAAACACCTATCCACTTAATATGACTATTGTAAAATAGGCTTGGCGCAAAGTTCTCTTCTGCATGTGAAGTATTAAGAGTCCTTTGTCCTAGTAAACAGGATTTGGAGCAGCATGCAAAGCAACATAGACTTTTGAAGTTCATAGGCTGTCCTAACACAGACGAGTCCATGCAGTAATAGCTTGTCTTCAGAAGTGATTTACATTCTTTAGAAAGGTTAACATATCAACATTTTAAAAGTGGAAGGTATTATTTCACTGTTGGTTAAAATTAAAGTAGATTTAATTCTAATTAGAATTTTTTTCAAGTATTTAAAGCTGAAAGGAGAGAGATTCCAGGCAGAATGGTCTCGGTGTCCTAGTCTTTATTCTCCACTCCTGTGGGGTTAATGCTGGGCTGTTTGACGTCATTTCATTTGCTTGAGGACTAGCTCTTACTGCCTGACTCTCGTGGGCGGGCCTGTGTCGGCGTCTGCGCGCAGTGGTTTGTTCTGTTGAGGCAGGCTCTCACTCCAGCCCGGGCTGACCTGGCGCTCACTGTGCGGCTCCCGGCTGGCCTTGCACTCCCACCTCTCCCTTCCTACCAAGCGCTGGGACTACAGGTGGGCACTACTATCCCCAGAGTGTAATGTTTTAAAAAAAAATGTTTTACCTGGACCACCTAAAGGACCCAGGTTTGATTCTCCAGGACCCATGTTAGCCAGATGCACAAGGGGCTGCATGCATTTGGAGTTCGTTTGCAGTGGCTGGAGGGCCTGGTATGCCCATTCTCTCACTTTCTCTCCCCCTTTCTCTGTCAAATAAATAAATAAATAAATAAATTTATTTATTTTTAAACGGGGGTGTGTGTCTGGAGAGATGGCTTAGCAGTTAAGGCGTTTGCCTGTGAGGCCTAAGGACCGGGGTTTGATTCCTCAGTACCCACATAAGCCAGATGCACAAGGGTGCACATGCATCTGGAGTTCATTTGCAGTGGCTGAAGGCCCTGGCAGCTCATTTTCTCTCTCTCTCTCTCTCAAATAAATATATAAATTACACATATACATTTTGGGGGGGTTTCCGAGTTAGGGTCTCGCTCTAGCTCAGGCTGACCTGGAATTCAGTCTCAGGGTGGCCTCGAACTCATGGCAATCCTCCTACCTTTGCCTCCCAAGTGCTAGGAGTAAAGGTGTGTGCCACCATGCCCGGCTTGCTTTTTATTTTTAGGACCATTTTACTCCTTTGAACCTGTCTCCTTGGTCTGGACAGTGATCCCCAGTATGTCGTGGTTATCTGGTTTCCTCAGTCGTGACCTTGTGTAGACATGGAAGGAGGGACTTTTGTTTTGTTTTTCAAGGTAGGGTCTCGCTCTAGTCCAGGCTTATCTGGAATTCACTGTTTAGTCTCAGGGTGGCCTCGAACTCATGGCAATACTCCTACCTCTGCCTCCCAAGTGCTGGATTCTAGGCCTGCACCACCACGCCCGGGCTCTCAGCCTGCTTTTTTGTGTGCATTTGCATTCCTGGCATGGGGCATTTGTTTCAGTTGTTTGAGTCTTTGAAGACACATGAGCTAGTCATTTTTATGATTTTGTTTGATTGCAAATTGGAATTTGTCACAATAGGGAGCCTGGAGTGCAGGGTGAGTCACTTCCTGGAGTGCTGAGGCCTCTGTGCAGAGGGAGCATGGCACTCTGTGTCACTCTTCTAAAGCTTCTCTGCAGATTTAAGGGGAACAAGGACCTGTGAGTAGTCTTGACGTGTGGGGGTGTGTCAGTGTGAACCTCGCTGCCCGGCAGTGAGGCTGAAGAGCAGCTATGCCCCATCTTCCGAAGGAAGTCACGCCTGTGCAGGAAACACCCATTAGCCTTCTTCTCAGACCTTTTAAGTAGTCGCTTTATTGAGACGTAGTTCACGGACCGTATGATTCACCCAATTAAGTCACGCTGTCCTTGGATGTTAGCACGTTCACAGACTTGCACAGGTTTTCCATCAGTCAGGTGTAGGTGTACTGTAGTCCGGGAGGCTGTGGCAGGAGCTTGGCGAGTGAGACCTGTCCTAACCAGCAAGTCTCTGCTTCCACCCGTCTCAGAAAGATGATCCATGCCTGTGGCCCTCACCTCCCATCTCCCAATCCCTCCAGTCCTGTGTGACCAAAATCTACTTTCTGTCTCTAGAGAAATACCTATTTGGAAATCTTACATAACCGGAATCATGTATTTTTATGACTTTTCCTGCTAATTACTTATTTATTTACTTACTGTTGAGATGGGCCTCAGGTAGCCCAGGCTGGCTTTATACTCATTATGCAGTTGAGGATGACTTTGAATTTTTAAAAATATTTTAAAATCTATTTTATTTATATGATGGCGGGGGAGCAGGCAGGTAGATAGAGAATTGGCACATCAGGACCTCCAGCCACTGTAAACATACTCCAGGCGCATCTGCCACCTTGTTCATCTGGCTTATGTGGGTCCTGGGAAATCGAACCTGGGTCCTTTGGCTTTGCAGGCAAGCGCCCTAACCACAAAGCCATCTCTCCAGCCCTGAACCTTTTGTGTGTGTGTGTGTGTGTGTGTGTACATATTTGTGCATGTGTGGGGATGTGTTTGGATGGGGTGTATACACTTGTGTGGGGGTGCCTGTGTGCAGTGGGGACATGAAAGCCAGAGGAGGACATTGGGTGTCTTTGCTTGAGATGGAGGTCCCCCCCACCCCGCTTCACTCTCCACGTGGGACTGTGCTTTTTGTTAGCCCCCACAATTCCTTGGTCTCTTGCTCCCTGCTGGACTGGGCTTACTGACATGCTTGGCCACACCTAGCTATTTATATGGGTCCTAAGGAATGGAACTCCAGCTGTCTTAGGCCTCTAAGCCATTTCACCAGGCTATAACTGTTTTTTTCCCCTTTTCTTTTCTGTTTTAAAGACTGTGTTACAGTATTTATCAGTACTCATTTTTTCTTTCTTTTTCTTTTCTTCTTTCTTTTTTTGAGACAGGTCTCACAGCCCAGGCTGACATGGAACTCACTGGTAGCCCAGGCTGGCCTCAAACTCTGAGTGCTCCTCCTATCTCGGCCTCCTGAGAGCTGAGATTACAGGCGTGAGCCGCCGTGCCTGGCGCCAGTACTCTTATTTGATTGTTGAATGATATTCCGTTTACTTATAGACATCTTACAGGACAGTTGGTGTGCACTTGGGTTGTTGTTAGGGTTTTGGTTATTATCATAATGTTGTTATAATGTACACATACACATTGTTGTGGGAATGTGTTCTTTTCATTCAGGAAATACTTCTGTTTGAGGTAGGGTTTTGCTATGCAGGCTGGGCTAGCCTTGACTGCCTTTGAAGCCTCTGCTCACGTGTCACTGGCTGAGCCCTGTTATGGCCAAACCTGACAACAGAGAGGGACCGAGACTGCCCATGGGTCAGCGGTGCAGATTCCTGACTCCCATGGGGTCGGGGACGGGTTTCTTGTGCAGGTGGAGGCGCTAATGGCTGAGGACAGGAGCCCTGGCTGTCAGTGTCAGAGGGAACGGTGACAGGGACACGAGGTGAAGCTGCTGGGATTCCGTGTCTTTGATTCAAGGGACTCACTACCACGTAACGTGACAAGTGAAGCACTCTCGCTTCAAGGTCAGGGCCAGTGAGTATCCGTCAGCATTATTTCCAGGTTTGCTCATGGAAGGTGAGTGTGGGGCAAAGTAGAGGTCATGTCATGTGACTTTCATGGGGTGATTTAGGAGAGGAAAAGTATTCTTGGGTACAGTTCTTTGGCCCCTTGCACATAGAAAGGTCCCTTTTATGGGAATCCCCTCCCCCATTTTCTTGTATTTTCTGGTTGAAGAAATTATTCTGTAGTTTTTCTCAGTCTTAATTTTGTTGATTTGCCCACCCGTGTTCCTCCAATCCTATATTGCCTTCAAATCCATTACTGGGTCTTTTCCCTCATGAGTATTATTCTGGATTTTCATTCAGAGACACACAATGTCACTGGAAGCCGCTGCTGGTCATAGCTTAGATCCACAAATTAAGTAGGGGTCTCGTGTGTGTGTGTGTGTGTGTGTGTGTGTGTGTGTGTGTGTGTGTGTATGTTGCTGTGCTTTATATGAATGGCTGGGGATTGAACTCTAGGCCACAAGCTTTGCAAGGAAATGCTTTTAACTATTGTGCCATCTCCGTACCTTGTCCTAAGGATTCCTGAATGGGAAGTTGCTTATGGAGCACCACATTTACGTTTTGTTATGGGTACTGCCACATTGCCATCAATTAAGCCAGGCGTGGTGGCACACGTCTTTAATCCAAGCACTCGGGAGGCGAGGTGCATAGCACACACAAAACTGTCTAATGAAAAATAAAAAAAATTGATTTATTTGAGAGAGAAAGCAAGCGGCTGCTACCTAAGGCCTCTAGCCCATGAACTGCAGACACATATGCCACTTTATGCATCTGACTTTATATCAGTACTAGGGAACTGAACTCCAGGTGGTAGACTTTGTAAGCAAGTGCCTTTAACTGCTGAGCCATCTCCCCAGCCCATTTTGATGAAAACTTAAAACTAATTGTTTTCATTATCACATTGCCTTGAGTTCTTTTAGAACTCAGAGGAATTTATATATTTTGTCAGAGTACAGAATTTATGACATGTGAAATTTTTGTTCTCATTTCTTTTTTATATTTTATTTATTTGAAAGAGAGAGGGAGAGAGAGGAGGGAAGAAAATGTGTGCGTTAGGGCCTCCTGCCGTTGCAGATGAACTCCAGATACATGTGCAATTTTGTGTATCTGGCTTACGTGGGTACTGGGGAATCGAGCCTCAGTCCTTAGACTTCTCAGACAAGTGTCTTAAATGTTAAGCATTTCTCCAGCCTGCTCATTTCTTTTTGTTATATCCATTATCATTTAAGGATTGCACTTTTTTTTATTTTTCATTGGACAGTTTTGTGTGTGTGTGTGTGTTTGTCCTTTGAGACAGACTTATCTCGCTGGTCTGCTTGGATGAAAGGTGTGAGCCACTGTGCTTGGCGCCTGGGATCACTTTTTTTGTTTGTTCGTTTTTCGAGGTAGGGTCTCGCTCTAGCTCAGGCTGACCTAGAATTCACTGTGTAGTCTCAGGATGCACTCGAATTCATGGCATTCCTCCTACTTCTGCCTCCCAAGTGCTGGGGTTAAAGGCATGTGCCACCATGCCTGGTGGACATTTTTAATTTAAAATATTTTCCACAGCAATGCAGATGAGCAGTGGGTGAGGACATCATGTATTCTACTGTGGCCTTGGCACACGTGCTCATTGGGGTTGTACATCTGCACACATATGTACATGTGCAACATATCACCCACAGCACACCACACAACACATATGCTCCACACACACAAACAGTAAAAAGATGTTTTTTTTTTTTTCTGTCTAAATATCTGTTTCTGAAGCCTGACTAGCGATCTGGATGGGAAGGACGTGCTCTTAGTTGTTTGGGAGCGGTCCCATCTTCTAGCTCTTGAGTAAGTTTAATCTTTTCATTTATGGTGCCCTTCTCTGGTCTCCGGTCTGAGAAAGTAGCTGAACCATAAATCATACGTGAAGGAGCCCTTAGGCCTCTCTCTTAAAAGGTGCTGCTGAATTACTTACTGTAATACTGTGTACTTTTGTCTGCTTAAATGGAGGTTGATGTGGGTTTTGTGTGTTCTGGAAATGGGCTGACCTCCAGCTCACTGTGTAATTGAGGATGACCCTGAACTTCGGATCCTTTTGTCTCCACTTTGCCTATGTGTTGCCATCCCGGCTTTAAAAAAAGTGCTGGGGATCAAACACAAGGCTTCCTGCTTGGTAAGCAGGCACTCTGCTCACTGAGCCACATCCCTGGTCTTGATCTACATTTTAATAGCAGCCATTTAAATGTCTTCTACTATACATACATTATTAAAAGCCATGTATGGTGGCTCATATGTATAATCCCAGCACTCAGGAGGATAAGGTAGGAGTATTACCGAGAGTTCAAGGCCAGCCTGGACTACAGAATGAGTTCCAGGTCAGCCTAGGCTAGAGTAAGATATTGCCTCAAAAAAGCAAAACAAAAGTCCAAAAGCCATAACGTGGTAGCTCATGCATATAAGCCCAACAAGTAGGATGCTGAGGCAGGAGGATTGCCACAAGCTTGAGCCAAATCTGAGCTCCATAGTGAGTTCTAAGTTAGCTAAGGTGATGGTGTGATAGCTTGTCTCAGACAAAAGGAAACCGTAAATCAGTAAGTAAGTTCCTCTTGTCTATATATACCCACAAGAGAGACGATAAAGGAAAGCGCAAAGTTAACAACAAAAACAAATGAGAGAAATCCACAGAATTTTGGATCATATTTCTTTTTTCTCCTTAAATAGAAAGGTAGCACTTTTATTTGATACCTTCCATGAAGATGTGACTATTAGCTAGAGTCGTGTTTTAGTTGGCTCTTTAAACCTAAAACAGAGTGAAGGATTTAAGTTAACATGGAGTTTATTTGGGCAAAACTGGTGGGCTGTTTGAATAATTTTCAGTTTCTTTGGTACACTACCCCCATTTTGAACTTCTTTCTTTGATCAGTATATAAGAGTATGTATAATTAGTCTGGCGTGGTGGCACACACCTTGAATCCAGCACTGGGGAGGCAGGGATAGGAGGATCTCTGTGAGTCTGAGTCCACCCTGAGACTATAGAGTGGATTCCAGGTCAGCCTGGGCTACAGCAAGACCCTACCTCAAAAACCAAACCAAAACCAAACAAAAAAAGAATATAGCTTATTTTCTTTTTCCCCTTATGTTGTCTCCTCCTTTCCATATTATCCTTTAATGTATAAAAATTGAAAATAAGTTGACCTGCAGGCCATCATACTTGACAGTCACATTTAATTGTGTTGGCATAAGGATGAGAAATATCTCAAGCTTTCCAGCTCCACATCTCTTTCACCAGTCAGTTCTTACACACTAACAAAGTAATTCTGGTCTGGATTTAGGAGAGTTTCAGAAGCTGGAGAACAGTCAGGCAGGCCACGGTCACGTCTGCAGTCTTCGCCCTGCGTGCTCCGAGTAGCCGTGGCCTGACTTCTGGGCCGCTGTCGTCTTCTCGTCTCCCCGGGCTTCTCCTCGGACCGCCTGAGCCTCTTGCAAGCCGGCTACAGTCAGGCAGGCATGCAGCGGCCTCGGGCACCCACGCCGGCGCTGCCCCTCGTGACTGCCTGCTCAGTCTGCGAAGCACTGAAGGCCTACTTTGAACTTGCCTGCAAATTCTCCTTCTTTGTGGCAGAATCTTTCTCTCAGTTTTTCTCTATATTCTTCAACAGGATTTCTTGCTAACTCCGGACATGGTATGCACACGCAAGGAGATACCCTATCTTGTCTTTTTTTGGGATTCTTTCTTATTCACTCTTTTCTTTATGATCTTCAAATCTTCATTGTAGATGACATTTTTTTTAACAATTTTTATTTATTTATTTGAGAGCGACAGACACAGAGAGAAAGACAGATAGAGGGAGAGAGAGAGAATGGGCGCGCCAGGGCCTCCAGCCTCTGCAAACGAACTCCAGATGCGTGCGCCCCCTTGTGCATCTGGCTAACGTGGGACCTGGGGAACCGAGCCTTGATCCGGGGTCCTTAGGCTTCACAGGCAAGCGCTTAACCGCTAAGCCATCTCTCCAGCCCTGTAGATGACATTTTTGATATCATGGGTAATTTTGTTATACTCGATTCATATACAGGGATCCCCTATATTTGGAGACTCAGCTCACCTTTCAAAAAAAGTGACAGTTACTCTTTCTGTCTAATTTAAAAGTAATCTCTAGACGGACAAGGAAGTTCTGCTGGGTTGGCTTTCCCCTCTGGTTCGTGTGACTTCTCTCCTGTGGTGACAAACAGCTCCTTCCGAACTTGGCAGTGAACTTCCTTCTGGGATTCCTACACAGGCTTTGTGGCTGCTCTGACTCTGCTCCCCAGTTCTCTCCAAGTTGCCTTATTTGTCTGGAAAGAGTCAGGAGCAGAAACTCCCTTTCCCCTGAGGGAGGCGGAGCTCTTAGCTGATGGGAGCCGCTCCCACATCCTGGGGAGAGTGTGAGATGGAGCAGTGCCAACATCTGCGTTTGAATTTTGCCTTCCAGACCAAATTTGCAGGTACAATAAAGAAGGCATTCTTGGGCTAAGCAGTTAAAGAAGGGTGCTTTATGCTAAAGATAGGCTTGAGTGCTGGGTCTGCTGGCCCGTCCTGTAATCTCAGTACCTGAGAGGCTCCCGAAGGAGCATGGTGGATTTGAGGCCAGCCTGGGATACTCAGCAAGCGAAGGGGGAGGGTGGGCATTATTTATACTTCTTCCACCGCTGTAGGAGACAGAGAAAGAGAGGGAAGAAAATGCTTCCTTTCTGTCTCTTCTGTTGTAAACATTTTACTATCAAGCTGAGAGCTTTATGAGTGACTGTGCAAGAAGAACGTTGCTGAAGAATGAGTGGTGCCTATTTCTTATTATCTGAGTATGCAAGTGTCTACAGAATGCCTTGCTTCTATTTGCCAAATATTAGTGTTGCATATAAATATGAAACTATTTATATCATGAAGTTAATTTTGAGTCAGATTAAGTGAAGAGGAGAAAAGAGTCCATTATTAAAGATAACTGAGGACAGGGGGCTGGAGAAATGGCTTAGCAGCTAAGGCATTTGCCTATGAAGCCAAAGGACCCAGGTTCGATTCCCCAGGACCCACGTAAGCTAGATGCACAAGGGGCGCATGCATCTGGAATTTGTTTGCAGTGGCTGGAGGTCCTGGCATGCCCATTCTCCCCCCCCCCCCAATCTCTCTCTCTCCCCTATCTCTCTCTGACTGCAAATAAATGAATAAAAAAAAAAAGCTGAGGAGGGTTCTAGGAAGCTAGGGACTGAGAAAAACCCGCTGTTAGTAAATGAGAAAGGTAAAGGCAAGTAGAGACAGGGCGTTAAGGAAAATAACTTTTTTTCTCCATCTCTCTTTTCCATTCACTCTGCCAACATTTGGGCCACCCGAAGAAGGGTCCAACATTAATTTAATGACCATTGTACAAGGTAATTAACAACTCTGAGTTTTCTAATTCGAGTTTGTAAACTGGTAGGATGCCTACCACACAGGGCTGATTAGATGGCTTATTGTTGAGCTGCCTGGTGTCCCTATTGCTGTTATTAACACCTTCTTCATTCATGTATTCAACAAAGATCTACTGAACAGCTGGATTGGAAGTGACCAAACAATACCAAGTTCCTGACTTTTCAGGAAGTTTTCATTGTGAGCAAGAAAAGTAGGCTGGTAAATATTTTAGATTTTGGTTAAGTGCAATGAAGGAGGTAAATGAGTGACTAGAGAGGCCACTTCAGCTGAGTACCTGACAAGGCCTCCTTTATTTGATGGCTGTTCGTCCGAGGCCTGAAGATTAAGTCAAGAGCTGGAAATGCATCTCACCCACAGACACATGCAAGGCGTAGAGACTGGATGTGTCTTGCATGCTGGAGGTACAGAGCATGGATCACAGGAAGCAAAGAGGGGGGTGGAGGCTGATCCGAGAGGTGCACACCCGTTTCCTCTGCTCCTCGACGGTAACTTTGCAAGTGCTCCTTGAGGCCCTCCAGGAAGACTCTTGTGGACTCTGACTATGGCTAAAGGAACTCCACAGTTACTGTTTTCGCTTATTGTAGTGGCCTGTTGACTTTTTGTTGTTGTTCGAGGTAGGGTCTTACTCTATAGCTCAGGCTGACCTGGAATTCTCTCTGTATTCTCAGGGTGGCCTTGAACTCTCTCTGTTACTATTTTGCTTTTAGAATTATTCCACCTGCATTAGTTTCATTGAATTTTATCTCTCTATATTTATCCGTGCTGTGCTCCAAAGATGTGTAATGTGTGAGGGGGGGAGGGGTATTTATTTGAGTGGTAAGAGCCGAGCGAGTCCTAGAACTAAAACCTACTTTGGGTTTCTTTATACGCCATGTACTGATTAGTATCTGAAGGAGGTTCTGGGTTTTGTTAAAATAACTCTTTATCTTTTAGGTTTCAAAATTTCTTAACATTCTGGAATCTGTCTAGAGAATTCTTAATGTATCATCACTATGCTTATTTCTGTAGAATTCAGCAAGATTGCAAGATTACATAACTTGAAGTAGTGAGACAGACAAAAAGAAAATGAGATTTTTTTTCTTTCCTGGCATTTTTTAATGGTCTCACTTCTGTAGCCTGGTTTGGCCTGGAAGTCGATGTGACTGCAGCTGACATTAAACTCCTGGCTGTTCTTCTGCCTCAGCTGAGGTCTGGGATTCTAGGCGTGAGCCACCATGGTAGTGCAGGGAAGCCTTTTTCAAGGAGCATTCAGGTAACTGCTGCAGAGAGAATGTTGGGATTTGCAAGTCACCTGTGGGCATCCACAGGGAAACCATCGGGCCATGCTCTTTGGGTAGAGCAGGCTGTCAGCACTTGAGATAAGAACTTCAGCCTAGTTGAAGTAGATGTGCCCCTGGAAAGTGCAGGAAGGTTCACATTTCACCCATGTAGTAATCGTGGTCGCCAAATTTGGAAATAAATCATGTTTCTAGATCTCTCTTCCAGTTTATAGGAAATACAAGAAATGGAGAAATAAATTAGCACTTTGAGGAAGGAACTACATTCAGCACTTGAGAAAGTCTGCAGGATAAATGGCTTTTGACCGATTAACTAAGATTGACAGAGTTACAATGTGCATTTTTTTTTTTTATTATGGTTCAGATAAACAGCAAAGCACTACGTTGAGTAAAGATACTTGGGGGCTGCAGTTGCAAGTGCGTACTTGCAAAGCCTGCTGGCTTTGGCTCTGTTCCCCGATACATTCATGAAGGTGCTTCTGGGTTGGTTTGCAGTGACAGGAGGCCCTGGTGCACCTCTTCCCTCTTTCAAATAAATGAATAAAAATACTTTAAAAAGAAAATTGAGGACGATTGATCATATTGAGGAAGTATTGCTGATTTTGGGAGATGTGATAATGGCATAGTTGTGTCAGTTTAAGTAAAAAAAGAACCTTTGACATCTTGCATTTTTTACTACTTATAGGTGAAATGAATTGGGTTGGATTTGCTTTCAAGTTCTCTAGGTGGTGGTTGGTGGAATGATGATATTGTGAAGATGTATGACGTGTAATGGGTGTTTTTCCTCCATGTGAATGTTTGAAAAATTGCAGAACACAAAGCCAGAAATATAAAGCTTTCTAGTCGCCTACATAGACAGATATTGCTTGGCACCGTAATTCATGCTGTCCATATGGTGTCAAGACATTTGCTAGGCAAAGGCATGCCTCTGATAGCATGGAGATTTTTGTATATATTTTGTTAACAGGTTATTCTTTCCTTGTAGCACATTGTGTGGCTGCTGCTTCTGGTTTGCTGCATTTGGGATGGTCCTTCACCTTAAAGCATACTGTTATAAATGACCAGAGAATTGAATGACCTTCTGCTCAATGTTTACATATTTTGTCAGAAATTATACTGGTTATTAGCTTCTTTTAGATCACATCAGAGTGGGCTCTGGAGCAGCAGAATGTTTTGGGGCAGGGTGATTTGAATTTTCACTTTGACGTTGACGCTTACATGTGAGTCTCATTTTCATTGTGTGTCAGCTGAGCTGTTAAGCTGAAGCCTGGGACTTGCGGATGCTTAGCTTCTGTGAGCAGAGGCTTGGAGCTGATGTGCTGCTTCATACACTCTCTTTAATTGAATAAATAAATTATCTGTGGTGGTGACGTGTATGTGGGACTGGAAGACAATGCTTTCCTTTACATGGGAGTAATTTATTTTTATTGCACATTTGTGTTTTGTAGTAGATTATAAATCTAATGCTGTGTAATCAGGTGGCTTTTTTAGAATGTGCCAAAGGAGGGAATAACTAAAGAGCCCCTATATTTCACTGCTATATTTTATTTTGATTTGGTTTTGCTTCTTTGAGCCAGTCGCCATTAGTTTGAGGAATGAACCTTAGAGGTGTGTGTTCAGTCTGCCGAGGTCTGCGCTGCGTCACAGCAGGTTCATGCGCAGAGAGGAGCAGCTGGGAGCCTGCTCAGCTGCTAGAGTTTTGAGTCAGTGTCTCTCTGGTTTCCATTTCACTTTGGCTTTTTCTCATTTAGTACAAATACAGAAGCTTTTCTACTTGAAAGGAACTGTCAGGGGCAAAACAGAACTGCTCTTAGGAACTTTCCCCTGTGACTACTATGTTGAATGCTTGTGGGGCCAACAGGACCATGGTCTTCGAGGGTGCGTGCGCACGGAACGTGTTTTGATGGCCGTTAGGAGTTGTGGCCTTTGTGAGGGGGTAATGAGCAGACACCGCTATTGCACACTCAGGAAGGATGCTTGCCGTGGGACCATATCTTTGTTTCTTGCAGCTGCACTTTCAGTGGGGTCTTTTCCAGTCCTATTTGCACATTAATTCTAAGTTGCTAATGCTTTCTCATTAAGTCAAATCTGTGTCCTTTGTAGTAGTGAAGTGAATATGGATGAGAAATGTTAGATCCTGTGCAGCCAGAACTCGGTCGTCAGCTCCAGTCTTCTCTGTGGTAGAAAGGTCTCTGAGATTGCTGAACTCCCTCCTTTCTTCCTCCTTCCACAGGGCGTCAAGGAGACAGCTACGCTGTGTGTTGGCCCCTTGAAAGACTTCACTGGAGACTGTTCTCTTTAGAAGACTGAAAGCAAACTGGAGTTTTGGAGTACACACACACACACACACACACACACACACACACACAAGCTTAGTGATAAAGCGAGTGCTTTTCTTGTGGTCATTCTCTGTCCATTCTGTAGCACGCCCCTCAGAAGAGTCTCGCCAATGTACTGGGGCACAGATTTTGGCATGCTTACCATTTGCTTTCATGATGAAATGAGATGTCGAATGGGGTTGTTACGGGTGCAACAAACAACCCTGTAGAAGAATAGGAATTCTTAAGCATGTTTACTGATTTAGAAATCTCCAGTTCCTCTTGGCTTGGTTATGTTAAGAAAAGGTATAGTTGTGTGTACAATGTATTCCCCCCAAAATCTAGCATTTGGGGGGCTGAGGGAGGAGGATCCTGAGCTAGGGCTGTCCTGGGCTATGCAGAGAAACCATATCTCAAAGGGAAAAAAGGAGAGAGTAAAAGACATATTCTAGTATAGTCACTCATTAATTCACTTAACATTACCTTCATGCAGCCAGATTTAGTAGATACTGGGAGCAGTTTGTGAAATGATGATGGACTGCCCCATCATCCTTGCCCTGTGAAATTTATTCTGTGTCAAAGAAGACCAGTGTCATGGATTACACAGTAAATGGACAAAATGTAGTTACAGTAAATAGTAAGATAATAGGACATACATACATATATACATATACATATATATATGTTTTTTAAAAATATTTTATTTGTATTTATTTATTTGAGAGAGAAAGAGAGAAAGAGAGAGAGAGATACAGAAATAGACAAGTAGACAGAGAGAATGGGTGCGTCAGGGCTTCCAGCCATACATGCGCCCCCTTGTGCATCTGGCTAATGTGGGTCCTGGGGAATTGATCCTCGAACCGGGGTCCTTAGGCTTCACAGGCAAGTGCTTCACCGCTAAGCCATCTCTCCAGCCCCTCCCCTTTTGTTTTCAAAGTAGGGTTTCACTGTAGTCCAGGCTGACCTGGAATTCACTATGTAGTCTCAGGGTGGCCTCGAACTCATGAATTAGGGCAATCCTACCTCTGCCTCCGGAGTGCTGGGATTAAAGGTGTGTGCCACCTTGCCTGGCTAATAGGACATATTTTGAAAAGCCAGAGTCAAGCAGTTTGTTTTAGTCTGGGAATCAGTGATGGACTTTTTTATTTTTATATTTTTGAGGTAGGATCTTGGTCAGGTCCAGGCTGATTTGGAACTCACTCTGTGTGAGGTAGGGTTTTGCTTCAGCCCAGGCTGTCCTGGAATTCACTGTATAGTCTCAGAGTGGCCCTGAACTCACAGTGATTCTCCTACCTCTGCCTCCCCAGTGTTGGGATTAAAGGTGTGTGCTACCATGCTTGGCTTCTATTCAGATCCCTTATTATATAATTGTTGTAAATATGCTTGGGGATTCATTTTAAATAAATGCTTAGGTATATACCCTACTACAAATTATTTGGAGTATTATAATAAACATGGTAGCATAAATTTCTGTTGTGTTGTATTCTTGATTTTCCACTTGCACAATTGGCTTGCTTCGACATGGATTGGCCTTCACAGGTTTTTTAATGCTTTTTTTTTTTTTTTTGGTTTTTCGAGGTAGGGTCTCACTCTGGCTCAGGCTGACCTGGAATTCAGTATGTAGTCTCAGGGTGGCCTCGAACTCTCGGCGATCCTCCTACCTCTGCCTCCCGAGTGCTGGGATTAAAGGCGTGCGCCACCACGCCCGGCTCTTTTAATGCTTTTTTAAAGAGGTTTATTTTTTTATTTAGTTGTTACACACACACACACACACACACACACACACACACACACACGGGGGGGGGGGAGAGAAAACAGACACGCCAGGTCCTCTAGCCACTGCAAATGAACTCCAGATGTATGTGCCATCATGTGCATCTGGCTTACATGGGACCTGGAGAATCAAATCTGGGCCCGTAGGCTTTGCAGGTATGTGCCTTAAACTGCTAAGCCATCTCTCCAGCCCCGGCCTCCACAGTTTTTATATGGATCTAGATAGATTGTCTAAGACTATGAACTCACAGATTTTTTCGTACAGATATTTTGACATCACTAAAATCCTCCCAAGTTATAGGAAAACGTATTAAATTTTTCTTGTTTGTCATTCTGTTAACCCTTCCTTAAGTATACATACCAGCACATTTTTGTTGTCTGTCTTTCCAGATAGACTGAGCTTCTCAAGGATAAAGGCTCATCTCCAAAATCTTGCAGAATACTAGACTTAGTATGCTGAAAAAATCAGAAATAATTTGTTAATAAAGAAGAGTTTAACCTGGTAGTTGACTTGCACATTTCTTTTTAGTACTTCTAGCTTAATAGTTAAGGTCATCTCAAGGATTGACATCTCAAGGATTGGTTTTGAGAACTAGTTCCTTGATGTGTGTTAGGCAAGTTGTTAAACTTCTCTAAACCTCATTTTCCTCATTCTTAAAGTGAGAGTGCATGTGTAGTAAAAGTGAGAGTGTAGTGTAACAGAAAGTATAGAACTTGAGTGCACATAAAATAACGTGAGTGCACGTGTAACAGAAAAGAGAGAGCACATGTAAAATAAAGTGAGTGCACGTGTAACAGAATGCACTCTGCATTCTTCAATGTCCTTGCAGGAGTGCATTTCCTTCTCTCATGGTACCTTAAAAAAAAAAAATAACTGAATTGGGGCTGGAGAGATGGCTTAGCGGTTAAGCGCTTGCCTATGAAGCCTAAGGACCCCGGCTCGAGGCTCGGTTCTCCAGGTCCCACGTTATCCAGATACACAAGGGGGCGCACGCGTCTGGAGTTCGTTTGCAGAGGCTGGAAGCCCTGGCGCGCCCATTCTCTCTCTCCCCCTCTATCTGTCTTTCTCTCTGTGTCTGTCGCTCTCAGATAAATAAATAAAAATTTAAAAAAAATAACTGAATTGGTTTTTCTGTTTGTTTTTGAGCCCAGGCTGGCCTCTGAGTTTCTATGTTGGCTGTGGACTGACCTTGAACTCCAAATCTTCGTGCCTCGGCCTCCCAAGTACCAGCATTATAAACATGAATCAGTGTGCCAGGCACCAAGTAGTTTTCAAGGAATAAGTTTTTGTGAATATTTAAAGATGATACACTCCCCTAACATATCATTTATGTAGATTAACATACCTGATGTAGGGTTTGCTTGAATTGATGTGTGTACATGTAGGGAGATTTAAAGGGCACATAAGTGATGGACAGAGTGGAGGATCTAGGTTGTATCTTTTTTTTTTTTTTTTTTAGCTCCAGGGCCTTCAGGTAGGGCGAACGAACTCCAAACGCTTTGCGCTGCCTTGTGCAGCTGGCTTAGGTGGGTCCTGGGGCATCAAACCTGGGTCCTTTGGCTTTGCAGGCAAGCGCCCTAGCCGCTGAGCCATCTCTGCAGCCCGAGACCAAGTTTGTGAAGTTGAGGATAATCACTAACACTACTGACCCCGGGAAGCGGCAGGCTGCGCTGCAGACTTGCAGTTGTAACCCCTGCGGCAGCTGCGCCGTGGTGCCGAGCGGCGCGGCCGCGAACCGCCGTGCTCCCCGGGCCTGGTGGGCCCCGCCGCCCTCCGCGCGCTTCGCCTCCCGCGACGGCGTCTCCTCGGGCCGTTCCCGGAGCCCGGGCCGGGGCGCGTGCAGCGCCGGGCGGGCGGGCGGGCGGCGCGCGACTGACGCGGACGGGGAAGCGGGCGCGGCGCCCCGCACTACTTTCCGCGGAAGGACACGGCGCGCGGGGGCGGAGGGCTCCGAGTCGCCGGGCGGCGCGCCGCGGGCCGGGAGGCGGCCGGCCATGGCGCTGGGGACGCGGCCCGAGCTGGTCGGGAAGCGGTTCCTGTGCGTGGCGGCGGGCGGCGAGGGCCGCGGGCGGCGCTGGCGAGCGGGGGTCATCCGAGCCGTGTCGCACCGCGACCGCAGCCGCGCGGACCTGGCGGTAAGAGCCGCGCCGCGTCACGCCCCCGGCCGCCCGAGCGCGAGCCCGCGGTGCCCGGTGCCCGCGGTGCCCGGTGCCCGGCGCCCGGTGCCCGCGACGCGCCGGCCGGGCCGTTGCGCCCGGGGGCGTTGTCTCGGGCGGGGCGGGACGTTGGCCCCCGAGAAACTCGTTCTAGCGCCCGGGGCACTGTCCCCTGTAACGTCAAGTGGATTTTTTTCTTTGTACATGTAGGCAGACAGTTCCAGACCATTGTAACACATGTAAAAGTGCTTAACCTGCGAAGGTATTTGTGCAAACCATCTTTGCAAGGGAAAAACAGTAGTAGTTTGTGTTTTCTCCTACAGTGTCATAGGTGCATGAAAATTAGGAAAGAGATCCTGAGTAATATTGGGGACAGCGAAGTTCTGAAACAGATATCTTAAATGCTACTTTGCAAGTAAACTGTTGATATAAAGAAAGTTTTAACATTTCATTTTTGTAAATAGCAAGATATTGAGCTGTATATTTCAAAATAGAAATGCACAGCTGCTCACGGTTGGTTGCATGCATGTAATTCCTGCACTTGGGAGGCTGAGGTGGGAGGATGGCAACTTGAAGGCCGTCCTGGGGCCACAAGTGAAGACGCTGCCTCTTCAGGCAAGGGGGGAAAGTCACTGTCCGCCTGTGTGTGGTGGGGATGGTTTGGAAAGAACAGAAAGATCACAACGTGAAACTTTTACCTACAGATTAGTGACTACACACACTACATTGTACTCACTATGTCTGGATTTTGTTATATAAATTTTACTTAAAAAATACATAACTGAGCCTGTGAAGTTTTCTCTCAACAGTGTTTGATAAGTGTACTTTATTGCTTTTTTTTCTTTATTACTTTTTTTTATTACAGTACTTTAATACTCGTACCTATAATTTTACATTTGTTTTCAGAGTTTCTTTCATATTTCTTAGAACCCTGAAACTTGGGGAACTCATTAGCAAAGACATAAAGTGCTCCCTGTTTAGACTTACCTTTAACCAGCCTGATGACTTAGATGAAAAAAGTGCTCATAAAGGAGATATTTTTTTGTTTTCAAGTAACAGGTCACAAGCTTGTAAATAGACTAGAGGGTTAGCTGTGCATGATTTGACTTGATAACTGTTAAAAGTACACAGTATGAAAGTGTCTCAAAGTATTCTTTTTGGCATTTTTAATTGATTTTTACATTTTTGCGCCACCACACTCAACTTTCCCTTCCTTTTAAAGATTTATTTATTTGTTGTTGGCGGGGGTGTGAGTGTGGGCACACGTGCCACATGAGGTAGTTAGGGAGCACGTTCGGAAGGGCCCCCACCCTCAGCTCTTTGGAGCTGCAATCCCTTCTGGTTCCTAGCTCCTCTCCTTCCCTGCAAGTTTGTTTTCTCACCTCTGCCTCCCTGCTCCCTGTGGGGGCTCTGGCGCAGGGTCTCCCTGTGTAGCCTGGACCTGCCGCTCAGGAGCTTCCTCCTCCACCCTCCCGTGCTGAAGTCCAGTGTTCATCCAGGGCCTGGCCCTTGAGCTTGGTTATATGTTTGACGGGGAATTGCCATCAGTGTTACTTTTCTATTTCTGTTTTAATATAATACCACTTTGGTGGCTTAAGTTATGTAAATTAATTTATTTCTTAGATTATATGGGCCACAGCACTGACTAGGTCTCCCCAGAGGCAAATGAAGCTGTGATAAGGCTGCTGACTAGACTGCAGAGGGGCTCATTTTCCAGTCTGCAGGCGCTGCCAGGCTCTCTCCACCTGCAGCTCAGCCGCACTGGGCTTCTCACCTGCTGGCCGTCGCCCTTGGCTCTCTGCTTCCCTCGTCCACTTGCCCGTGCTTTTGTGAGTAATTGATTATGCACAGTTTGATACACGTAAAGACTAAAGCTTTTTTTTTATGCCAAGAATTTCAGTGATATTTCTAAAGTTTGTTTTGTGCAACTTGCGTGTGTGTTAATGGCATGTCTCATGTATGGTGTGTGCACGGTGTGCAGAGGCCAGAGCTCTTCCTCTGTCATTCGTCAGCATTTTGCCTTGAAGCAGTCTCTCTGAGTGTGTGCAGCTGAGGTTTTCACCTGCTTCAGGAATGCTCAGGCCTCTGCTCCCCACAGGACTGGGGTGGCACACTGCCATGCTCATGCTCCCCGCAGGACTGGGGTGGCACACTGCCATGCTCATGCTCCCCACAGGACTGGGGTGGCACACTGGCATGCTCATGCCCAGCCATTTACTTGGCAGCCTCAGGCCTTCAGCCCCATGCTTGTGTCCACTCTCTTACTGCTGGGCCATCTCCCCTGCCCAGCTTGTAGAATCTTTACTGATTTGTATTTGGAGAAATAGAAATACACTGCTAACTTTTAAAAATGCCCCGATGATCTTTTGTGTTGTCTGTGTTGGAACTTAATTAACCCAGGAAAAATCTTCCCTGAATTCCCAACTGGAAAAGATGCTGTGTCTTGTATACCTTGGAGTCCCCTGCATACTGTGCATACTGACGTGTTGTGAACATTCCACCCCCTTTTACCAGACTGATGACAGTAGAGAAGGAAAGCCAGCAGGTGAGAGCACTGTCGTGTGAGGAATCATTCTTTTATTTCAGTCTCACGTGAAAGCAAGAATGGATTTACTCTCCCTGTCTTGATGTCGGTCATTTCTTTGCTCATCCACTCACCTACCGACTACCTTTCCTTGACACAGTGGCTGCGCCCTGCTTTAACTTAGCCTTCTCTAATGCCCACGCCCAGATAGTCCCTTTACTCAGGAGGCTGGGTAAGAAAGTGGATCACTGTGAGTTTGAGGCCAGCCTGGGCTACAGTGAGTCCCTGCATCAACAATGAAAAACAACAGCGAAAGAAATGTGTCCAGGTTTTTTAGTACACAAAGGAACAACAACAACAACAAAATATCCAAGTTTTAAATGCCAAACCCCAAGTTTTATTTGTATTCTGGGAAATTTTGTGGTAATCAGTTCAGATGTAGGTAGCCTGAAAATACAAGTTTTAGTGAATTTTCCATTTGTGAATTGTTAATTGTAAAATTTATATCAATATAAATAAAATATTTATATTTAGGAAATTCAAAGTGATAAGCCCTTTCCATTTTGATCCATTCTATAAATTTCTACTCAGCTTTCTTTGTTTAAAATTTTACTATTTATGGGGCAGGGGCAGGGCCAGGACCCCTAGCCACAATAAACGAACTGGGGAATTGAACTTGGGTCATTAGACTTTTCAGGCAAGTACTGAACTGATGCGCATCTCTACAGCCTTCTTCTCAGCTTTCTGATTCGAGTTTCCTATTGAGTGGTAGCATTTGATTACTTACATGTTCTATTTGGCTAACTGTTCATCTGACATGGTTTTGAAGTATTGGTAATGCTGACTTTTGGTCTGTTCACAAAATACTTAAGAATTATATTAGCCTGTAGGTAGAAAGACTTACGTGAGATTTGAGGGGCGTGAGAGAGAAGAGAGAGGGAGGGATATTTGTTGTTATTGGCCCTGAAGACTTTGGTGTAGATTGGAAAGTAAGAAGGTGTCTCAAGCCCCTCATCGTGAGAGGCGCAGGAAGGAGGTGTCCTTAGCACTTGGCAGACCGGTAGAAATGGCGCTCTTGTCCGGTCGCGCACCGTGGATGTGCTTCTCTGACTGAAACACGACACAGCTGCAGCCGTCCACTTCTCCCTGCTGCACTCCTGACAGCCCCGTGACCGTAGCAACCTGATCGTCTCTTCGCCTGGGGTAGGGTCTCTAGTCCAGGCTGACCTGAAATTCACTATCTAGTCTCAGGGTGTTCTTGAACTAATCCTCCTATCTCTGCCTCCCAAATTCTGGGATTAAAGGTGTGCACCATCATGCCTGGCTAACTTGATAGTTTTTTTTTTTTTTTTTTTCCCTTTTTTGAGGTAGGGTCTTACTCTAGCCCAGGCTGATCTGGAATTCACTCTGTAGTCTCAGGGGGGCCTTGAACTCACTGCCATCCTCTTACTGCTGCCTCCAGAGTGCTGGGATTAAAGGTGTGCACCACTACGCCTGGCTCAACTTGATAGTTTGTTAATTTGAGAGAGAGAGAGAGAGAGGGAGGGAGGGGGAGAGAGGAGGAAGGAGGGAGGGAGGGAATGGGTGCTTCAGGGCCTCCAGGCACTGCAAACGAATTCAACACATATGCTCCCTTGTGCATCTGGTTTACTGGGCCCTGGAGAGTCAAAGCGGGATCCTGTGGTTTTGCAGGCAAATGCCTTAGCTGCTAAGCCATCTCTCCAGCCCCAATTGGATAGTTTTTAATAATTTATTTGGAACTCATTTTTTAGTAGAAATAATTATGATTTGAATAATTTTGTTTATAGGAGAAAAAAGGTGCTTAATTGTTCTAAACCTGGAAGGGGTGTTATATAAACATTTTGCATTGCCATAATATGTGTTCTATTTTATAAAGTTATTATAAAATCCAACAAATTTAAAAAAGTTATTTACTTGAGAGAGAGAGAATGGGCACGCCAAGACCTTCAGCAGCTGCAAATGAACTCCAGATGCTTGCGCCCTCTTGTGTGCATGTGCAGCCTTGCGTGCTTGCATCACTGCTTCTGGCTTACCATGGGACCTGGAGATTTGAACATGGGTCCTTAGGCTTTGAAGGCAAGCGCCTTAACCACTAAGCTGTCTGTCCAGCCCAAAATCCAACAAATTTTCAATTCCAAAATATGCCTGGTTGAAAGATGTTGGGTGAAATTTTTGATGATGAGCAGTAATAATTTTCAAGATAGACAATTAATAGCAACAAAATATTGCTAATTTTATTTCTCTCAAGATTTCACAGTGTTCAAATGCCTACTTAATGTTCAGATAACTTTTTAACTAATGTAGATTTTAGCTTTCTTTGGTTATAAAAAAAACTAACCGGTGTCTAAGGATGACATAATTCATCTTTTGTTTTCATATTATTTACTAAATTTTCAGGACTGGTTTTGTGAAGTTACCTATTTGGATGCAATCCTTTCATACATACAGCATTTATTTTACTTCACATTCTAGTCTACAAAATCCTTACAGTATACCCACTTATGAAAATGTCAGCATAAGCCAGGTGTGGTGGCACACGTCTTTAATCCCAGCATTTGGGAGGCAGAGGTAGGAGGATCACTGTGAGTTCGAGGTCATCCTGAGACTACATAGTGAATTCCAGGTCAGCCTGAGCTAGAGTGAGGCTGTATCTTGAATAAAAAAAAGGTCAGCATATTTTATCATGTGGAACCTGTTGATTTAAATACAAATACTTGGCTAATGAGTGAGAAAGTACTTGATAATACTCTGAGTGTTTTGCTGGGCACAGTGCTAAGTTTCTAAGGTTACTTTATGGCTTAGAACAACTTTTTAGATACAGCTAATTGAAACTGAATTATATGAAAAGTGTGTTGAATTTGAGTGCAGGTTAGAAGGCTCAAGGAAACCTGCCTGTTGGGGTTTGGCAGGCAAGTAGACTACTATTTTACTTACTTTTTAATAGGCTGCAAATTCCAGGTACAATGCCTATTCAAACCTGTGCAACAAAATGCTTTAGCAGGTCTTTTGAAATGACTTTGAATAGTTACTGTCCATAAGTATATCTAAATGTATATAACAAAGCATTCATAAGTCTTAGCTTCCATAGTGACATTTCCTCAAAAGTACTTACAATATAAAGTAAGTCTCTGTTTCCTCATTGTGAAGGAATTGGTCTAGATCCAGTTCTCCTGTAATTCTAGAATAACCACTATTAGTCTTTACCAGTAATTTCTTGTAATTTCTAAATTTCTTAGTAAGTAGAAAATAATTTGGGATCTGTTCCAGACTTTGTGATTCTGTTATGTCTTCCACTATAGTATTCCCAGTACACGTTATTATCAGGGGTATAAGTACTGTAATTTCCATTTAGTATTTCTTTGGGATAACAGAACTGGATTTGTTTGTTTTTGTTTTTTCGAGGTGGGGTCTGTCTCTAGCCTAGGCTGCCCTGGAACTCATTATGCAGTCTCATGACTACCCTTCTAACCTACCCTCCTACCTCTGCCCCCTAAGTGCTGGGATTAAAGGCATGAGCCACCATGCCCAGCTTGAGAAAACAACTTTCTTCTGCTTTGGAGAAAGATTTTGTACTATGCATAATTACAGATCTGTGATGTGGGTATTTTCCTTCAATTTCAATATGTTGTTATTTTTTTTTTTTTTACCTAAGTGTTGTATTTTACCTGTGTGTTTTAATGTGTGTTGTGTGAAATATAACTTATTATATGAATTTAGCTGCCCTTTTGAAACTTCAGAAATTCTCACTTGGGCTTGAGAACGCTTCTGCTTTCCCTCCCCTTGAGCATAAACCTTACTCAGCACTGCAGATCCCTTCCCTCCCACCTCAGTTCTTTTCCGTTAAGAGTTCCAAACTGTCCTGCCCTAAGCACGTGCTATTTCGTGATCATTTTCCTGTCAGGTGTCACTGTCTTTGGTGTGTGCTGTCGGCCTGGGCATTGGGAATTTGTCTTCACTTCACATTGCTGTCTTGATCTTCAGCAGTTTTTCTTTAGATTATCTGCTGACATGTGAATGCTCTGAATGTTCAGATGCTCTGTCTCGTGCCTATTCTTTTGAAACTGGAAATTCTCCGGTCCCCTACACAGTGTCATGCTGTTTGGTGAGAATATTTCCTTGCAAGATAAACAAACAAACAAACAAACAAAAAACAACACATGTAGCCCATTAGTTTTAAAATTATAAAATACATGCCATGTTTTCCTTGAAATATAATTTCTTGATGAAAGATCTATATTAAACTATACAACACTCTTACATCGAAAATGTCAGTTGTATTACATGAACTGAATCAAAACGAGGGAAGGTAATGAATCTTGTGGTGTGTGTATTATCAATTGCTCCACTTCCCTTCATAAAAGAAAAAAATGTACTGTTGTAACAGACTTTGTCATGATATTCCCAAATCTATGCCTAGCATTTCTGTTTGATCCTAAAGTATATGTTCTTCCCATTGCACTGTTTCTGACTTTGAATCCAAGTGTGCATTCAGTTCCATGTTTCTGCATGGTCCAGTAGTAATGTGTATGGGTGGTGGTTTTCATAGAAGGTGTAGCCTGAGTCATGCCGAACTTTTCATTGTCTTTCTAAATTCATAAAAAGTTACTGAGCTTTTCATGAGGCATTTTTTTTTTTTTTTTTTTTTGTGAATGGTACTTACTGATACTTACTGTATTAACTGAAGTGGATTCCCCTATCCCCAAATTTTTGTTCATGTGTGTGTGGGGGACTGTGTGCCACGGTGTGCATATGGAGATTAGAGTTGTCTGTGCTCTACCATTGTCGCGCCCACCTCGCCAGCAAGGAAGACGCCACAATCAGGATTCTTCTGTACACACTTTATTGGGGACTGCCAAGCTGCTAGATGCGAAGACCTTGAACCAGGAAAGGCCACGGGTTATATAGGGTTCTTGACTGCATGCCCACTAATGATTGGTTACCAAAGGATATGTGACCGCCAGTGATTGGTTACTCCCTGGATACCTCATTAGCATCTGCCCACACCAGGTTGCTTGCATAAGTGAACATGCGCACTGTGCTTATTTACTTCAACTGTGACCAAGAAGAAACCAGAAACCGGCGCCATCTTGTAATGGCGTCTGCACAGCTCCTTACATACCATCTTTGATAAAAGTTTTTTTTTTTCTTTTTTTTCCGAGGTAGGGTCTCATTCTAGCCCAGGCTGACCTGGGATTCACTATGGAGTCTCAGGGTGGCCTCGAACTCACGGCAATCCGCCTACCTCTGCCTCCCGAGTGCTGGGATTAAAGGCGTGCACCACCACGCCCAGCTAGGCTTTCTTTTTTTCAATGTGCATTTTAAGAAACATTTTTTAATTGACAACTTCTAGACTTAAAATAAACCATGGTATTTCCTTCCCCTCTCCCACTTTCCCCTTTACAATTCCACTCTCCATCATATTCTCTCCCTCTCTGTGTTAGTCTATTTATTTTGTTTTTTTTTTGAGGTAGAGTCTCACTGTAGTCCAGGGTGATCTGGAGTCACTATGTAGCCTCAGGGTGGACTCACGCTCTCTGCAATCCTCCTACCTCTGCCTCCGAGTTCTGAGATTAAAGGTGTGTGCTACCACACCCAATTTCTCTTTTATTTTGATGTCATCATCTTTTTCTGTTACTATGAGGGTCTTGTGAAGGTATTGCTAGGCACTATGAGGTCATGGATATCGAGGCCAATTTCTGACTGGACAGGTGCATTGTAGAGCGGGGCTCTTCCTTTGGCTCTTACATTCTTTCTGCCGTCACTTCTGCAATGGACCCTGAGCCTTGGAGGGTGTGATTGAGATGTTTCAGTTCTAGACACTCCTCCGTACTTTCAGCCCAGCACTATATTGCCTTTTGGGTCATCCTAGTGGTCATTGCCATCTGAAAAGATGTGAGAGTAGAATTATCAGAAGTGAGAGTAGAATTAATACATGAATATGAACATTAAATGTAATGCTTTCAGGGCAGTTTGATGAGAATAATATCTATAAAACATTTAGCCAGACAAGAGCAGACTTTATACCCCTAATGCTCATGACCTCCCCTGCTGTAGGCTTGTGATTAGGTTTTCAGTACCAGGCACATATTCCCTCCCATAGAGTGGGCCTTCAGTCCAATTAGACAGTAACTGGTTTTCCCCAGAGCAGACATGCCACTATTGCACCCATTTTGTCATTTGGCCTGTCGGGCTAAACTTGAGTCTTCTGGTGTCCACTTATTTCACTGCTGATGACTGCAGTCTCCCATGAGGCTGCATACAGTGCAGCTTTTTCCAGCTTTCAGTTGGGTGGGCTACAGGGAGAAGGTTTTCAGCTCAGCACCAGCTTGATTTCTCAGTGACCTTGCCGCTCAGGCATGTGAAGTCTTCAGCAATAGGTCTTACCATCTCTTTCTCGTGGGGAACCAAGGGCCTTAGCAATAACCTGTAATGTTTTAGAGGCAACAAGGGACCTCCCTGGCCAACACCTCACTGGAAGGTATCCCATCCCTGGCACTGAAAATTTTCTAGTAATAATCTATGGCTTCTGGATGTGCCATTATTCAAAAAAGTAGGTTTTCATATGTCTGTCTTAGAATATCTTGAATTTTGATTGACCCCCCCCCCAATATCTTCCCCTGGCCATTCCCCTCCCTGTCATCTGTTCTTCTACTTACATATATACAATACCATCTCCTCCCTCTCTTATAGCCTTTTTCTAGCTTCTGCTACCAATTTTTGGTTCCAGCTCACTCACAAGTCTGAATGTTTGTAGCTAGGATCCACATATGAGAGAGTATATGTGATGTCTGGCTTTCTGGGCCTGGGTTACCTCATTTTGTATAATCCTTTCCAGATCCATCCGTTTTCCTGCAAATTTCATAAGTTCATTTTTCTTTACTGCTGAATAGAACTCCATTATGTAAATGTACCACATCTTTATTATCCATTCACCTGTTGAGGGACATCTAGGATGGTTCCATTTCCTAGCTATTGTGAATAGCGCAGCAATAAACATGGTTGTGCAAGTATTTCTAAGGTAGTGAGAAGAGTCATTAGGGTATATGCCTAGGAGTGCTATAGCTAAATCATATGGCAAATGTATTTTTAGCTGTCTCAAGAACCTCCACACTGATTTCCACAATGGCCATACTAGATTACATCCCCACCAACAGTGTAGAAGGGTTCCCCTTTTTCTGCATCCTTGCCAGCATTTTTTGTCATTGATGGTAGCCATTCTGACAGGAGTGAGATGGAATATCAAAGGAGTTTTCATTTGCATTTCCCTGGTGGCTCATGTGGTGGTTTGATTCAGGTAACCCCAAAAACTTAGATGTTCTGAGTGCTAGGTTCCCCAGCTGATGGCAATTGGAAATTAAAGCCTCCTGTAGGCCGTGTATTGTTGGAGGCAGGCTTATGGGTGTTATAGCCAGCTCCCCCTTGCTAGTGTTGAGCACACTCTCCTGTTCCTGTTGTCCACCTGATGTTGGCCAGGCAGTGATGTCCACCTTCTGCCCATGCCATTGTTTTCCCTGCCATCATGGAGCTTCCCCCTTAGGGCCTATAAGCCATAATAAACCTCCTTTTCTCCTCAAGCTGCTCTTGGTTGGGTGTTTTCTACCAGCAATGCGAACCTGGCTGCAACAGCTAAGGACGTAGAAGACTGTTTTAGGTGTTTATGTGCCATCTGTATTTCTTCCTTTGAGAACTCTTTGTTTAGTTCCATAGCCCATTTTTTTAAATCTTATTTTATTTTTTCTCAATTTTTAAAAACACTTTCCATGATTATAAAAAGTATCCCATGGTAATACCCTCCCCCCCTTTCCCCTTTTGAAATTCCATTCTCCATCATATCCTCTCCCCATCTAAATAAGTCTCTCATTTATTTTGATGTCATGATCTTTCCCTCCTCTTATGATGGTCTTGTGTAGGTAGTGTCAGGCAGAATGAGGTCATGGATGTACAGGCCATTTTGTGTCTGGAGGACCATGTTGTAAGGAGTCCTACCCTTCCTTTGGCTCTTACATTCTTTTCATCACTTCTTCCACATTAGACCCTGAGCCTTGGAAGGTGTGATTGCGATGTTACTCAGTACTCCAGTCACTTCTTTCCAGCACCATGATACCTTTTGAGTCGTCCCAAGGTCACTGTCATCTGAAAAGAGAAGATTCTTTACCCAAACTGAGAGTAGCGTTAATATAAGGGTATGAATATTAAGAGAAATGCTTACTGGGCAATTTGATTAGCATAGTATATACATTTTTCCAGACATCAGCAGATGTTATACCCCTAGGGCTCATGACAACCCCGGTTTTAAGTTTTCAGTATCAGGGATGTATTCCCTCCCTTGGAGTGGGCCTCCAGGCCAATTGGAGGGCAGATGGTTTCCACCATGACAGATGTGCCACTATTGCACCCATTGGCTCATTTGGCCTGGCTGCATAGCCCATTTTTAATTGGGTTGTTTGATATCTTATTGTTCTGTGTTTTGAGTTCTTTGTATATTCTGGATATTAATCCTTTGTCAGATATATAGCTGCCAAAGATTTTCTCCCAATCTGTAGGTTGTCTCTTTGCTCTGTTCATAGTGTCCTTTCCCGTACAAAAGCTTTGTCATTTCATGAGATCCCAGTAGTCAATTAGTGGTTTTATTTCCTGAGCAATTGGGGTAATATTCAGAAAGTCATTTCCTATGCCAATATGTTGAAGGTTTCCCCCTACCTTTTCCTCTAGCAATTTCAGAGTTTCAGGTCTGATATTAAGGTCCCTGATCCACTTGGATTTGATTCTTGTGCATGGGGATTGACAAGTATCTATTTTCATCTTTCTACATATAGATATCCAGTTTTCCCAGCACCACTTGTTGAAGAGGCTGTCTTTTCTCCAGTGAATATTTTTGGCATTTTTGTCCAAAATCAGATGGCTGTGGCTGCCTGGATTAACATCTAGGTTCTCTCTTGTGTTCCATTGATCTACATGTCTGTCTTTGCGCTTAAAATCGGCTATAGTGAGTGATACCACCAACCTTATTTTTGTTGCTCAAAATTGTTTTGCCTATTTAAAGGTTTTTTAACGCTTTCTAGTAAATTTTAGGATTGTTTTTCTTTTCTTCTTCTTTTATTTTTTTTATGAGGTAGGGTTTCACTCTAGCTCAGGCTGACCTGGAATTCACTATGTGGTCTCACGGTGGCCTTGAACTCACTGTGATCCTCCTACCTCTGCCTCCCAAGTGCTGGGATTAAAGGCATGTGCCATCATGCCTGGCTAGGATTGTTTTTCTATTTCTGTGAAGAATGCCATTTTATATGGGGATTGGCATTTTCACAATATTGATTCCTCCAATCCAAGAACATGGGGTGTTTTTCCATTTCCTTGTGTCTTCTGCAATTTCTCTCTTGAGTATTTTAATGTTCTCATTGTAGAGCTCCTTCACTTCCTTAGTTAAGTTTATTCCAAGGTACTTTTATTTTGTTTTTGAGGCAATTGTGAATGGGAGAGATTCCCTGATTTCATCCTCCGCATGTTTGTTGTTAGTATATAGGAAAGCTACTGATTTCTGTGTATTTATTTTGTATTCTTCTATGTTGCTAAAAGTGTTTATCAGCTCTAACAGTTTACTGGCAGAGTCTTTAGGGTCCTTTACGCATAGAATCATATCATCTGCAAATAATGATAATTTGATCTCTTCCTTTCCAATTTGTACCCCTTTTATGAGTGTCTCTTGCCTTATTGCTATAATTGTCTTCCAATACTACATTAAATGAAAGTGGGGACACTGGACACCCTTGTTTTATTCTTGAATTTCGTGGAAAAGCTTTGAGTTTTTTTGCCCATTTAGTATTATGTTGGCTGTATGTTTGTCATAAATATCTTTTATTATATTGAGATATGTTCCTTCTTTTCCCAGTTTCTGTAATACTTTTACCATGAAGCAATGTTGGATTTTGTCGAATGCCTTTTCCGTATCTATTGAGAAATGATCATATGTTTTTTGTCCTTCAGTCTATTTATATAAGTTATTACATTTATTGATTTGCATATGTTGAACCATCCCTGCATCTCTGGGATCAAGCCTTCTTGGTCAGGGTGAATGATTTTTCTGATATATTCTTGTAATCTGTTTGCCAATATTTTGTTCAGAATGCTTGTATCTTTGTTCATGAGGGAGATTGATCTATACTTTTTTTGTTCTGTCTTTGCCTGGATTTGTATGAGGGTGGTGTTGGCTTCATAGAAGGAGTTCAGTAGAATTGCTTCCTTTTCTTTTTTATGTAAAAGTTTGTGAAACAGTGCTGTTAGTTTTTCCATGGAGGTATGTTAAAATTCACCAGTGAATCCATCTGGGCCTGGACTTCTTTTAGTTGGGAGACTTTTTATAACTGCTTGGATCTCTGTACTTTTTATAGGTCTATTTAAATGGCTTATCTCATCTTGATTTAATTTTGGTAGGTCATAGGAATCAAGAAAATCATCTATTTCAGATTTTCAAATTTAGAGGCATATGTATTCTTCAAGTATGTCCTTATGATTTTCTGAATTTCTTTGCCACTTTTTGTAATGGTGCCTTTTCGTCTCTTAATTTTATTAATTTTTTTTTCTTCTCCTGGTCAGATTTGCTAAGGGTTTATCAATCTTGTTTATACTTTCAAAGAACCACCTCTTTGTTTCATTAACTCTTTGGATTTTTTTTGTTTTTGTTTCATACATTTCTGCCCCAATCTTTATTATTTCTTCCTGTGTACTGATTTTTGGTTTGCCTTCTTGTTTTCTCAAGGCCTTAAGGTGAAACATTAAATTGTTTACTTTTATAGCTATAAATTTCCCACTTAGGACTGCCTTCATTGTATCCCAAAGGTTTTCTCATAATCATTTGATATGTTGTATTCTCATTATCATTTGATTCTATGAATTTAGTGATTTCCTTTTTGATTTCTTCAATAACTCATTCATCATTCAATAGTGTACTGTTTAGTTAGTCTCCACGAATTTTTGTATGCTCTGTAGCTTTTCTTGCTGATTTGCACTTTAATTCCATTGTGGTCAGATAGAGTATAAGGGATTATTTCAGTTTCCCTGTATTTGCTGAGACTTGCTTTGTGTCTTAATATATGGTCTATTTTAGAGAATGTTCCATGTGCTGCTGAGAAAAAATATATATGCTGCAGCATTTGGATGGAATGTTCTCTAGATACCTGTTAGGTCCATTTGTTCCTTGACATCATTTAATCCAGATGTCTCTGTTTATTTTTTGCCACGATGACCTGTCATTTGATGAGAATGGGGTATTGAAGTTACCCATTGCAATTCTGTTTGGTGTTATCTATGATCTTAAGTCCAATAATACTTGTTTGATGAAACTGGGAGCCCCCATGTTAGGTGCATGTGTATTTAGGATTATAATGTCCTTCTGTAGGAGTGTTCCATTAATCAGTATAAAATGACCTTCTGTATCTTTCTTCACGAATGTTGGTTTGAAGTCTATCCTGTCAGATATTAGTACAGCAACCCCTGCTTGTTTTCTAGGCCTATTAGCTTGAAATACCATTTTCCATCCTTTCACCTTAAGACAGTGTCTATCATTTATTAAGAGATGAGTTTCCTGGAGGTGACAAATGGCAGGATCCTGCCATTTTATCCAGTCTGCAAGCCTGTGTCTTGTGGCTGGGGCATTGAGGCCACTGATAGTAAGAGTTTTTATCGAAAGCTATGTATTTATTCTTGCCTTTTTTTGTTTGTTTGTTTTGTAGTGTTTCCTGTTTCCCCTTTCTCTTTTTTTAACTGTTATTTGAGTATGGTTTATTATTTCCTATTTCCTCTTGTGTATGTTTTGCTTCCAACATGAAGGACTTCTTCATATATTTTCTATAGCACTGGTTTAGTTTTCATAAATTCCTTTAGCCTATTTTTATTGTGGAATGTTCTTATTTCACCATCAATTTGTATAGATAGCTTTGCATGATAAAGTAATCTTGGTTGACAGTTGTTATCTGCAGAGCTTGGAATATATTATCCTAAGCCCTTCAGGCTTTTAAAGTTTGTGTTGAGTAATCTGCTGTTATTCTGATGGGTTTGCCTTTGTAGGTGACTTGCTTTTCTCTCTAACTGCTTTCAATATATTTTCTTTGGTTTTGTGTTTAGTAGTTTAATTATAACATGGTGAGGAGAGGTTCTTCTGAGTTTTGTCTATTTGGTGTTTTAAAAGCTTCTTGTATCTGCATTGGCATTTCTTTCCCAGTTTGGGGAAATTTTTTTTGTATGGTTTTCTTGAAAACGCCTACTAATTCTTTAGATTGAAATTCTTCTCCCTGTACTATACCCTGAATTCCTTTTTATTATTACTATTATTATTATTATTATTTTGAGGGTCTTGCCATAGCTCAGCCTGACCTGGAATTCAGTATGTAGTCTCAGGGTGGCCTCGAACTCATGACGATCCTCCTACCTCTTTTTGATTGCTGGGATTAAAGGAGTGAGGCATCACATCTGGTTTATACCCTGGATTATATTTGATCTTTTCATAGTGTCTCGGATATCTTGGAATTCCCCTTAATACCGTCCTATTAGCTTGCCTTTCTCTTTGTTAGACTGTATTAGGTTGGTCACCTGGTGTTCTGGTTTAGACATTCTATTCTCTACTTCATTCATTGTAGTGGTGTACTTTCTAGAGTTTTTTATTTGACTGACTGTGTTCTTCAGAGCCAGAATTTCTGCCTGGTTTTTCTTTAATATTTCTATTTCCTTACTAATGAATTTCTTAAAATGTTTGTCAGGCATTTCATCTAAAACAGTCTCATTTGGGGTCATTTCTGATGGGTTTGTAGTTTTGGGTGGGATTGTCTTAATTCTTTGGGTTTCTTGTATTATGTTGTAGCAACTTTTGCATCCTGAAATGATTTGATGCTTGGGCTTTCTACTTATCTGCAGTGTTCTTAGATATGGCCATCCACCTTTTATATACGTTCATGATAGGAGTTTCAGGTGCCACGTGTAGCTCTGGTTCTGCAGTCCAACTGCAGAAGTGATCCCGGCGGCCGAGCTTGCAGCGTTCTGGTGGCCGGGCGGCGGGGGAGCACTTTACGGGCGCGTGCTAAGCGTCAGCCGAGCAGCCGCACACGCAAGACCGTCTTCCAAGGCCAGAGCCCCGTAGGTGTGCTGCTCTACACCTGTCATCCTGTCAGCTGGGAGGTAGGGATTTCCGTTCTGAATTGGATTCCAGGCCAGCCTGGATCTGCATCAGACCCTGTCCCCGATAATAACAGAAGCAAAAGACAAAGGCCCTGTAGATCTGAAAGTATCAAAGGCAACAGTACGGTAAAGCCGACCAAGAGTATGTAGCCCATAACCTTTCCTGTCATGGAAAGAGAGATTAGCACTTCCAGTGCAGGCCTGTGTGCCTTTTAGGGTGGCTTCCAACCTTGTCAGTGCTGAGTGCCCACCCGATCCCTGGGTGCCGTGCTGTGGAGCTGGACCAGCTGCGCTGGATGCCCTGCCGCTGGGGGTTGAATGCCAGAGGTTCCTGGTTCTGATGGCTGGGGGATGGGAGAGTGCAGAAGCCTGGAGTTGCTCACTTGGTCCCACCTGCCTCCCTTTCAGTAGCTTCTTAGTTGATCTCTGCTGTCTTTCCCTCAGGTTTCTTGACTTTGCGAGGAGGCTGATGCGATTGGAAAGACCCCTGTTTAGATGCCGCTCTGCTGGCACCTGGCTGCCTCTCGGATTCTGGCTGTTTTCCTCCTTCTGGTGGGTCTTGATCTCTCCCACTTCTCCGCTGTGTCTAAGAAGAACCTGTACTCCTTCACTTTTCAAAAGAAGAGTGCATTTTGCTGTGGTTTTGCTTATTAAATTCCTCCCTTGGCTGATTTGGCATGGCTGTTCTGCTGCCATCTTACCCAGGGTTTCTTGATTATTTTGATTGAGAACTGTAGTATGTGAACGTGTTCCTTTCCCTTTGTCTTACCCCTCTCCCCTGAGGACTGTCCTCTTTTAGGGAGGTGCTTCCTGTGACACAGGGTGTCTTAACAGTTGTGAAAGACCAGCCTGTGACCTTTCACTTAAGTAGACCTGCCTGCCGTTGCCCAGGCAAGCGGGGATTAGAGGTGTCTGTACCATTTTGTAGTTAGCTTTCCTGGGTTCTGGGGACTTGAGCGTGGTGAAACTTGGTCTTCAGGCTTTACAAACAGGCACACATTTATCCAATGAGCCATCTCGCAGCCCAACTAAAAGTTGTTAAAGCATACAGACATGCACGTGCCTGTTCCATTTTGTTGTTAGTGATGCCATGCTGGAGTTATCCTACAAACCGCTGTCAACGCTTTTCACAGTTTTTATTTTCAAATATTTTTACTTTTTTATCTGCAAGCAGAGGAGACAGAATGAGAGAGAGAGGGTATGAGTGGGCGTGCCAGGGCTTCTAACCTTGGCAACGAACTCCAGTTGCATATGACGTTTCGTGCATCTGCCTTTATGTGGGTACTAAGGAAACAAACCAGGGTTATTAGTCTTTGCAGGCAAGCATCTTAACTTCTGAGCCATCCTTCTTGCCCAAGTATTTAATCGTTTTAAAGATAAAATGGATTAATTTTATTGCCTCTGAAAGTCTGTGAAGTTATTTGTCAACAGCTAAGTTACATTACTTGTTTTAGTAGAAGTGAAAGTGGTTCACCTTGAATTTGGCTTCGTTAGCACCATCTCAGAGGTTTGCTGTGTTGATGTATTGTCATGAGAACTGTACTTTGATGAAGAAGAGTACTTATCACATAAAAGAAAAATGTTAATATAGCCATAGGAACAGCATTTCTAGAATAGATGTTAGAATTTCTTATAAATTAAGAGAGGTCTGTGTGACTAATTCATGTTTTAAGAAATATTGACACTTAGTTTGGACCATCTGCTTCATCTCTTAAAACATCTGTATTATTTTTGAGAGAGAGATACAGAGAATGAGTGTTGCAGTCTTTCATCCACTGTGAATGGACCCTAGACACGTGTGCCGCCTTGTGCACATGTGTGACATTGCACACTTGCGTCATTGTTTGTCTGGCTGCATGGTACATGGAGGTATGAATATGTGTTCTCAGGCTTAGCAGGCAAGCGCCTTAGCCACTAAGCCATCTCTGCAGCCCTAGAACATTTTTGATTGCTTGTTTATTTTGCAAGGTAGGGTTTCACTCCAGCCCAGGCTGAGCTGGAATTTACTGTGTGTTCTCAGGGTGGCCTCAAACTCACTGTGGTCCTCCTTTCTCTGCCTTCCGGGTGCTGGGATTAAAGGTGTGCACCACCACACCAACTTTTAAGGTGTGCACCACCACACCAGCTTTTAAAACATCTTTAAAAAAAATATTTTGTTTTTATTACTTATTTATTTGACAGAGAAGTAGGGAGAGAGAGGAAGAGAATGGGTGTGCCAGGGCCTCCACTCACTGCAAACCAACTCCAGATGCATGTGCCCCTTGTGCATCTGGCTAACGTGGGTCCTAGGAAATCGAACCTGGGTCCTTTGGCTTTGCACGCAAATGCCTTAACCACTAAACCATCCCTCTAGCCCCTAAAACATCTTTTAATTTCAGAGGAATGTTAAAGAAGGAAGCAGTACATTAATGTGTGGATAAAGATATGCATTATCACTTAACATAAAATAGCTTTATGAATACTTAGTGTAGGATTTATTTTTCCCTAAATTCTATAGATTGCTCAGTTTTTTTTAGTAAGTGCCAAAACAACATAAGAAAGTAGTCTAGAATCCCTTTCCTTCCTCCCTATCTCCTCTTCCCGCTTTGCTCTCTCCCCCATTCATCCATTTGCTCCTTCTTCAGTATTGAGATAACTCAGCGCTATGCATTCCAGACAGACATTCTCCCAGTGAGCTATATCGCCCAACCCATCTGCCTTTTCAGATGCATGGTAATTTCTTCATGCATCTTTGCACTTTGTCGTCTTAGTTCTGCTGAACATCAAGAAAAGGAAAACAAGTACATTTGTCCTAGTTACAGGCAGTAGGAGGTACATAGTACAGCCAGTAATTTTTCTAAATTTGTTCAAATCTAAATATTGCCAAGCTTCTAGATTTAACCAGTTTGCCGGACATACAGTGTTGGGAGAAACATGTTAAACTACACATTTAAAAAGTGGTGGTGGTGCACACCTTTAATCCCAGCACTGAGGAGGCAGAGGTAGGAGGATTGCACTGCTTGAGGCCAGCCTGAGGCTATATAGTGAATGGATTGAAGTGAGACCCTACCTCAACCCCCCCCCCGAAAAAAAGTTGAAAATTGAAGAGTACCACTGTCCAATACGAAAGACCCTAGTTGGTTGGAGCAAGTTAAATTAATTTTAGTAAAATTAAAAATTAGCCAGTCATAGTGGTGCATACCTTTAAATCCCAGCATTTGGGAGAGGTAGGAGGATTGCTGTGAGTGCGAGGCTAACCTGAGACTACATAATGAATTCCAGTCAGCTTGAACTAGAGCAAGACCCTACCTCAAAAAAAAAAAAAAAAAAAAAAAAAAAAAAAAAAAAGCCAAAAAACCAGAAACAACAATAAATTAGCCTTCCTTTATGCTAATTCCATTTCAAGGGCCCAGTTGCCTCATCAAGCCCGTGGCTGAGTCTTGAACATTGGATACAGCTGTTGTAGAAGAATGGGAATGGATAATAGAAAATATGTGCAGTTTCCAGGTGGCTACAGGGGAAGAAATTAGAATGATAAAAATGAAAGTTTAAAACAAAAAAAAAGAAAGCCCTGCTTTGGTGTTACATAGCTTTTTTTTTTTAATTTTTTTTTTGGTTCATTATTTATTTATTTATTTGAGAGCGACAGACAGAGAGAGAAAGACACATAGAGGGAAAGAGAGAGAATGGGCGAGCCCGGGCTTCCAGCCACTGCAAACGAACTCTAGACGCGTGCGCCCCCTTGTGCATCTGGCTAACGTGGGACCTGGGGAACCGAGCCTCGAACCGGGGTCCTTAGGCTTCACAGGCAAGCGCTTAACCGCTAAGCCATCTCTCCAGCCCGGTACATAGCTTTAATCCCACTTTAATCCCAGCTTGTGAGAGAAGGGAGGCTGAGGTAGCAAGCTCTCTATGTGAGTTTGAGGCTAGCCAGGCGTACAGAGTGAGTTCCAGGTCAGCCTGAGCTATCTCTCTATCTCGAAGAAAAACAAGCAAAAGAAAAGGGAATTTTACCAAAAGCAAGTCAATTAGAAAGCACAAAAGGATTGATCTAACTTTAATTCACATATCAGTGATTATATTAAATTTATATAATCAAACATCAGGCCCAGGCTGACCTGGAATTCACTATGTAATCTCAGGCTGGACTCAAACTCATAGCCATGTTCCTCCCTTAGCCTCCTAGTGCAATGGGATTAAAGGCATATACCAACAGCCATGCATGACCAAAAATTCTTGTTTTAGATACATTTGTTGTACTTCGTGGGTTCTCTGAGAAAATCTGAAAAGTTGCATTAAGTGTGTGAATTCGATAATAAGAACGCAGCAGCTGTGAGCACAGCTGACGACAATGCTGCTCTGCCTCGTCGCCTACGTAAAGCCGCGCTTGTTACCTCACAGCGCCTGCAGGCTGTGCGGCTCCATTGAGGGCTCCTTCTGGAAATCTGACCTTTAGCAGATGTTTGAGAAATTGCCACACAGCATGGTCAGCCAGCTAGACAGTTTCCCCTTGTTATTTCACAGGCCTTTCATGTGTTTCTAACATGCCAGAGAAATGTTCCACTCTTTCTCATAATATCAGAAGCTTTGTAAAATATTAAGCACATGTTGAAAAATAATTCATTGAGCTGGGTGTGGTGGCACACACCTTTAATTCCAGCACTTGGGAGGCAGAGGTAGGAAGATCACTGTGGGTTCAAGGCCAGCCTGAGACTACATAGTGAATTCCAGGTCAGCCTGGGCTAGAGTGAAACTCTACCTTGAAAAACAAAATAATTACAAAAAAATATAAATAAAAAGAAAGGAAAAAGGAAAAAAAAATCATTGTAATAGGATCTTTAAAAACAAATCTTAATTATTGAGTTAATACTTCAGAGATTCAAATGTAAAATATTTTTGACTGGAGTTGTAATTATGGTTAATATTTTCTTGGTCATATTTACTTTACATAATTTAACCATTATTGCAAGTTTCTCATAATATAGAGTTCTTATTTAATTTTAGGTACCTTGTTGTTTATAAATATCTTTAATAAACTTTTGATAGGGATTGTTCACTGAGCAATTATTCTATCTGAAACTTGTGTCCACATTGAAACCTGCTTTCTGAAGAAGGACAGTAGTTTCTAGATGACATAATAGGTTCAGCTTTGCAGCTCGGGGAGTTCAGCAGGAACACTGCAGGCTCTGTTTTCTTGAGCTACCCGTTGAGTGCACAGAAAGGGGAGAAGGGGTGCTGTACTGCTGGAGAGTTAGGTGGTGAGTCAGCGGGACTGCATCTTAACTGCGGCTGCTGGTTTCCGCGGGGCTTGGCAGTTGCTTTCCATTGTGCTAACTACCTAAAGAAAAGTTTTGTCTTAAGCAACATTTGGGGAATATAATCTTCTATATTTTCCTTAATGGTTTTACAGCCATTTTGAATGCCTTTAGACTTACATACTAAATTAGTTCTTCCAGAGAATTATTATTTGTAAAGGATTAGTATCTATGTGTCTATCACCTTTAAAAAAATGAAAGCTGGGCGTGGTGGCACACACCTTTAATTCCAGCACTCGGGAGGCAGAGGTAGGAGGATTGCCATGAGTTTGAGGCTACCCTGAGACTCCATAGTGAATTCCAGGTCAGCCTGAGCTAGAATGAGACCCTACCTCGAAAATAAAAAGAAAATGAAATATCAGGCTGGAGAGATGGCTTAGTAGTTAAGGTGTTTGCTTGTGAAGCCTAAGGATCCCAGTTTGATTCTCCAGGACCCACGTAAGCCAGATATACAAGGTGGCGCATCCATTTGGAGTTTGTTTGTAATGCCTGGTGGCCCTGGCATGCCCATTCTCTCTCTCTCTCTCTCTCTCTCTCTCTCTCTCTCTCTCTCCTCTCTCGTTCTCTGTGCCTCCCTCCCTCCCCCCTTTCTCTGTCACTCTCAAATAAATAAAAATAAAAAAAAATTAAAAATGAAATGTCACATTCACTATTTGGAGCTCTAAGAATATGCTGAATGCACATGAACTGAGTGAAGGGCAGATATCAAATTGCTTATAAGACTGTGTTTCACTAGATGAGAAAGGCAGCATAATGTATGAAACTGCTAGCTTAATGAATAAGCATTGATCCCTGGTATCACCCCCATGCAAAAAGGTAAGATGCCAGGTTTTACAGGTTTAATTTTAATGAAGTGTGTTTGATCTATATACTTGTCTGTTCTAGAAATCATACCCTTCTTCTTTAGTGTTATCTATTTGGGTGTGGGTGTGGTGTGTGCAGGGCTTCTCACTACTACAAACGAACACCAAATGCTTGCTTGTGCCAACTTTTGCATCTGGCTTTAGGTGGGTGCTTGCTGGGAAATTGAACCCATTTAGCAGTCTAACAAGACTTTTCTGAACTGGGGTTCTCTGGGTAATCTTACTTTTATATACAGTCATGCTGTTGCACTTTATTTTCAAAATCAGCGGATTTTTAGATGCCAGAATTTCCAAGTAAGGGTATTGTCATACCATACTCTTTCTAAGACCTTATTTAAGGGAGAATCTTGCAGGAGGAAAATAAGATACAACTTTAAACATAAACAGATTTGAAAGGGATATCAAATATTTGGAGAGTGTGGACTTTTGGGATCCTGATTTGAACAAACTGGGGGAAAAAAGCAAAGAAACTGGGAAACTTCAATGTTTACTAATTATAAATGTATTTAATGGTCATGTTGAAAATTCTTTAAGTTCATGACTTTATAGTAACCCATTATGCCATAGTCTCAGTAATAAAATGCTCTTTTTTACTTTTTGTGTGTGTTTTGAGGTAGGGTCTCGCTCTAGAGCCCAGGCTGACCTGGAATTCACTGTGTAATCTCAGGGTGACCTCAGACTCATGGTGATCTCCTGCCTCTGCCACCCTAGTGCTGGGATTAAAGGTGTGTGCCACCACATCTGGGTAAAATGTTATTTTCAGAATAGCTTTTCATGTATCTACAGTCAGGAATTTATAGCATATAAATGGCTAAAGACTTTTAGTTTTCATTCTTTTGAAGATCCATACATTAAAAGATGTGATCAATCAATAATAGTGATTTTTGTTTGAAAGTTTTGTGCTTATTTATTAAGTTCAGGTATTGCAGTTGGCCAAGTAGAATGAAAGAACAAAATTTGTAAACTTTTTGTATGTGTATTGGATGTATTTGTGTGTGTGTGCATACGTGTTTGAATGTGCTGATGGAGGCTTGGGGCTGGATGTCTTTATGTGTGTGTGTTCATACGTGTTTGAACATGCTGATGGAGGCTTGGGGTTGGATGTATTTATGTGTGTGTGTTCATACGTGTTTGAATGTGCTGATAGAGGCTTGGGGCTGGATTTATTTATGTGTGTGTGTTCATACGTGTCTGAACTGCTGATGGAGGCTTGGGGCTGGATGTATTTATGTGTGTGTGTTCATACGTGTCTGAACTGCTGATGGAGGCTTGGGGTTGGATGTATTTATGTGTGTGTGTTCATACGTGTTTGATCGTGCTGATGGAGGCTTGGGGCTGGATGTATTTATGTGTGTGTGTTCATACGTGTTTGAACGTGCTGATGGAGGCTTGGGGCTGGATGTATTTATGTGTGTGTGTTCATATGTGTTTGAACGTGCTGATGGAGGCTTGGGGCTGGATGTATTTATGTGTGTGTTCATACGTGTTTGAACGTGCTGATGGAGGCTTGGGGCTGGATGTATTTATGTGTGTGTTCATACATGTTTGAATGTGCTGATGGAAGCTTGGGGTGCATCATGTGTCCTACTCACTTGCTTTCCACCTTTTTAAATTAAAAATTGTTTTAAATAATTCATTGGACCATTTTCTTATTAAAAATGTATTTATTTTGTGTAGTGTGTATGTCTGTGTATATAGGCATGCCAGAGTCTCTTACTGAATAAAAAGCCCATCTGGCTGTATATGGGTGGTTGGGGAATTGAACTTAGGTTAAAGGCTTTAAAAATAAGTGCCTTTGGGCTGGAGAGATGGCTTAGTGGTTAAGTGCTTGCCTGTGAAGCCTAAGGACCCTGGTTCGAGGTTCGATTCCCCAGGACCCATGTTAGCCAGATGCACGGGGGGGGGGGGGGAGTCGCATGCATCTGGAGTTCTTTTGCAGTGGCTGGAGCCCTGACGTACCCATTCTCCCTCTCCCCCCACTTTCTTTCTTTCTGTGTGTGGCTCTCGAATTAATAAATAAAAATAAACCAAAAAATTTTTTAAAAAAATAAGTGCCTTTATTCTCTGAACCATCTCCCCAGCTAGTCCCAGCACCCTGGAGGCTGAGGTAGGAGGAATGCGGCCATGAGTTTGAAGCCCGCCTGGGGTTACAGAGTTGAGTTCTAGGTTAGCCTGGGCTATAGTGAGTGTGCCTGCCTGGGAAAAAAAAAGAATAATTAATTAATGTGTGCACAATGCCTGGCTCTTTTGTCAATGCAAAGGAATGCCTGTTTGGCTTTACATAGGTGGCTGGGGAATTGAACCCAAGTTCAGTGATTAAAAGCATTTGCTTGAAAAGCTTGCCAGTCCACCCATTAAAAATATATTTGAGTGAGAGGGATGGAGAGAGAGAGAGAGACAATGGGCATACCGGGACCTCTAGGCATTGCAAATCAACTCCAGATGCATATGCCACCTTGCACATCTGGGTTTACGTGGGTATGGGGAATTGAGCCTGGGTTCTTAGGCTTTACAGGCAAATGCCTTAACTTCTAAGCCATCTCTTCAGCCCCTAATCCTATTTTATAAAATTAATTAATTTATTTGCAAGCAGAGAGGGTGGGGCAGACAGACAGAGCATATGCACACTATGGCCTCCAGCCTCTGCAAAGGAACTCCAGATGTATTCACCATTTTGGGCATCTGGCTTTATATGGGTATTGGGAAATCAAACACAGTCTTTTGGGCTCTGTAGGCAAGTGCGTAACCTATAAGCTATCTCTTTAGCCCCACCCTTTTTCTAAAATAGATATTTTTTTATTTATTTGAGTGAGAGAAAGAAAGAAGGAGGGAGAGGGAGGGGAATGAGAATGGGTGCACCAGGGCCTCCAGCCACTGCAAACGAACTCCAGATGCATGCGCCCCTTGTGCATAATGAATGCTAGGTCAGCCTAGGCTAGTGAGTCCCTACCTTGAGAAACGAAAAGCACACTTAAGTGAATAAATAAAATGAAGTGATTTCACATTTTTTTCTTGTGGTGTGTGTTGGGATGGGCATGCCCTGGGCACCAGTGCGGAGGCGCCCTCCTTTGTTGCTCTTCTGCCTTATTTCTCTGAGACAGTCTTTCATTGAACTTGGAGCGTTTGTGCTGTTTTTTTGGTTAGACTGGCTGACTAGGGAACCCATCGATGCTCCTGTCTCTGTCTCCTTTTCCCACCAGTGCAGCGGCTTATGGCCATGCCCAACCTTTTACGTGGGCACTGGAGATCGGACTCGGGTTCTCAGGCTTATGAGCAAAGTGCCCCTCACTGCTGACTTTTCTCCCTACTCCACGTGAAGAGCTCTCGTTCTGTGGTTTCTGAAAACTGTGTGCTCCTTTTGATCAGATTCCCTAAGCCTCAGCATTCTAAATAGAAATACTTACTCCATGGGGATTGAATTGCAAGTTACAGTGAGGCTCAGAGTTTGCTATTCTCTGGTTTTTAACTTTTATGTGAAAGACAGTTTTCCATATTGAGTATAATTAAATTATTTGATCTTGCTACCTATGCCATAGCTTACAAAGTACATACTTGATGCAAATATAGCCATATCAGTACTTTATTTATTTGAGAACGAGGCATGCATGATGATGGGTCCTGGGGAGTAGAACCTTGGGCTTCCTTAGGCTTCGCAGGCAAGTGCCTTAACCACTAAGCCATCCCTCCAGTTCTCAATACATTGTTAAGTAGTTTGGCACAGGAACTTTCATCAGCAGATATAACAAGTCACTAGACTGATTAGCATTCTATTATTGGGGAATTTGAACATAGAAGTTAGAGTCAAAGAAAAGAAAGTAGCCCAAGTCATTTACTAACACTCTGAAGTAAACTGATGAATCATTGAGGTAACAGTTACTTGCTCTGAAAATGACTTGAGATGACCTCTAAGACCTTGAACAACAATAAACTGCTTATTAAGGTAATGCAAATATAGCCAAAATAGTCGTAAAAAGAATTTTAAAAAGAATCTGAGGGCTGGAGAGATGGCTTAGTGGTTAAGGCACTTGCCTGCAAAGCCAAAGGACCTCGGTTTGATTCCCCAGGACCCACGTAAGCCACGTGCACAAGGGGGCACATGCATCTGGAGTTCATTTGCAGTGGCTGGAAGCCCTGGAGTGCCCATTCTCTGTGTCTCTCTCTCATTCTGCCTCTTTCACTCTCTCAAATAAATAAATAAAAACAAAACATTTACAAAAGAATTTGAGAAGACATTATTATATGTAAAGGTTTTATATAGAGATATGTAGGATTTAAAATGTGTTTATTTTAAATCCTCCAGTGGCCTAATAGAGAAGGCCTTGGCCTCCTAAAATGTGTTTATTTGAGGAGCTCATAGTGAAGCTAAAATTATTCTGAATGACTGAGTTTTCAGTTAAGTTTCTTTCTGAGGTGCCAAGGTATTGGTTTCCTATTTAAACTACATAGTGAGTTCTAGGCTGGTTTGGTTGAGACTGTCTCAAAACACAAAACAAATTAGAGTGAATTTGGTCAAAGTACATGATATACTTGAGTGAAAATGTCTTTGTAAAGTCTGTCATTACTTTATGTACTATAATTATGCACCAATTAAGACAAATCAACCACAGTCTTGGGAATTTCTTTGTTGTAGATAGCATTTTTATCTGTCTGCCAAATTAAATGTTTTATTAGTGTGTTAGGTGAGGAAACATTCTTTTAAGTTCTACTAATTTATTACCAATAGTCAATGCTAAGTGCTTTGTAAATACTATAAAGAGAACACGGAATGCTGTTGCAGTCAGGTTCTCATTGCTGGTAGAAGTCATCCAACCAAGAGCAACTTGTGGGAAAAAAGAGGTTTATTTTGGCTTCCAGGCTCGAGGGGAAGTTCCACGATGGCACGGGAAAGCGATGGCATGAGCAGAGGGTGGACATCACCCCCTCCCACCCGCCTCCTGCTCGATATCAGGTGGACAGCAGCAACAGAAGAGTGTGCTGAACACTGGCAAGGGAAAGCTGCCTGTAACACCCATAAGCCCGCCCCCAACAATGCATGGCTTCCAGGAGGCTTTAATTCCCAAATCTCCATCAGCTGCAAACCCAGCATTCCGATCACCTGAGTTTAGGGGGCTCTGAATCCCACCAGTACAAATGCTGTATGCTGCATCACTGTAGTGTGGCTTTAGTTCTGTGCTTCAGCATCTAAAAAATTATTGTGGCAGGTAAATAGGGAAAATTCAAAGTTAAAATAAAGTAAAACCAGAATTTGTTTTTAGTAATGTGAATAAAAGGATTTTTACATGTAAAATAATGTGAATAAAAGAATTTTTACATGTAAAATTTCAAAGAAAGCGGGGTTCTCTGTGGCCACTCTGGAGTTACTTAAGTGGGTCACTCGTGGGTGGTTTTGGGCTCTTGCTAGGTGGTGGAGTCCGTGCCCATGCAGTGTCTTCTGGAGTTAAGACTTAGGGCATGCTTTTCTTTCTAGTGAAGTTGTTTTTGCTGTAGCTAAGTTTTCAAATCAGGGCTAGAGAAATGGCTCAGTGGTTAAAAGCCTAAGGACCCAGGTTCAATTCCCTAGTACCCACATAAGCCAGATGTCTGAGGGTTCACATGCTGCTAGAGTTAGAATGCAGTAGCTAGAGGCTCTGGCTTGCTCCTTCTACTTCTCCTTCTCATCAATAAATAAAATATTTTTAAAATTAAGTTTTCATATTCACATTTGAGATGGCTTAGCAGTTAAGGTACTTCCCCGTGGAGCCTAAGGACCCAAGTTTGATTCTCCATGGCCTGTGTAAGCCAGATGCACAAGGTGGCACATGCATCTAGAGTTCGTTTGCAGTGATTAGAGGCCCTGGTGTGCCCGTTCTCTCTCTCCCTTCCTCTGTAATAAATAATTAAAAATATAAAACAACAACAAAATAAAACAGAAGTCATCATAAATTGCTCAGGCCAGCCTCAGGCTGCTGGAACCTAAATAATCAAATAATCCTTCTCTCTAGGACTGAAAGTATACAAATACCACTTCACAGATTTTCGGGTTTCTCTTGCTTTGAATCTTTTTACTGTAAGCCCCATGCCCATATTTCATTGCTTATGTAACTTGAACTTTATGTTGTTACATTGGAATGTTTCTAGATGTGTTTTATGCTTTTTTCTTTAAGCATATATTCATTCCACTTAATGAATTTTCCTTTTCCTTTTTTTGTTTATTTTTTATTAACAGCTTCCATGATTGTAAACAATATCCCTTGGTGTGCCCTCCCTCTCCCCCCTTTCCCCTTTGAAACTCTACTCTCCATCATATCCCCCCTCCTCTCAATCAGTCTCTCCTTTATTTTTATTTTTATATATTTATTTGTTTTTTTTTTTTGTTTTGTTTTGTTTTGTTTTTGTTTTTGGAGGTAGGGTCTCACTCTAGCTCAGGCTGACCTGTAATTCAGTATGTCGTGAGGGTGGCCTCGAACTCTCGTGATTCTCCTACCTCTGCCTCCTCCCTAGTGCTGGGATTAAAGGTGTGCGCCACCACGCTCAGCTCTCTCTTTTATTTTGATGTCATGATCTTTTCCTCCAATTATGATGATCTTGAGTGAGTAGTGACAGACACTGTGAGGTCATGGATATCCAGGCCATTTTGTGTCTGCAGGAGCACATTGTAAGGAGTCCTACCCTTCCTTTGGCTCTTACATTTTTCCATCACCTCTTCTGCAGTGGACCCTGAATTTTCCTTTTTCATCTGGAAAATGCTGTTTGTTTCTTCAAATCCCAGTTAAGTGTAACGTTCTTCATATTGATTTTCTCAGCTTTTCTAGGCTGAATTTTTTACTCTTCTGTACTGTTAAAATAGTGACATGGTTGTATTACTGCTAACATTAACATTTGTTTGTCACTTTTTCCCCCTTGAGGTAGGTCTCATAGTAGCCCAGGACGCCCTGCCTCCCAGTTGCTGCAGTTAAGGGCGTGCGCCACCACGCCCAGTGTTCGTCACTACTGAACGCACTTTCACAGTGGCCTTCGGGTTATCTGAAAAGTATCTTTAATCTTCCTTTCAGTTTGTTATCTCTCTTGTGCCTTGCACTATTGCTGACACATACTAGGCACTTAAATAATTTTTCAGGCATTGCAGGCATGTGTGATGAACGATTGAACTAAAATATATAGAAACTATTATATAAGAACAGATTTATAAGAATGTATTAGAATTTAAATGGAATGCTATTATTTCTGAAACCACAGCATATAATTGATGTCAGTAAGTTAGTAAGTTACAGCATTTTATCATACATTTAATGAAACCCAATAGTGGTAATGTTCTAAATGTCAAAAAAACATTTCCTATTTAAAAACCGTTTCAAGTATTGATAATAAAACAGGACAAAAAATTGAAAATATGGATTGTTTATTTATTCCTCCTTCAGGACATGTGCTAATGGGCTGGGAGTGTGGCTCAGTGGTAGAGCCCTTACTTAGTAGGTGTTTCATCCCAGGTTTCAAAGAAAGAATTTTTGCTATAAATAAGCTGTTTAACCCTCACATAGCTTACAAATGAAGGTTAGTAGATATACAGGTTACATACAGCACATGAATTTACATAATTTTTATTTGGATATTCTTAAAACCTATAAACATGGCGTGCATAGCCATGTGTTTTTGGGGTGGGTGTTGGCAATTGAACCAGTTCCTCAAGCTGTGTAACAAGCTCTTAGCTGCAGTGAGCATCGCCTCTGCTTCACGTCACTTTCGTGGATGTTAAGGATGCTTTCAAAGATTTTTGGCATTTTTGTTTCTTGTGAAAACTGACTTGTCTGTTCAGTTATTAGCCCATTTATTGGTTGGATTGGTGAGTTATTTACTTTTTTAAATTATTTCTATTTATTTGAGTGAGGCAGAGAAAAGAGAGCAAGAAGGAGAGAGAGAATGGGTGAGCCAGGGCCTCCAGCCACTGGAAACTTTTAACTCCAGACACCTGTGCCACCTTGTGCATCCACCTTATGTGGGTCCTGGGGGATCAAACCTGGGTCCTTTGGCTTTGCAGGAAAGCACCTTAACCGCTAAGCCATTTCTCTAGCCAGGTAATTAATTTTTGTAGTTGTCCACATTAGCTCTAAATCCCCTGTCTGAGGTATAGTCGGAAGAGACTTCCTTCTCACTCTGTGGTCTTTCTAAAATGTGGTGATTGTTTTCTTGATTGTGTAGAAGTTTTTTCTTCAGTCTTTTTGGAGTGGTGTGTGTGCCAAGGTGCACCTGTGAAAGTCAAAGAATAACCCTCAATGTCACCCTCACCTCCCTCCTTGTTTGAGGCAGGGTCTTTGTTCAGTGCTGCATGAAGTAGGCTGTTGAGTATTCTCCTGTCTGCCTCCCACCTCACTGCAGGCACACAGGATTACAGTTGCCTGCTATACGTGTCAGACGTTTTAATATCGATTCTGGAGAACTGAACTTCGGCACTCACACTTCTACAGCAAACCCTTTATCCACCGAGTTACTAACCAGCCTGAGAACTTTTTAAATTTCACGTAATCAGTTGTGGCGCTTGGGGCTGTTTCCTAGGAAGGTGGAGCTCTTTTCAGAAAGTACTTTCCCATGCCTATGTGCTCATCATATGTTTTCCTATTCTGTAGATGCTTCAAGTCTTTTTAAGTTTAAAGGGTTACAGTCTTTGATACATTTGGAGTTGTGTGCAGGGCGAGAGGGCACTACTTTCACACTACCTATGTATATCCAGTGTTTTGTTTTTCCCCCGCACCATATGTTGAAGACACTGTCTTTCCCCAGTGTATGGAAAATAGATGGCTGTTGCTGTGTATATTATTTTTGGGGCCTTCCCTTTTATTGGGTTGGAACACATGTCTAGAATTGCAGATGTGTGCCACAATACCTGATTTACAAGGCATTGGAAATCAGTCCGAGGGCCTCATGCGAATAGGCAAGTATTCTACCAACTGGAATACATCCCATGTTCCCCCTTCGATTTCTTATTAAAATTATGTATATTGATCAATATATCTTATTTTCTTAGGTATCCCATCTTTTTTTTTTTCTTCTTGGTTTGTCAAGGTAGGGTTTCACTCTAGCCCAGGATGACCTGGAATTCACTCTGTAGTTTCAGGGTGGCCTTGAGCTCATGGCAATCCTCCTACCTCTGCTTCCCGAGTGCTGGGATTAAAGGTGCATGCCACCATGCCTGGCATAATAAGCAATTTTTTTTTTAAATTTATTTATTTGAGAGCGACAGACACAGAGAGAAAGACAGATAGAGGGAGAGAGAGAGAATGGGCGCGCCAGGGCTTCCAGCCTCTGCAAATGATCTCCAGACGCGTGCGCCCCCTTGTGCATCTGGCTAACGTGGGACCTGGGGAACCGAGCCTCGAACTGGGGTCCTTAGGCTTCACAGGCAAGCGCTTAACCGCTAAGCCATCTCTCCAGCCCAATAGGCAATTTTTTAAAAAAATATTTATTTATTTATTTGAGAGCGACAGACACAGAGAGAAAGACAGATAGAGGGAGAGAGAGAGAATGGGCACGCCAGGGCTTCCAGCCTCTGCAAACGAACTCTAGACACATGCGCCCCCTTGTGTATCTGGCTAACATGGGACCTGGGGAACCGAGCCTCGAACCGGGGTCCTTAGGCTTCACAGGCAAGTGCTTAACCGCTAAGCCATCTCTCCAGCCCACAATAATAGGCAATTTTTAAGGAGCTATAAATTTTGAAAATTTTCATATCAACTGTAGTAATAATAGTTCATAATGAACAATAGCATAGCAAAAGCCCTGAGAAAATAACCTTTGCTAAAATTGAATATCTTATCTCATGACTTACTTGGCTTCTTCTGATGCCTAATTTATAAATAAAAAGATCGAGTGTTATCTATACTGTGCACTTTGAGGAATGTTAATGTAGCTAGCACTTTTATTTGAAAGATTTTTAGTGGTTAAGCAGCATCAAACTGAAGTTGCAGTTTAGTTTTGGCAAAACCACATGGTAAGTTTTTCCAATATCACGTAACTCACTTTCCTTTTAAAGTAAATGAAGCAGCATGAGGCCTGTATTGTACCTTGTTGGTGTGATCAGCTTATAATTATTTAAACCAAGTTAAGAATTGCTAAATTTAGCTTAGTATGGTGGCCTTTGCCTGTAATTTAAGGCTAAGACAGAAAGATTGTCATGAGTACAAGACCAGTCAGGGCTAAATCATAAGACCTTGTTTCAAAAAGCAAAAAGATTATGAGCTGGAGAGATGGCTCAGTGGTTAAGGTGCTTCCCTGCAAAACTAAAGGACCTGACTTCAATTCTCCACTACCCACATAATGCCAGATGTACAAAGTGGTGCACGTGTCTGGAGTTTGTTTGCAATGACATGTCCTTTCTCTTTCTATGTGCTTCTCTCTCAAATAAAACATTTTAGACAAAATTATGAATGAGAAAGGAATTTGGTAGCCTTTTAGTTGCCAGTTGTGAAAATGCATTGTTCTAATATCTTGGGCATGGTGGTACATGCTTTTAATCTCAGGAAGATGGAAGTAGGAGGTTTGCTGTGAGTTTGAGGCTAGCCTGGGCTACAGAGTGAGTTCCGGGTCAGCCTGGGCTGGTGAGACACCCTGCCTTGAAAAAACAAAAAAGTATTTAAAAGTGCCGTGACAGTGGTTCGGTGGGTAAAAGTGCTTATTGTGCAAGCCTGATGGGCTGAGTTCAGGTCTCCAGAGCCCACAGAGCAGGACACAGCAGTGAGTGTCGTGGACCCTAGGCCTACGGGAGTTGGGCAGGAGAACCCTGGAAGCTAGTGGGCAGTTAGCCTGGTAAACGTAGCTGTGAACAAGAGACCTTCCTCTAACATGGTTAAAGATTAGGACCCACACCCAGAGTTGTCCTTGGACCTCCATACGCGTGCTGTGGCATGTGTGCCCTTGTACTCACGTGAACACACATATGCATGCACAAAGAAAACAGAAAATACTTACAATATATTCCCTATGAAATTATTTTAATATGCTGCCGGGCCATTGTCTCACATTACTTTGTTCCTATGGCAGTCAGTCAGCAGAGTGGATGTTACTCATAAACTGCACACATATGCACCTTTTAAAAAATCTCTAGCATCTCTAACGATTAGTTCTGATAGGCAGTTAAGAAATGTTATACTGAAGCCAGGCATGGTGGTGCACGCCTTTAATCCCACAACTCAGGAGGCAGAGATAGGAAGATCACCAAGAGTTCAAGGGTGAATTCCAGGTCAGCCTGAAATAAATGAGTGAGACCCTACCTCCAAAAACCTCAACAAAAAAATACACACAAAAAAATAAAAATAAATGTTATGCTGAGGGTCTGGAGAGATGACTCAGGGGTTAAAGGTGCTTGTTTGCAAAGCCCAATACCCTGTATCCAGTTCCCTAGTATACACTTGAAGCCAGATTTGCAAAGTGACACATAAATCTGGAGTTTGTTTGCAGAGGCAGGAGGTCCTGGTGTGTGTGTGTGTATGCATATCTGCATGCGCACACACACACTCACTCACTCTCCCCCCCCCCCCCAAATACATGTATGTCACACTGGAGCCAGAGAAAACGGTTCAATGGCTAAAGAAGCTTGGTTTCAAAGCCTTTCTTTTCTTAGATAACTATAAACGCAGTAATCAGTAATAAGACACATTTACTTAAACGTGTTTTGCACAATACTAGCAATACTAGTTATTTAAATACTTAGTGCTGTAGTTTTTGTAGGCACTTGCCAGTTATCAGAAATAGTTAAAAATTTAAAAAAGATAGGGTCTTGGATGTGGCTCAGTTAATATGTACTTGCCTAGTGTTGCAGTCAGGTTCATATTGCTGGTGGAAATCACCCAACCAAGGGCAGCTTCTGGGAAAAAGAGGTTAATTTTGACTTACAGGCACAATGGGGAAGCTCCACCGATGGCAGGGAAAACAATGGCATGAGCAGAGGGTGGACATCACCCCCTAGCCAACATAAGGTGGACAATAGCAACAGGAGAGTGTGCCAAATACTGGCAAGGGGACACTGGCTATACCACCCATAAGCCCGCCCCCAACAATATATTCCCTCCAGGAGGTGTTAATTTCCAAATTTCCATCAGCTGGGACCTAGCATTCAGAACACCCAAGTTTATGGGGGACACTGAATCAAACCACCACACCCAGCATGCATGAATTCCTGGGCTAGATCTCCTAGTGCCATGTAAACTGGGGTGGTGGCATGTGCCTGGCCCAGATGAAGGCAGCAGGATTAGGAGGTTAAATCAAAGCCACCCCCAAAAGGGCATGCAAGTGTGATGGAGATTAATAAGGAAGAGGAATGTTAACAGGGTTGGAGGTAATAGAAGGTAATTGGGAGGAATAAGATCAAAGCATTATATACATGTATGAAAATGGAAATAATAAAAATTTAAACATTGCTGGGGGGGGGTGCACGCCTTTAGTCCCAGCACTCGGGAGTCAGAGGTAGGAGGATCGCCATGAGTTCGAGGCCACCCTGAGATTAAATAGTGAATTCCAGGTCAGCCTGAGCTAGACTGGGACCCTACCTCAAAGAAAGAACAACAACAAAAAATTAAACAACTGGGCATAGTGGCACATGCCTTTAATCCACCACTCAGGAGGCAGAGGTAGGAGGATTGCTGTGAGTCCAGGGCCAGGCCTGGACTACACAGTAAGTTCCAGGTCAGCCTGAGCTAGAATGATACCCTGCTTCAAAAATAAATTCTTTTAAATATGTCTTAAAAAGAGAAAAAAAGTTTAAGCTTGGTGTAGTGGCGCACGCCTTTAATCCCAGCACTTGGGAGGCAGAGGTAGGAGGTAGAAGGATCACTGTTCGAGGCCACCCTGAGACTACACAGTGAGTTCCAGGTCAGCCTGGGCTAGAGGGACAGCGTACCTTGAAAAACAAAAAGGAAATTCTTATGTACTGTGTGACACTTCATGGGGATTATAGTACTTTGTTAGGTAATTGTGTAAGCATCTCAGAGTGCACTTGTGCGACAGGCCGCTCAGTGAGGCTGCTGCTTTTTGTGTGGCAGGATTGTTCTCTGTAGCCCCTGGTTGGCTTGAAATTCATTGTTCTCACTCTTCAGCCTCTCCAGTGCCAGGATTACAGGAATGAATCATCTCGCCCTGCTGAGGCGTTTTTTTTGTCCCCTCCCTCCCAGGTAGGGTCTCACTCTAGCCCAGGCTGTCCTGGAATTCACTATGTACTCACAGGGTGGCCTTGAACTCACAGCAATCCTCCTACTTCTGCTTCCTGAGTGCTGGGATTAAAGGCGTGCGCCACCAAGCCCGGCCATTTTTTAAAATAAGATAAATTCACTAAAATGACAATATAGCATAGTAGCAAAGATTGTTATCACTAAAATAACGATCAAGTACAGCATGGTAACATAGTCCACTGCTGCCACTGCCAGGTGTCACTTGGGATACGTGACTGCTAGACCGCAGCCGCTCCCCTGGGTTTGTTTGCACCAGCAGCGCCGGGAGCGTGTGAGTGGCGCGCTCTGACCTCACGCGAGCTGCGTAGGTCGCAGTTCTCCACCGTGGTGTGCTCTCGTGGGACAAGACCGCCGTGCCCATGCAGTCCTGTCACACCACCACGCTGTACTGAAGGTACAGGACAGTCCTTGGTTATGTACTCATAGGAGAAATAATGAAAAATACCCCTTGTGGGAGTTCAAAGGTGAGTTTGAGTTGAAATGGGGCCATAGACATGGACGGTTTTGAGCTGAGCCAGAGGGAAGATGAAGATGAGGGTTTAAGTAAAAAGAAAGCATGAACATTTCAGGTATAAAATAGCAGAAATTGTTGAGGCCACCCTGAGACTACATACTGAGTTCTAGGTCAGCCTGGGATGGAGTGAGACCCTACCTCGAAAAAACAAGAAAAAAACAAACAAAAAATAGAATTTAAAACCACTGGGACTACAGGACGATATTAAACCTTGCTGCCTAATTTTTTTACAGCAATATGGCTTGGTCACAATATAAATTAGACAATGGGTCTATATGGCCAGAAAATAATACCTTTGATTTCCAAATTCTTAATGATTTAGTTAACATCAGCCACTGCACAGGCAAATTGTCTAAATTTCCCTATATGCAAGCATTTTTCTATCTGTGTGTCCGTCCTCTGCTCTGCTCTGCTTGCCCTACTCACCACATTTTTTGGCTTAAAAAAGAAAAAGGGAAAAAAAAATTAGCTGAGCATGGTGGTATATATCTTTAGTTCCAGCACTTGAGAGGCAGAGGTAGGAGGATTGCCTTGAGTTTGTGGCCAACCTGATTATCGTCAATTTCAAGTCAGCAGAAGGTCCTAGACAGAAAAATAATGGTATACAGATAAATAAGATGACTCTTCATCATGGCTCATAATCAAATAGGAAAGATAAGCCAGATGTGGTGGCGCACACCTTTAATCCCAGGCAGTGGTAGGAGGATCACTGAGAGCTTGAGGCCAGCCTGAGATTACATAGTGAATTCCAGGTCAGCCTGGGCTAGCTACAGTGAGACCCTACCTTGAAAAAACAAAACAAAAAAATAGGAAAGGTAGCTTCATGAGGAAATAAGTTTAGGGAGTGACTGGAAAAAGATAAAAGGAGGGGTAGGAGATGTTAAATGATAGAATTTATCAACATACAAAGTCTGACTTTTTAAAAATCCTTAAAGTAAAAGTATATTTTTCAAGTCTTTCATTTAAAAGTATTTCTTTTAAAACTTTAATGAAACTCCTTTATCATTAAGTATGGCACTCATGGTAGAAGTTTCAGGTGATTTTTATTTTCTGGTTTACTGTGGTGGTTTTTCCTTCTATTCTCATTACTTTTTTCTATTGAGAGAATGAGGGAAAGCATGAGCACGCCAAAGGCCCCTTGCCACTGTAAGGGAACCCGAGATGCATGTGTCACTTTGTGCATATGGATACTGGGGGATTGAACCCCAGGCTGGCAGGCTTTGCAAGCAAGTGCCTGTCTCCTTAGACCTCATTTTATTCTTAAGTTGTTGGATTTTTTGCATTTTAATTTTACGTGTGTGTGTGTGTGTGTGTGTGTGTGTGTTAACATGCCCAGGTCTCTTGCTGCTATAAACAAATGCCCATCCAGCTTTATGAGCTGCTGGGGAATTGAACCCAGGTGAGCAGGCTTTGCAAACAAGCCCCTTTAACCACTGAGCAATCTCTCCAGCCCTGATTTTTTAAATCGTGAATGACTATTGAATTTTGCCAGATGGTTTTGCTGTATCATTAAAGATAATTTTTAAAAGTTTTTAATGTGGTTTATTATGCTGGCTGATTTTCGTATGCTGAGCCATCTTAGTGCTCCCAGCTAGCTGCCCTTTGTAACTCATCTTTTCAGCTGCTCGTTTACTTAAGAAAACCAAGCGCTCCTTCTAAAGTGATCAGGGTACATTCATAGTTACTTAGTTTCGTGTGACTAGCATGTGCTATCAGCACCCTGTGAATTGGTTTTAATAGTCATTTATGATTTATGATCTTGTCATAGATGTAAGTAGGGGTAATTAGTTAAGTAATTTTAAGTGACATGCTAATTTGTTGTGGTAAATGTTTATAATACCAGCACTTGGGAGGCAAAGGAAAGAGAGTCACAAATTTGAGGCCAGCTTGTTCCACCTAGTGAGTTGTGGGCCATCTTGGGCTACAAAGCAAGACTGTCTCGAAAAAAACCTAAAAATTAATAAGTTGTTAGTGTCGGTTTGATGGCTTATAGTTTGAAGAATCACTGTTGAGCATTGCTCATAGAATGTGCTTTCTTTTCCATAGGTGTATGTGGAATTTGATGATCTCGAATGGGATAAACGAGAGTGGGTTAAAGTTTATGAAGATTTTTCAACTTTCTTGGTGGAGTACCACTTAATTTGGGCCAAAAGGAATGACCCTAGCCAGACTCAGGGATCAAAAAGCAGACAAATTCAGTGGCCTGCACTGGTAAGATTTGTTGTATTCATGAAGTATTTTCAACTGTTTATTGTAAATGAAAAAGCATTGAGTGTAAGTTATAATGTATCAGGTGGTTCTAAATGAATATTTCTCAGCAGTCACTTCAAAATCTGGCAGAAGTTTTGAAGCACTGTGTTTATTTTATTTTTCTTTACAGCTCTGTATGGAACTTTGTTGGTATTTCTTTGGCATATGTAGTTCACCAGTAGCTTATTCTGCCCAGTTAGGTGAAGGCATATATTGGGTTCTAGAGTGCCATAATATAGTAAACTTTTTAAAAGTTTATTTTTACTTGAGCCGGGGGGTAGTGGGAGCCAGGGAAGAATGGGCGCTCCAGGGCTTCCAGCCATTGCAGATGAACTCCAGACGTGTGCACCACCTTGTGCATCTGGCTTACATGGGAACTGGAGAATTGAAGTAGGGTCCTTGTGTTTCACAGGCAAAGGCCGTAACTGCTAAGCCACTTTTCCAGCTCAAGTCAACACTGCTGTGCCCGTGGAAGAGCGTTGCGTGGAGGGACTGTGTGGATGGGAAGGACGCTTTGACCTTGAAGCACTCAGCAGTTGCATTTTCTTGGTTGTTGGCTGGTGCATCGTTGGTCATCATTGGTGACAAATGCCAGTAGTTTTACATGTTCCAATAATGGGTATAGTTGGTTCATATCTGGGAATGATTGATTTAAGAAAACAGTAATTTTTTTTTTTTTTTAAATTTATTTATTTGAGAGCGACAGACACAGAGAGAAAGACAGATGGAGGGAGAGAGAGAGAATGGGCGCGCCAGGGCTTCCAGCCTCTGCAAACGAACTCCAGACGCGTGCGCCCCCTTGTGCATCTGGCTAACGTGGGACCTGGGGAGCCGAGCCTCGAACCGGGGTCCTTAGGCTTCACAGGCAAGCGCTTAACCGCTAAGCCATCTCTCCAGCCCAAGAAAACAGTAATTTTTAGTAAACTCCCCATGAATTTGAAGAGTTTCGTAAAAGAAACAGTCTATCTAAACAAGATCATTAAATTCTGTTAGAAAAATGAGGCATGGTAGTTCATGTCTATAATCCCAACACTTGGTGAGTTTGAGGTTAGCCTTGGTTACATGAGACCCTTTCTCTAAATAATGAAAATATTAAATATTACAGTAATTAATATTAAATAGTGTTAACTGTTTTAAAAATTTACACTTGGGCTGGAGAGATGGCTTAGCGGTTAAGCGCTTGCCTGTGAAGCCTAAGGACGCTGGTTTGAGGCTCGATTCCCCAGGACCCACGTTAGCCAGATGCACAAGGGGGCGCATGTGTCTGGAATTCGTTTGCAGTGGCTGGAGGCCCTGGTGCGCCCATTCTCTCTCTCTCTCTCTTTCTCTGCCAGGTGGAGATTTTCAATACTTTCTGATTATTTTGATCTGTGTTTTTTTAAAAATTAATAGGGTGATTTTTCACACCAGGATTTGTTGTTGCTGTTATTATTGTTGTTAGTTTTTGGTTTTGGTTTTGTTTTTCGAGGCAGGGTCTGTCTCCCTCTGGCTCAGGCTGACCTGGAATTCACTGTGTAGTCTCATGGTACCCTTGAACTCATGATGATCCTCCTACCTCTGTTTTCCAAGTGCTGAGATTAAAGGTGTGCACTACCACTCCTGGCTCTGTTTTTTTTTTTTTTTTTCCTTTCTTTTGTGTGTGTGTGTGTCACTTTTCCAGTACTTATTAGGGCTTCACATTTCTTTTTTTCCCCTTTTATTTGTTATGAGCTCCCCCCCCCCCCACCAGATAGTGTCTCGCTAGCCTGGAATTCATTATGTAGTCATAGAGTGGCCTTGAACTGTTGATCTTCTTACCTCTGTCTCCCGAGTGCTGGGATGAAAGGTGCCTGGGTGAGCTTTCTTTATATTACTGTAGACATCATAACCCTTTTACCCTATTTGATACTTTGCTCAGCTATTTGTTTGATAGCAAAGCTTTTTGAATTATCAATTTATTTTTTATTTTTATTTTTTGGCTCTATCCCAGGTTGACTTGGAATTCACTATGTAGTCTCAGACTGGTCTAGAACTCACAGTTATCCTTTCTAGCACTTCCTCCTGAGTGCTAGGATTAAAGGTATATACCACCATATTCAGCTATAAGTTTATTTTTAAAGAAAATCTATAATCTAATGAATATACATTAATTCAAAGACAATGTGCCTCCCTCCTTTTCCCTTTTTTCCTTCCCATTGTAAAAGTTAATAAACAAGTGAAATGGGAATATTTGTAATATTTACATTTTATAAGCATTTTGCAAAATTTTATTTATGTACAGTACACATGGCACTGTTTCCCTTTCTGGTCATTAAGAGTATCTGCAAATGATAGTTATAAAAACTAGAATTTTACAATTCCTATAGCCAAATGAAAATCTGCATTTCTAGATAGATTAATTTGTAGGATCTGTTGTTGGGCTGCAACAGAATGAAATGGTGAGACTAATACTTTAGCTTTAATTTTTTTTTTATAGATTTACTGTTTCTCATTCTTTGGACATGATACTCTGTTGTGCTTACATGTCTATTTGTATTATCTTTCGCTCCTCCTGTGGTTCTTGTTAAATATTACATATTGGCTACGTTATCTTTTCTGTCACTTATTCCTAGAAGCCCTAGGAAACTTGGGGGGTACCTGCTGGCTTGAAAAATCATGACAGAATTAAAAATTGAAAACCCTGTTTCTGTACTCTAAAATTTGTAATTGAAGTTTTGAAAGAATTAATTTTTATCAAAATACAAGTTATTTCTCTGGAATTATCTTCCTTTATGTTTCCACGATATCAGGAGCAAGGCATTTTTTAAATACCAAATGTAATGTAACTGAAGTGGTGTGTTTTTTGTGTGGGGGGCTTATAGATGGGCTGTTTTGGTATGATCAGGCTGCCATCTGGAGCCGTTCTACTGTTCTAGGCTGAGTAACTGCCTTGAGGTGCCTGGCATCCTGTAAGTCACTGAAAATGTTGTTAAATTTCATTTACTTTCGTGTGTGTGTGTGTGTGTGTGTGTTTCTAGGCAGGGTCTCACTCTAGCCCCGGCTGACCTGGAATTCCCTCTGTAGTCTCAGAGTGGCCTTGAACTCATGGCAATCCACCTACCTCTGCCTCCCAAGTGCTGGGATTAAAGGTGTGCATGTATAATGTCAGTAATATTACCAGTTAACAGTGAATTCTCTCAGCTGTACTGTGGGAGACATTCCTGTAGGAAAGTTAACATACCTCAGTCTATATTTTAAATCATTCACTTTGTAGTCTCGACATGAGCAGCCTTAAAATCTTGTAAGTAGTGAATTTTCTTCTACCTCAGTTGATTTCTCTGTTTTGCTCCCAAGAGTTCTGCAGGTTATCACATACAATTTAAAAAAATATTTTTATTTATTTATTTGACAGAGAAAGAGGGAGGGAGGGAGAAAGAGAGAAAATGAATATGAATGGGTACACCAGGGCCTCCAGCCAATGTAAATGAACTCCAAATGCATGCACTCCCTTGCTCATCTGGCTGATGTGTGTCCTAGGGAATCGAACCAGGGTCTTTTGGCTTTGTAGGCAAACACCTTAACTGCTCAGCCATTTCTCTAGCCCACATTTTTTTTTTTTTAATTTATGAGAGAGAGGGAGAGAATGGGTGTGCAGGGACTCTAGCCACTGCAAAGGAATTCCAAATGAATGCACCATCTTGAGCATCTGGTTTTGTGAGGGTTCTGGGGAATCAAACCTGGGTCCTGAGACTTTGCAGACAAGTGCCTTAACTGCTGAGCCATCTCTGTAGCCCAGCACATACATTTTAAGTAGATAATAAAAGGAAATATATCTTTGGTAGAAACTTGAAATAATTTTGACATGTGGGAATCTTATAGAAAGAACACTTTACAATTAATCTTAGTAAAACTGACATCGCATTCCTACTTAATGTTTTTGTTATTTTAATAAGTATTTATAACAAAAGGAATAGTCTTCAAACACAAGAGAAAATACGTATGTAGAAAAAGATTCTCAAGGAATTATAAGGCACAGTTTTCATGGTATAGGTGGAAAATCCTCCATTTGGGACGTGAGCGGGTTAGGATAGAATTTCCTGTATCCCGCAGGCTAGCCTAGAGTCCACCGACGTCCTGGCTTAGCCTCCTGAGTGTTGGGTTACAGGTATATGCCACCCACGTCCTGACTGAAGATGTAGCCAGAAACCTTGAACTGGAAGTCCTCCTGCCTTATCCTCTGTAGCAGCTTGCCTGTTAGTGTGCACAGCCCTGTTGTTTTATCTGGATGAGAGGAGAGTCCATCATTAAAATGTATAAACTGAAAACACATAATTCTCAAGTAACTGGTTCAGATTCCAGAAAATATGGCTCGCTTACAAGACGGTTGCTTTCATACCCAGAAGTAGCTTCAGTAGAGTCATAATAGAAAGCTGGGATTTTGAGCAGTGGAGAATAAAAGCCAGGGAAGGGAGTGTTGAAGTTCTGTTCCTTTGTCTCCTCTTTGAGTAGTGATGCCTCAGGCCTGTGCCAAGCCGTGTGTGTGCGTTGCAGCTAGTAGCGAGTACAGAAATGTGCTTACAAATGTGTAAGAGCAGACCACGACTTGCTCACTTTTACTTGCTAGGTTTTCAGTGAAGATAACTTATATTTTGTAAGAAATACTGGAAAAGGCAAGCCACACTCTTGTTCTTCACTTAGTACTTAACATTTCTGACAACAGATGTGTGGGTGTATCTTCCTAAATGCCGAATAGTACTCCATCAGACCCAATGTGAGAGTCCTCTAATTGTATTAGATCCTGGCATCACATCTCAGACCAAGGTTGCGGTCCAGTAAGAATGCTTCTCCCTTTGGATGCTGGTCACAGTCAGAGGAGAGGGCTCCTGTGCATCTCACTGGCAGTGAATCAGGGTGCATGTGGTCTTCATAGATGCAAATGAACAACCAAGATAAGTTATGTGGAGTGAGATCAGAAGGACCTAGAAATTAGGTTGCCCCGTTTGGCATATGGATGTGTTGGTTGCTTCTCACCTTGGAAGCTCATCTGAATACGGACTATCCTTTTGTGTTTTTAAGGAAACGCAGGCATGATTGTTTGTGTCATTGGTTACTAGCTCAATCTTCAGTTCTTTGTCCTCTCACCAGAAATTCACTGAATGGGGCTAGAAGTTCCAGTCCTTTAATCACTTGGCTCCCATGGTAACCAAGCCCCATTCTGAGTCTGCAGGAGTCCATCAAAAGTCATCACATTAAAACAAAGGTTTCTCCTGCCACTTAGGAAATTACAAAATCTTGTGCTTCTGTATCAACAGCACCTAGATGTCAGAAACAACATATTCGAATAAATTGTCCTAGTGCTCCTCCCTAAAAGGTTTCAGGGTTTGATGTTGGGAAATAGACCAAATTCGTATATATTTGACCCTATCACAGTAGTCTGGAGACATTTGTCTTAAATCTGTAATGTCAGCATTTATGAGGATCTCAAGTTCAAGGATAGCTGGGGCTACGTAGTGAAATCCTATATCCAAAACCAACAGAACACAGACAGTTATTTCTGAGAAACTTCCTAAGCTTTGTCCTGAGGGCCTCTTGCTACTACAAAGGAGCTCCAAACACGTGCGCCACTTTGTGCATCTGGGTTTACATGGGTCTTGGGGAATTGAACTTGGACCAGTCCAAGCAGGGTTTTGCAAGCACGTGCCTCTAACTGCTGAGCCATCTGCTCAGCTCAGTAATTTTTTTTTAAAGTAGAATCATTTGGGCTGGCTATCGGGATGGCTTAGTTATTAAGGCCTTTGCCTGCAAAGCCAAAGGACCCAGATGTGATTCTATAAGACCCACATTAGCCAGATGCATAAGTGGGCGCACATGTCTGCAGTTTGTTTGCCAGTGGCTGGAGGCCCTGGCGCACCCATTCTCATTCTCTCTCTCTCTGTCAAATAAGTAAAAATAAACTGAAGTTCAAACATCTAGTTGATTGATGGGAATCTTAGAAGTGGGAATGGCAAAACAAAAATATACAAGAGAAAATACTTGAATGTATAAAGGAGATGTTCCAGAATCAGAGAGGTGAGTGACTTTACATAAGAAAGTCCACAGATAGCCAAGTAAGAAAAGCCCACAGTACACAGTAAAAATTAAAGGTTGGCATTCTTAGCCACCTGCTTCTAAACATGGGAACCAAAGTCAGAAACCAGCAAAGAGAACTTAGATTGGCAATAAAAATGTAAAATGTATTATAGTATTTTATTATTTAGGTTTTTTTTTTCTTTTGTTGAGGTAGGGTCTAACTCCACCTCATGCTGACCTAGACTCTTGTAGTTTTAGGCTGGCCTTGAACTCACAGCAGCCCTCTTTACCTCTGCCTCCCAAGTACTGGGATTAAAGGCATATTCTTAGTTTTAAAAAATATTTTTATTTATTTATTTGAGAGCAGAGAGACAGAGAGAGAGCCCGGTAGAGTATGGATGCACCATGGCCATTTGTCACTGCAGATGAACGCCACACCCATGCTCCATGTTGTCCATCTGGGGAATCAAACCGCGTCCTGCAGACTGTGCAGACAAGTGCCTTTAACCACGACTCATTGCCCCAGCCTGTAGTCGTTTGTTTACGATCTTGAAAGTAAAACATCTAGAATTTATTTATTTATTTAGGCTTTTCGAGGTAGGATCTTACTCTACTGCAGGCGCACCTGGAATTCACCTGCAGTTGTAGGGTGTCCTGGAACTCACAGCGATCCTCCTGCCTCTGCCTTCTGGGTGCGAGCCCTGGGGTTACGGCGTGCGCCTCCACGCCTGGGTCATTAGGGTTCAAGGCGTAAGGGGAACGTGTGGTCGGTGCGTGGATAACCCATACCACCAGGGCCTTTGCTAAGTCTTTCCTACTGTTGGACACAGTGATGAATGGGGCTATTTTTCGTAAATCTAGCCCCTTGTTAAGCAGCATGTGATGACTGTAATGCTTCATTAGTACTTATTTTTTAAACTTACTCTTTCCATATATTCAGTTCATTTCTTGGAAAAATGAAAATACCAACTGGACACCCCAACTCTAACATATGAAACAGAACTTTATTTATTTATTATTTTTTTGAGGTTAGGTCTTGAGTGAGCCCAGGCTGACCTGCAATTCCCCATATGAATCAAGCTGGCCTTGAACTCACGGCAACCCTCTTAACTCTGCCTGGCTGGAATTGCTTTAACACTAATATGCTGCTTAAAAGTTTCAGAGTTTAGAGCATCTTTGAATTCTAAATTTTGGATTAGGGATACTCAATTAGTCTTTGCACAAATTCAAGTCTGAATTCCAAAATCAGACATTGTAGGTCCCAGCTTCTTCCTTCCTCTTCCCTTCTCCTTTCCCCCTCATTCTTTCTCATCTCCTTTCCTGTCTCCCTCCCTTCTTGTCTGCCCACCCTTGTGAGGTCCTGAGTGCATCTGCCACTTTGTGTCAGGAAGACAGCATTCTAAACTGCTCCTCCCCATCCATTGACCCATACGATGCCACCTCTTCCAAAAGGTGAGCTTGGAGGGTGTGGTAGAGTTGTCTCAGTGCTGAAAACTCCACTGTCACTTCTTCTCGTGACGAGTTTGGGCTCTCCCCAGTGGTCACTGCCATGATCTGATATCGTCAAGAGAAAAGCTTCTCTAACCAAAAGTGAGAGTAGCATTAATATATGGTCCTAACATAAATATTTAGAGAGCAATTTGGTGGGCCTGATATATCCATTTAGTCAAACAACAGTAGTAGAATGCACTCCCCCTTCCCTGGGCCTGTGATACTCCCCTCCCCAGCCATAGCTTTTGACTAGGTTTTCTGTACTAAGAATGGATTCCCTCCCATGGAGTGAGCCTCAAATCTAGTCACAGAACAGTTCATTTCTCCCATAACAGACAGGCCACTATTTGCAATAGCTTGCACTTTTTGCCTGGCTGGGCAGCCATAATGCTTACAGGATCTACTGCAGTTTAAACCCATTAATGACTTTAGATTCCCAGCAGGCTGCATAGCACATCCCAGAGCGGTGACACGTAGTCAAGGTCTCTGTTTAGCTCCAGTTTGTTTCCCAGTGACATGCAGCCACAGTACTGGCATCTTCACCATGGGGCTACCATCTAGCTGGGTGAGCAGCCTCGATCCACAGTACTGGTATCTTCAGCATGGGGCTACCATCTAGCTGGGTGAGCAGCCTAGATCCACAGTACTGGCATCTTCAGCATGGGGCTACCATCTAGCTGGGTGAGCAGCCTCGATCCACAGTACTGGCATCTTCAGCATGGGGCTACCATCCAGCTGGGTGAGCAGCCTAGATCCTTGGCAATAGCCTGTGTTGTTTTGGGGGCATCAGTCCTAGCAAAGAATCTTTAGTCCTCTTCGTCCTCCTTTCCTTTTAGGTAATAGACTCCCTCCACTGATCATTTTTTTCTTTTAGGGAAGAACCATTTTCTTTGATAATAAGGATGAAATTGTAAGGATTCTGGGTACAAAGTGGGGGAAAAGGCTAAAGTTCTCTGTCTTTAGATATTAATATGCCAATACCATTTAAATGCCTTTAAGAAATAAGAGTGGGTTATCTCTGTCTAGAGGTTCTGTTTTAAACTTTCCAGACAGTACATTTTTAAGATAGCCACCAATTTTCTTGGTGCGTAAAGTGATGGAAGGAACTGGGTGAGCTGGTTTTTTTATTGTATCATCCTGTCATTGAAACCCTCCTTGCCTTTCCCCGCTGGCTCTGCCCTCCTGTGTTAGCTGCGGTTGCCCTTCCTAAGGCCCTGCCAGCTGTAGAGGTGCCACCCGACCTGCTCCTCAGCTTGTGATCTGTGGTCAGGAGTCCTTGGTGTAGTTGCTTCTGCCTTTCAAAATGCAGTTGCTTTCTGCTTTGCTCATTAGCCTCTGTCCTGATATGTTTTTCTGTTTAGGGAATTACCCAGATTTAGTATTGCTTTTTAAATATTTTATTTATTTATTTGAGAGAAAGAGAAGGCAGAGAATGTGCACACCAGGGCCTTTGGCCACTGCAAATGAACTCTAAATGCATGTGCCTCCTCCTTGTACACCTGGCTTACTTAGGAATTGAACTTGGGTCCTTATGCTTTGCAAGCCAGCAATTTCATCACTAAGCCATCTCGCTAGCCCCAGATTTAGTTTTAGGCAAGGTTTCGTGGAGGGTCTGAAATTAGATGTATGTATACATCATTCACCCAAACTTAGATTTTAGTGTGTTCTACTTATTTTTAATGTATATATGTATGAGAAAGCATTGTAATGGCTTGTAATTTGGTAATATGTAGGTGTCAGTGATTCTCTTGTTTCTGTAAGTCTCAGCATTTTTATGCTTCCCTTTTAGAATAGGAACTGGAGTTTTTTAAAGACATTTGGTCATTTCAGATGAATCTGCAAAATTATTTACTATCAACCTCAGCAACTATAAAATATCTAAAGAAATCTTGTATTTCAGTGTCTTACTTTAATTTTGTTGTCACGAAAGACCCTTTCTGTTTAGCTAGGGACATAGTTCAGTATCCCCAGAGCTCAGCTCCCAGCACTGCATAAAACTGGTTATCTTGGCACATGCCCAGAGAGCCTAGGAATGAGTACTTGAGTGGATATACTAGTATTAAAAATTTATCATTACTCCTGGCATCACAGGAAAAAAAAACAAAAACAAAAACATAGTCTGGAGAGATGGCTTAGTGGTTAAGGCCATTGTCTGCAAAGCCAGAGGACCCAGCTTCAATTCCCCAGAACCCATGTAAGCCAGATGCACAAGGTGGTGCATGTGTCTGGAGTTTGTTTACAGTGGCTGGAGGACCTTGTGTGCCTGTTCTCCTTTCCTCTCTCCCTTCCTCTCTCCTTCCCTCCTTCTCTGTCTCTGCCTCTTTCTCAAATAAATAAATAAAATTATAAAAAATAAACTTTACCATTAAAATACATTATAGGGGCTGAGGGGATCACTTAGGTGGTCAAGTACTGCCTTGCAAGCATGTAGACCTGCATTTGATCCCCAGAGTCCCTGTCAGGACGCCTGTCCTAATGAGAGGGGCTTTGGGGACAGGAGGATCCCTGGCGTTCACTGACCGGCTAGTCTAGCCTCGTTGGCCAATTCCAGAGGCCATGTTCCTGAGGAACATCACTGAGGTTATCCTCTGTTCTCTGCACACTTGAGCACTTAGAGTCCTCCATTTTACACAGGATTTTGCAGAGGAGACAAAGGAGGCCGGGAAGTGGCTCTGTGGAGAAAGCATTTGCCATGCAAGCTTGAGGACCTGAGTCTGGACCCTTAGCGCTCACAGACACAGCCAGGCACCTGTAATCCCCCACACCTACATTGGGGCCGAATGGGAGACAGAGACAAAAGACTGTAGGATGCTCAGAGGCCAGGTGGCCTGACAACAGAACTGTGGTGATCAGTGACAGTATGACACCCTGCCTTGAGGTGAAAGGCAAGGACCAACACCCTGAAGTTGTTCTCTGACCTCCATACATGTGTCATGTTCCTGCATGCCTGTCTGTGCACACACATTCACACAACGTTCACACAACAGAAGGAAACAAACCTAGCTCAGGATGAGTCTGGCAAGAGTGGCTTTCTGTTAGGACCTTCGCGGGCACTTGAGTCGCAGCACAGGCCCGCAGTGGACACGACCGCCAGTGCCCTGCGCCCTCCCTGCTGCCCCCTCCCTGGCGCTCAGGAGCGTGTTTTCAAGTCCTAGATTCTTCAGCAGGTAAGTAGAGGGACTTGAGTTTTGTTAGGACTTGGTCCTCTTGTCCCAGCTCTCTATGTTTTAGTATGCAGGCTAATATCATAGTTGGTATTCCCGTAGCAAATAGTGCTTCTTAACAAAAATTAATTTGTACTGTATGTACATAAAAGAACCTCATATATATTTCTTGCCAGCTTAAAAAGTAAGTTTACTGGGCTGGGGGATGGCTTAGTGGTTAAGGTGTTTGCCTGCAAAGCCAAAGGACCCAGGTTCAATTCCCCAGGACCCCCGTTAACCAGATGCACAAGGGGGTGTATGCGTCTGGAGTTCATTTGCAGTGGCTGGAGGCCCTGGCGCGCCCATTATCCCCCCATCAAATAAGTAAATATAAAATATTTTTAAGTGAGTTTACTAATGTGAATGTGTAATTAAAACACACTATTTTTACTTCTTGAGAACTTTTCTATTTTGAAGTTTAACAGGCAGCTGCTTTTTTTTTTTTTTAATTCCTGGCTGTGAATCATCCTAAATTCTCATTTTATGAGATGGAGCGAGTGATCCAAGTATGCCTATGTCTGAAAAGCACAGACAGCCTTATGCCCAGACTTCTGTCACCACTGTCTTAGGATGCCCAGTGTGAATTATATTGCTTTCAATCCTAATAACAGCAGAGACAGTGGCTGTTGTCCACATTTTAGTTGACTTTCAGAAGTTAGAGTTGTGTGTAAATGTTTTGGGTTGCCCAGCAAGACATTATATTTGAGCACTGCCTGCTTAAATGCTCCACTTCTCTGGAGGGTGAGGCACAAGGATTGCAAGTTTGTTGCTACTCTAGGCTGTGTACCAAGTCTTAAACCAGCTCATGGAAAATATAGCTATAGTTGGATATTATTTTCAAATGTCAAGTGGGTAAAGGTCAAAAGTTTTGTACGTTTTAAAATAGATGTGTGCACACTACTAGTCTTTTCAGTTCCGTATTGTGTATGTATGTAGAAAATGGAGTTTATGGAAGTAATTTTATTGTGGGTATCCATTAACTCAGGTGTTTTTCTTTTGTTATTTAATCTAGCTCTGCCACCGCAGGTGGGCAGCAGCGGCAGGGGAGTGAGCTGAGCTGCAGCAAGGGGAGCTGGCTTAAGACCCCAAAGCTCGCCCCCCCCCCCCCCGCCCCTCCAGCAAGGCTCCACCTCCCAGATTGCCACCAGCTTGGGACCAAGCATTCAGAACACATGAGTGTGGGGGAGATCTGGTGCACCCCCCCCCCAGTGCTACTGCTGTTTTTAGTGTCTAATGGGTATCTTGAAACATGTCCTCCCAGATACGTGGTGAGGACCATTGTACAGTTAAAGTTAAAATTCAAATGCTATTTTACTTGATGTTGATTCGTATTTAAAAATGGTTTGAGGATGTGAGGGCAATCTGGCTGTGACATCTGTCACCCCATTGGTTGCCAGGGTTGAATCTGCTGATATGGCTGGCTAGGTGGGTGTCCCCTTCACCTCTCCTTGTGCGTCCCTCTTGAATCTGTTGAAAAGGACGACCTTCCCGACTAGAGGAGCGGCCTTGGGTCAGGGTGTAGGAGTAGCTGCGCTCCCCGCTAGAACCTCCGCACAGGCTCTCAGAATAGTTTGACACAATTGATATGTTTAATGCTCTTTCAACGTTGGTTACTGTGAATATTTATACTCATTTTTTACCTTGTCAGTTCTTTATTCATGAGTTTATTTAAAAACAAATTTCTGTGGGCTGGAAAGAACTTGCCTACAAGCTTAAGGTTCCAAGTTCAATTCCCTAGTGCCCATATAAAGCCAGATGTGCAAGAGGAGCATGCATCTGGAGTTCCTTTGCAGTGGCTAGAGGCCCTGGTACGCCCATTCTGTCTGCCTCTCTCTCATTAAATAAATAAATAAATAAATAAATAAATAACAAATTTGTATAACAGTCCTCATTTATTCATTTTGTCTTTTTATTTCAAAGTGATTAGCAATCTTGAAGCTTTTATATTTTATAATTATTTTATGTTTTATAATTATAACAAAATTGCAAATATTTTGTTGGACTGTGCATGTTAATCTTGTCACAGAGGCTGCTGTGGTCAGGTTCGCATTGCTGGTAGAAATCACCCAACCAGGAGCAGCTTGTGGGAGAAAGAGTTTTATTTTGGCTTACAGACTGGAGGAGAAGCTCCACAATGCCATGAGCAGAGGGTGAACATCACTCCCTGGCCCATATAAGGTGGACCATAGCAACAGGAGAGTGCCAAACACTGGCAAGGGGACATTGGCTCTCATGCCCATAAGCCCGCCCCTAACTACACACTGCCTCCAGGAGGCGTTAATTCCCAAATCTTCATCGGCTGGGAACCTCGCATTCAGAACACCTAAGTTTATGGAGGACACCTGAATCAAACCACCACAGAGGCCAACACAGAGATTAGAGATAGTAAAGTGTTTTTGGGACCTGGGACATGGCTCAGCAGTTAAAGGTATTTGCAAAGCCTAGAGTCCTAGGTTTAATTCTCCAGTACCCACATAGAGCCAGATGCACACAGTGGTGCATGCTTCTGGAGTTTTGAAGTCCTCTTGGGCTGTCTGTACAGCTCCGTGGTGAAGCACTGGCCTGGCTTACACAAGGCATGCCTCGTTATAGTATCAGCATTAAAACAAACTTACTTACCTTGTGTAGTGGCTCAAGCCTGTAATCACAGCACTGCAAAGACTGAGGTAGGAAAACTTTGTCTTGTTAGTTGGAGGCTAGCATAGGCTCCAGAGCCTGAGCTACAATGACACACTGACTCAAAAAGGAAGGAGGAAAACCTTTTGTTTGTATTTAACCATTATAGTCTTGAATTCATTTATTATTATCTCTGAACCTTTTCAGTATCTAGAGTTAAATGTTTTTACCTCTCACCATTCCCAGAAGTTTCTGGTAGGGGTCTTTGCTGTGAGTTAGAGGCCAGCCTTAGCAGAGAATGAGGTCCAGATCAACCTAGGCTAGAATGAGACCTGCTCTAAGAAAGGGGGAGGAGAGAATAGGAAGTACGGGAGATGAATAAGGAAGGGAGAGAGAATAGGAAGTAGGGGAGATGAATAAGGAAGGGGGAGAGAATAGGAAGTACGGGGAGATGAGTAAGGAAGGGGAGAGAATAGGAAGTACGGGGAGATGAGTAAGGAAGGGGGAGAGAATAGGAAGTACGGGGAGATGAGTAAGGAAGGGGGAGAGAATAGGAAGTAGGGGAGATGAGTAAGGAAGGGGGAGAGAATAGGAAGTACGGGGAGATGAGTAAGGAAGGGGGAGAGAATAGGAAGTAAGGGAGATGAATAAGGAAGGGGGAGAGAATAGGAAGTAGGGGAGATGAGTAAGGAAGGGGGAGAGAATAGGAAGTAGGGGAGATGAGTAAGGAAGGGGGAGAGAATAGGAAGTAAGGGAGATGAATAGATGGGTTCATGGGTAAGTAGACGCCTTGATCACTCTTCTAAAGAGTTGTAATAGAAAATCTCATTCTTCCCTTGTGCTCTGTTCTCTACCTTCTGATCTTACCCTTCTCTGCTGCTCGGGCTTGAGATGGTGGCCATTGTTTGGGTTTTTAGCACATGATTGATTCTAAATGATCACTATGTTCTAGGCATTGGAGACCTCCTGGTGACTTTAGGCACAGTCAGGGCCTAATACTGCTGGTTCCAATTCTAGTTTGGAGCAAAGCCAGGCATGAAGAAGTAGAGCTATGGGAAGCCATTGTGTTGATTGCCTACTTGGGAAGATGGTCACTGACATGGTTGTGCATCACAGGGAGGTGAGCCTGCTCATGGTGGCTGAGCTGAGGTGCTTGTCCAAGTGGGTGTCTGTAGTAACTTGAGGGCGCAGAAGCAGATGTCATGAAAGATCTGTTTGTGTACAGGTCTTGTTAGTGCTGTCAACTAAAGGGTGGACAGGGTGCTATATCACTTAGCGTGAGGCCACCCCGAAGGGGTTGCTGATGAGGTCAGCATGTCCTTTGTAGATCTTGCGCATGAATAAGGAGCTTGTCTTTGAGCCTGAGCCGCACCCACAGTGTCAGTCCACTGGAAACCTGTGGACTCACCTCCTAACGCACCACATCTGCGACTGAGTCAGCCTGCCCCTCCTCCTTTATGTGTATGGAGGCCTTTGGCCCAGTTGTTGCCTGTACCAGACATTAACCAACGCCAGAGTGGTCTGGTCTAAAGGTCTGTCGGAAAGGACATGCACGAACAGAGTCTAGGTTCGAGGTCCACCAAGAAAGCATGAGGAACATATTTGCTAGCTGTGATTTCAGTGTAATGCACAGCGCGGTGGTCCAGCTGCAAGTTGCTATCTCCATAGTACATAGCAGTGAAGCCCAATGCTGTGTTCTTTGATGATCACCTCACAGAATTTGGCACCAATCTGGTTGCTGCACTGACCGGCCTGGATTCACATGATTTCTCTCATGGTTAGGATTCATTTTATTATTTGTTGTTTACCTCAAGGGACAAGAAAGTATGTAAGGTTTTTCCCCCCATACTGGAAGCAGGTTAAAAGGATGCAACGTGGCCAGAGTCTGGAGCAGCGGCATACTACACCATGACAGAAAGATCCTAAGAGTCCGCTTTTCTTCTGGGAAAGAACCTCAGGGTGTTCTCCACTCATGGCAGTCCTCCTACCTCTGCCTCCCAAGTGGTTAAAAAATGAACCAGGGGTGAAATCACACGCCTTTAATCCCAGCACTCAGGAGGCTGAGGTAGGATCACAGTGAGTTCAAGGCTAGCCCCAGACTTAATTCCAAGTGAGCCTGAGCTAGGGTGAGACCCTATCTTAAAAGCAAAAACAAGGAGAAACTGGAGAGATGGCTTAGCGGTTATGTGCTTGCCTGTGAAGCCTAAGGATCCTGGTTTAAGACTCAATTCTCCAGGACCCACATAAACCAGATGCACAAGGTGGCGCATGCATCTGGAGTTCCTTTGCAGTGGCTGGAGGCCCTGGTGCGCCCATTCTCCCTTCTTTCCTCCCTCCCTTCCTCTCTCTCTCTCTCTCTGCCTCTTTCTTTCTCTGTTGCTCTCAAGTAAATAAAAATAAATGAAAAAATTTTAAAAAAATAAAAAGTGAAGATGGGAAGATGACTCAGTGGCTATTTTCCCATCACCAATGTAAAAGGCAGACAGGAAGTGCTCCAGTGTCTGGGTTTGTTTGTAGCAGCAAGAAACTGGAATTCACATGCATATGCAAATGAAAACAGCCACCTTGTTCTTTACACATGAATAGTTTAGCCAGGTGTGGTGGCCCTTCACTTTAACCCCAGCATTCTAGAGACTATGGTCACAACAGATTTGGCCTAAAAAAGTTAAAAAAAAAAAAAAAAGCCAGGGGCCTGGTGGTGTAGGCCTTTAATCCCAAAACTTGGGAGGCAGAGGCAGGGGGATCAGCATGAGTTTGAGGCCACCCTGAGACTTCGTGAATTCCAGGTCAGCCTGAGCTAGAGTTGAGACCCTATCTCGAAAAACCAAATATATATATATATATATATATATATATTTTAAAAAGAATGATTCTTTGCTGTACTTTAAATTGCATCAAAGTTTTTCAGTATGTTAAAGTGTAACGTGAAGCTGTAGGCAAATCATTCTCAGTTCTTTTAACATTCAGAATGGAATATTAGAGGTGGATGTTTACTAGGCTGGCCTCTTGGTTTGTGGTTTTGGTCTGATACCTAGTGTTTTTTTAAAGGAAACTTAAAAAAATTTTTTTTAATCCAGTGCTGGGATTAAAGGCATCTGCCAACATGCCTGGCACAGAGAGAGTGAAGGGAGGAGATTGAGAGAGAATGGTGTCCCAGGGCCTTTAGACACTGCAAATGAATGCCAGATGCATGCCCCACTTTGTGCATATGGCTTTATATGGGTACTGGGGGATTGAATCCAGGTCACTAGGTTTTTCAGGCAAGTACCTTAACCACTGAGGCACCTCTCCAGGCTTTAAGGAACTTTCAGTTTTAATTTGAAATGGCCGCCGTACATTGGGAGCGTACCTCGCGTGCTGGACTACTATGGTGTGGTGCCCCTGACGTTCAGGCTGAGTTGTAGTGGAGTGGCAGAGCGGTCTGTGTGGTCTGTGTAATGCTGTAGGTCCAATCCCTAGGGCCAGGTGGGGACATCAGCACCCAGCGGTTGTCTCTCACTGAGTTTCTGGTTAGCTTCACAGATTTGAATCTCTGACAATGCCTAACAAGCTGTAGATGTTTCAGTTAATATTTGTTGAATGAATTAAACTTCCTAATGCTTTTTTGCATCCAAAGCTGCCAAGCAGGTTTGACCACATACTGTACTAACATGTTTCTATGGGGATGGGATGGGAGTGTGTATTGCACAATACTAAACAGGACATTTAAGGGTAACTCTTATTAAATTTCATCATATAAGAGGAGCTCCAGATGGTTCCCAACTTATGGTTTTACCTGTACTTCCTTAATTTTACAATAATGTGAAAGGAATATGTATTCTGTAGAAGCTGTACTTTGAATTTATTTTATTGGGTTTTTGAATTAGGGTCTGGCATGTGCTACTATGCCTGGCTTGTAGTTTGAATATTGAGGGTTTTTGTTTGTTTGTTTGTTAGGTTTTTTGAGGTAGGGTCTCACTGTATAGTCTTAGGCTGACCTGGAATTCACAGTGATCCCCCTACCTCTGCCTTCCCAGTGCTGGGGTTAAAGGCTTGTGCCGCCGCACTCACTGAATTTTGAGTTCCCCAGCCAGGATTTGGAGGGGGAAGAAGAGCTGGCACAGTGAGCGTGCTGGAACAGATCTGAGTGGTACAGCTATTCTGTAAATCACATTAGATAACCAACATTTCACTATCGAACATGGCTTATTAGATGATTTTGCTCAAGTATGGGCTAATGTACACGTTTCTAAGCTCAGGTAATGAAGACTAAGCCAAGTAGAGGTATCCACTTATACCTGTAAAATCTTAGTGTTGAACTGAGAAACAGTATAGAATTGTGGTTGCTTGGCAGTAGAGACAATGGACAGATAATTGGTCACAGAGTACAGACTTTTTGGAGTAAGTTCTTGGGGATTTTTTTGTCCAGATAGGTGACCATAATCAGTGCTGTAGTGTGTGCTTGAAATTTGCTTGAAAGAGTAGATCTTAAGTATTTTTATCATACATACACAAAAGAAATACAGTAAGGTAGCCGGTATGTTCACACACTTAGCTGTGGTGTTCTCCTCATACATAATACATGGGGTGTGAAGTTTTGCATTGCTTGAGTTTGTGCAGGTATGTCTCAGAAAAGGTGGGGAAGAAACAGAAGAACAAAGAAGCTTGCTCTCCTGGATGGTAGGTGCTAGAAATGCCTGTGGTGCAGTTTCAGGGCTCGCGCCCCTTCCGGGTTCATAGGTCCTGTGATCTGGGAACTTTTTTTCACAGGCAGTTTCAGTCAGCCTTAAAATCTTGTGTTGAATGATTAACGAAATCTCTTGGCTTTTTCAATCTTGTCTTGAGGAGTTTCCTCTCTGGGTTGCCTTCTCCCGGTAGAGAGTGAGTTCGAGGTGAAAATCCTCGTCTTTCTGTAAGCACTCCGGTGATGGCGCCTGTGGGGACGCGTGCCACGGTGGCGGGTCCTGTGCCCACGGTGGCGGGTCCTGTGCCCACGGTGGCGGGTCCTGTGCCACGGTGGCGGGTCCTGTGCCCACGGTGGCGGGTCCTGTGCCCACGGTGGCGGGTCCTGTGCCCACGGTGGCGGGTCCTGTGCCCACGGTGGCGGGTCCTGTGCCCACGGTGGCGGGTTCTGTGCCCACGGTGGCCGGTTCTGTGCCCACGGTGGCCGGTTCTGTGCCCACGGTGGCCGGTCCTGTGCCCACGGTGGCGGGTCCTGTGCCCACGGTGGCGGATTCTGTGCCCATGGTGGCCGGTTCTGTGCCACGGTGGCCGGTTCTGTGCCCACGGTGGCGGGTTCTGTGCCCACGGTGGCGGGTTCTGTGCCCACGGTGGCGGGTTTCGTGCCTGTAAGTCTTGTACTGTGTTTGCACTGAGATATGGGCTGTAGGCCAGGGTTTCTTCTGTTTTAAATTTGTATTTCTTAGGGGGGAGGTGGAGCGAATTGGTGCTTAGGGCCTCCAGCCACTGCAAACTCCAGACGTGTCCACTGCCTTGTGCACATGTGCCATCTTGCACACTTGTGCCGTCTTGTGTGCCTGGCTTGCATGTGATCTGGAGAGTCAAACATGGGTCCTTAGGCTTCACAGGCAAGTACCCTAACCACTGAACCATTTCTCCAACCTTGTTCTTTTTAAAAAATATTTTATTATTGGAGAGAAAGAGAAGAGGCAGATAGAGGGAATGGGTGGCCCAGGGCCTCTAGCCACAGCAAATAAACTCCAGATGTATGTGTCACCTTGTGCATCTGGCTTTACACAGGTACTGAGGCATTAAACCTGGGTCCTTTGGCTTTGCATGTAAGCACCTTCACTGCTAAGCCATCTCTCCAGCCTAGGCCTGGTGTTCTTAAGAAGGATTTCATCTCCTGATGGTTTCTAAGCTGAAATAGCCCCAGAGCTTTTTACAACTAAGGATTTCTGTCTTGCACAGCGTTAGTGGGGTAAGGTTTAGAAATGTGTATTAATAGAAGGTTCTCTAGCTGACCTTGGAACCCCTTGAAATTGTGGTTCAGATAAAATGTATATTTCTAAGAAAGCCACTTCAAATTCTCCCAACGGGTTGATATTAAACTTGATAACATCAGGATCACCTAAGGACTCGTTAAAACACAGATTTCTATATCCTACTGTAGAAAATTCAAGTTGGTAAATCTGCTTTGGACCCAGAAATCTGGACTTTTTACAGCAGTTTCTTGGTGGTATTGTTGCTAACTAGGGAGGCCTTTCTTTGCTGATGCTGTTGGCTTGATGACTCCATCAGGTTCTGTAAGCACAAACTGGTTGGCTTGATGACTCCATCAGGTTCTGTAAGCGCAAACTGGTTGGCTTGATGACTCCATCAGGTTCTGTAAGCGCAAACTGGTTGGCATTCTTCACCAGTTGAGCCTAATAAGCACAAGGAGTCATAGAACCAAGCCCAGCACTTCCTGGTGCAAGAAGGTAGGGAAGTCTTTCCTCTTTCCCAGCACAGGAAGCACAAAGCAGAGCCCCGCAGTCTGGAAGCTGGCCCTCTGGACACCAATTCGTGAGCAGTCACGTCACTACCATACTTGCTTTACTTGTGGCCAGAGTTGAAGAATACTTCTTTCCCGCCCCTCAGGCTTGCAGTCCTGGGTTCGGCCCTAACCTCTGCAGGTGAGTGCAGTGGTGGCGTGAGCCTACAGCTCAGAATCTGGGTAGTCTGGTGGGGAGCATCAGTGAACCCAGGGATTTTGAGACCATCATGGAACCCACTTTCAAAAGGCAAAATGCTGCACAGTCACTTGAAATAATACAATTTTATTTTAAATTTGACAATTTTATGCCTGTATGTGGTGTATTTTGATCATATGCTTGTCCCTACACCCCTCCATTGCCTTCTCTTGGCCTCTTCTGCCAAACTCCTTTCCAAATAGTGCCCTTTTGACTGCGTGCGCATGTGCGTGCGTGCGTGCACACATGCGTGTCACTGAGTTTAATGAAATTATTTCCTGAGTACAGGAGGAGATTATGAGAATGTGGTCAAGGTCAGTGGCTATAACACTAAAGAAAATGATCCCCTCCCCCAGCAGCCATTATCTGTCAGTAGCTCCTCAGGGAGGGATGGGGCGTCAGGAACTCCTCTCCCAGTTTATGAAGGTCTGTGACTGCTCTGAGTTCACTAGTGCTGTGACTAGACCTATAAAGCACTACCAAATCCATAGTCTCAAGTTTACCCAGACTCCCTCTCTCCCTCCGCCCCTCCCTCCCTCCCTCTCTGTGAGAAAGCGAATAGGTTGCCAGGGCCTCTTGGCACTGTGAACACATGCTCCACTTTGTTCTCTGGCTTTGCGTGGATACCGGGGAATTGAACTTGGGTTGGCAGGCTTTGCAAGCAACTTCTCAACTGGCTGTATGACAACTTGAGGAAAACCAGGACCTGGCATAAGTCTCTTGTAATTCATAAAGTCTTAATTGAAAGTTTTCTCTGTGTATCACTAGACCTCACCTTCGGCCTTTCCCTGTCTCCTCTAGGAGCCTACTTGCTTCATACCTTGTTCAGCAGAACTGAAGTTGACCTGAAAGCCAGGCCGTTGGTGATCACCCCTTAATCCCAAAAAGATTGCCATGAAATTGAGACCAGTTTGGGTTACAAAGTGAGATTCTGTCTCAAGGGGAAAAAAAATTAAAAGGAAACTGACCTAAGTTAAGAAGACCTAGGATTTTGCAGTCTTTCTTTAAAGGGAATGAATACAATTTTTATTAGCATTTTTTTTTTTTGTGTGTGAAGTTCAATTTCCTATTGTGTTTGTTTTCTCTGGACTTTTTTGAAATTCAAACTTTATATTGTAAGTTAGAAGGGAAGTAAGGGCATTTAAAATAAATTATAACTGGCTCTAATTGAAAGAACATGTCAGTGCCAGAATGTTTAGTTATGTAAAGTAGTTTTCTTTTCTGTTGCTGACATCTTTCTTTCCAGAGCCTTCCTTTGCTATTTGATACAGTTGTCAAAATTCTGGCTTAAGTGATCTGCACCTGATGTTTACTCTGGCCTCCCTATCTATGCATGCACACTGGGCCCTTAAGGATTTATGATTGATATAGTGATAACTCTACTATGCCTTTTATTTTGAATCTCAGTACTATTAATTATTGGTGATTGGTATCATCTTTACGTGTTTATTTTGAAATCTAAAATAGATACTTTAGTGTATAGTGGAAATTGTCAATCTCCTTTGTTCATTGTTAAAGGTTGGCTTTCAGATGATTGCTGGCATCAGTTTTTCACACAAGGAGTAACAGGGAAGTGATGCGAACTGAATTGACTTGTACTCCACAAGAAATAAATATTTTCCTGATGAAAATGAATAGAACTCTCAAATAAGTTAATGTGTTAGTTCGAGTTTATAAGGGTACAATGAACTGATTAGGAAATTTTGGAAAATATATTTTAAAATTAGTTTTAGATTGGAAAGAGGCCATAAAGTGAATCATATGTAAACAGTCACGTATGTATGCTTTTAAGTAAAAAGGCAGTTTATTTAGATTGGTCTCACTTTCTTCTGTGACACTATAATTATTACTATTTTAACATATGCTTTGTGTTTGTAGTTAGATTAATTTAATTGTGCTGTATTACTTAGCTCCACAAGAATATATTGTTTTTTCATCATTAAGAGATGCAGGGTAAGTTGGGCATGGTGGCACACGCCTTTAATTCCAACACTCGGGAGGCAGAGATCACCATGAGTTTGAGCCTACCTTGAGACTACATAGTAAATTGCAGGTCAGCCTGGACAAGAATGAAACCTTACCTAAAAAAAAAAAAAAAAAAAAAAAAAAAAGAGAAAGAAAAAGAAAAGAAGATGAGCGAGGGCGATGAAGGGCGTATGGGTTGCAGAGCCCTTCTGTCACACAGCCTCCCGTGTAGTTTTGGTTCTGTTACATGAAGTAGTATGTTTGGTACCTTTAATTTGTTTTGAAGTGGGTTGTATTAATTTTCAGTTATTCCACCTCTTGTGACCAGTATTTCTTCTTTTTTATATGTAGACAGATCACATGTTTAGCAGTGTGTTTGAAAGTTTAGTTGTGTTTCTCCATAGTCTTGAGCATTAAATAGTTTGATAAACAAGAAAATAGTGAAATCTTAAAATTGTAAAGAGCCTTCCATATTTTTGCCCAAGCCAGAAGCGATGTCCTTTAGTGGCAGGCCTGCAGTCCTAACCCAGGCCCTGTGCAGCAAGCATCTGTACCTACTGAGCCATCTCTCCAGCCCTCATCCTAGTACTTTTTCTTGTTGACTTTTAAAAAGTTCGTATTTTCTTGAGCATGCACGTGTCTGTGCCCCAGGGCTTCTTGTTACTGCAAACAAACTCTGGATACTTGTACCACCTTGCATCCAGTTCTCCGTGGGTCTTGGGTTAGGCACACTTTGCAGGCAAGTGTCTTTAACTGCACAGCCATCTCCCTAACTCCTGAATTTCACTTTTGAAACAAGGTCTCCCTGTGTAGCCCTGGTTGGCTTTGAACTCAATCTGTGTGGACTAAGCTAGGCTTGTAACTAGGATAATCCTTCTCTCTCTGCCTCCAAAGTTGCTAGGCCTATGCCACAAAACTTGGCCTTTCTCCAGATTCTGTAATGATTCTAGTTATAGGAAGCTTACTACTTCATCAGTTAAGTCTACTTTCTTTTGGTAGGGTTCAGTTGTTACAATTTTGTTAAATTCTTTGATCTGAGCTAGAACCTGAAAATGTTTACTCATATATATTTCTTTCCCATCATTACCCAACCCTTTAAGTAATTTTACCTAGGTGTGCTTAAATGTTGATTTGCATCTTCTCTCTCTCTCTTTTATTTTTCATTCTTTTAAATACATACCTGATGTTATCTTCAAACCTTCTAGAATATCTCCAGGTGAATTTCTGGGAGGTTAGTCTTCCCTTATAATTTATTTAGGTAGTTGGATTTTTAAAATATAGTATATGAAAGAATGGGTGCATGGGGCCTCTTGCCACTGCAAACTTTATTGTGCTTCTGACTTTACATGGGTACAAGGGGACTCTGGCCTGCAAGCTTTGCAAGCAGGAGCCTGTAACTGGTGAGCCATTTCCCCAGCCCTGTATTGGATTTTTTTTGTGTGTGTTTTTTTTTTTTTCTTCGAGGTATGGTCTCACTCTAACCTTGGCTGACCTGGAGTTCACTGTGTAGTCTCAGGCTGTCCTCACTCAAACTCACTGCAGTCCTTCTACCTCGGCCTCATACGCTGCCACACCTGGTGTACTTTCTTTTTTTTTTTTTTTAATTTGAAAGAAAGAGGCAAGTGGAGAGATACTGTGTGTTTATGCATGTGTCAGGGCCTCCTGCCGCTGTAAATGAGCTCCATCAAATGCACCACTTTGTGCATCTGGTTTTGTGTGGGTACTGGGGAATCGGACTTAGGCCACCAGACTTTGGAAGCAAGTGCCTTTAAACCACTGAACCATCTCTTCAATTCCTGTAGTTGAGTTTTTAAAAAAGATTTATCAATTGTTTTGCAAGCAGAGAGAAAGAAAACAGGCGCCCTTTCCCCATACCAGCAGTGAAAAGGCAAATACAGTGCTTGCCATGCCTCCTGGGCATTCTGTTGTCACGGGCATCTTGAGGTCACAGGTGCAGGTGCTACTTTGTATCCTGCTTTATGGGGGTTCTGTTTAGTTGAACCTGCGTGACAGATTTCGTAAGCGGCCCCTGTAACTGCTGAACCATCTCCCTAGCAGCTCCAGGACCTCCAGCCACTGCAAATGAACTCCAGATGCATGCACCACCTTGTACAGCTGCCTTATGTGGGGTACTGGGGAATTGAACCTCGGTCTGTAGACTTTGTAGGCAAGCACCTTAAATGCTAAGCAATCTCTCCAGCCCTTATTTAACTTTTTAAAATATTTATTTATTTTTTTGAGGGAGGACAGATAGATGGGCACATGGTATGGTCTCTAGCCACTGCAAAGTCTGTTCATACAGAGTATGTCCCACCTCGTGCATCTGGCTTTACGTGGGTACTGAGGAATTGAACTTGGGTCCTTAGGCTTTGCAGGCACACTCCTTAATATCTCTCTTGTCCTTCCTTTTTTTTTCTCTGAGACTGGGTCTTACTCGTTCTCACTGGAGGTCATCTCTGATGCATTAATGCTTTTTGGTGGATTTATATTGTCCTGATTTTTGGTGTTTCTTGTGTCATAATGTATATATTTTTGCATCTTGGATTAAGTTAATGCTTGGATTTTCTAGTTTGTTGGGTATTCTTAGCTGTATCAATTGATCTGATGTTATATATCTTCTTCAGTGTAGGAGATTAACGTGTTAGGTGTGGCTCTTAACACTCTCAGAGTATCTAGAAAAGTGTTCCTAGGGGTTGAGTTTGCCTGCTATGGGAGTATTCAAGTAGGCTGAGAGGAACAAAATACAGGTAAATTCTAAAATATAACTAAACACTGTATGCATTCAATCAACAACAGCACTGAGAATTTATGCAAGAGTAGGTGTTATAACAACCAGATTCTCTATCAACAAAGAGGTTAAGATTTCTGGTCTGTTGAGGGTTCCAAGTCAGCTTGTAACCGAGTGAGACCCTTCCCTGGTGCAATCCCAGTTACCTTTTTGGATGATTTTAGTCTCAGTCAAGTAGGCTGGCGGGGTCGCTGGACTGCTGTTCTATTTTCTGGAGCTGGACACTGGCTTTTCCTGTGGGGCAAACCGAGCCTGGCAACTGTGGCCCTGCTGCTGGAACCGCTGCTGCTGCTGCTGTTGCTGCTGGAGCCGCAGCTTCCACCACCGCTTCTGCTGCTGGAGCCGGATCCACCGCTGCCGGAGCTGCTTCGGCCTGCCTGTGTGGGCTCTGGATGCTTTGGGACTCTCCTACTTTTCTGCTGCCATTTTAATTTCTCACACTCCTCTCTTTTTAGTAAAAGTGTGTATTTTGCTGGGTTTTTTTTGGCTTTTTCTCCCCTAGGCTTCTTTGGCGTGGTTCTTATGCCGCCATCTTAATTGGAAGTCCTCAGTTCATTCTTTATTGTACTGAAACCACCTCACTAGCAATTCATTAGGTCCCACTCTCAGAGCATCCAAAGAACATGATATTTTTAAATAAGGAAGGGCACTTAAGCCAGGTGTGGTGACTTAATATCTATAATCTCAGCATTGAGGAGGCTGAGACAGATGAATTGCTGAGTTTAAGGCCATCCTCGTCTACACGGTGAGTTCAGGACTACAACTTGGGGCACAAAGTGAGATTCTACTCCAAAAAAGAATAAGGGGGAAAATGACTTAAATTCCGTAAGCATACATATTCTCATCAGTAAAACTAAAGTTAATCTCTGAAATTCTATTCCCCACCGTTTTTTTCTTCGTTTTTTGAGGTTGGGTTTCTCTCTAGCTCAACCTGATCTGGAATTCACTATGTAGTCTCAGGGTGGCCTTGAACTCACAGTGATCTTCCTACCTCTGCCTCCTCGGTGCTGAGACTAAAGGTGTGTGCTGCCACACTCTGCCCAGTGTTTCCACGAATTGCCAAACTTATTTAAAAAGTGACTTCGTTATAAATTTCAAATGTGGGGAAACCCCTCAATCACATCCAAAACATTCATAATTATCAGCATGGTAAGTTATCATTTATTTAATTTTGGTTTTTCAAGGTAGGTTCTCACTGTAGTCCAGGCTGACCTGGAATTCACTATGTAGTCTAAGGGTGGCCTTGAACTCACTATGATCCTCCTAACTCTGCCTCCTGAGTGCTGAGATTAAAGGTGTGTGCCACCTTGCTTGCCTTTTTTTTTTTTTTTTTTTTTTTGAGACAGGATCTCACTGTAGCTCTGGCTGACCTGGAATTTACTTTGTAGCCATAGGGTGGCCTTGAATTCACTGGGGTCCTCTTACCTCAGCTAATTTAAAAAGGTCCTGTTAAAATGAGAAAGACAGCTTGGCGTGGTGGCACAGTCAAGCAGAATCTATTACTCATTTTTGATTTTGGTCTTTTTGAGATAAGGATGTCTCTATGGTACCAAGGCTGGCATAAAGCTTTTTTGTTAAAAAATAAAAAATAGCCAGGCGTGGTGGTGCACGCCTTTAATCCCAGCACTCGGGAGGCAGAGGTAGGAGGATTGCCATGAGTTCAAGGCCACCCTAAGACTACATAGTGAATTCCAGGTAAGCCTGGGCTAGAGTGAGACCCTACCTTGGAAAAAAAAAAAAAAAAAAAACAGAACAAAAAAAAAAGAGAAAGACAATATCCTTAGGCAAATGCCCTACTCGACTTCTTTAGGGCAACAAAAGCCTCAAGCAGGGAGTGGGATGGGAGTGTATTGTCTCTCAGTCCTTGCATTATAGCTCAGTTCCTGACTGACTAGGAAGCAGAAAGGCTTTCACGGTCCATCCAGACACAAAGTGGCCATTGCATACATAATTTAAAGTGACTGATGCTACCTACACTTCCACCATAGGAAGGCCAAAAGAAAAATGACATCAAAATTAGAGATTAATTGGAAAGAAGAAGGGTTCGTTGAAAGGAGTATGGGAGGGTGGACAAGAGAGGGAGGTAGAAAGACATTAGGACTAGTATACCTTGTGTTTGTGTAAGGAGGCTGTCCATAAGAAGTTAAAAAATTACTTCCATGGTCCAATCAGGGCAGCCTGTCCCTAAGCAACACTCCTAGCTGACTTCTTTTGTGTGTGTTCAGATGACATTGAGCATTTCTGCCCTATTGGCCTTTTAGAGTCATGCCTATTTTCCTTTCACTGTTTCATTACAGTTTAATTGGAAACCATCTTTGTATGTAGCATGAAACTGGTGTGTGACCAGTGCAATCTAACTATCAGATCATATGTAATTGAACTTTCAATGAAAAAAGTACTTGCTACTCATGACAGTCATGCCACTGCCACTTAGGGTATAAAGGACTCATAGTCTGGGATTAAAGGCATGCGAGGCCATCCTGAGACCACATAGTGAATTCCAGGTCAGCCTGAACTAGAGTGACACCCTGCCTTGAAAAACTAGGAAAAAACAAAACAAAACAAAACAAAAAACAGTACATCTTGAGAGAGAGAGAGAGAGAGAGAGAGAGAAGGGAAGTTTTTAAGAAGTAAGAAGAGCCTGGCATGGTGGCACATGCCTTTAATCCCAGCACTGTGGAGGCAGGGCAGAGGTAGGAGGATCTCTGTGAATTTGAGGCCCACCTGGGACTATAGAGTAAATTCCAAGCCAGCCTGGGCTATACAGAGACTATACCTTAAAATAAATAAATAAATAAATAAATAAGTAAGAGAGAGAAGATAAGGTCCGTGTCTTCTAGAAGTCCATGTAGAGCTTGTTTTCACTGAAGGTGTGGAGTTGCTAGCCTTCGCATTGTGTAGGTCTGCGTGGATTCAGTAGTGAAGACTTGTAGAAAAACACACACACACACACACACACACACACACACACACACACACACACAGTGCTGTTTTGAGGTAAGGGCTCGCTCTAGCCCATGCTGACCAGGAACTCACTCTGTAGCCCTGTAGCCCCAGGCTGGCCTCATGTCAGCAGCCGTCCTGCATCAACTGGGATTACAGGTTTACACCAGTGTACCCAGGTTACATGCAGCGTTCATTTACACATGCAAGACCATACCACGTGCAGGCTCTCTGGCTACTACTGTTCACTAGTTTTTCCTATCCCATGTATCTGGTAGATGGGGTCTATAGTTTTATGTTGTTAGGCCACTGAACACAGAAGAGGTCTGTGTATGCCTGAGGCCCTGGGTTTGAACCCTAGCACCCCACTTCTTCCTGCCAGGAAGTAGAGGTGTGTGCACGTGCGTGTGTGGGTTTTATAATTGCACACATTCTTAGCATTGCTTAGTCTTCCACATGTATGAAGTTGATAGATTTACAGCTCACGAGAAAACTACTAAATGATTGTTGAATTCTTGGTTGAACCTAGAAGGTTCTCACATTATTGGAAAGAGCAGATTTTCATCTGAGAGCCAGGCTGTGTTGCCTTTTATTAAGCCTCTGTTTACTTTTGCACCTCTGTTGATTTATTCAGCTTGTAACCTAGAAACCAATTAAAAAGGAAGGAAGTCAGGGATGTGTATTTCTGGTTAGTAACTGGAGTAGTTTCCTCTTTCATACCCTGGCTTAGCACCCAGAAAAGCTCTTTTATGCTACCCTCACCTGGGAGGAAAATTAACAGTAATTCTTCATTTTCCTTCCTAATCCAGAACAGAAAATGTGATGTTAGAACTTTTGTTCTTTTTTGTGATGCTTTTCTCTGTCTGAATCCTTACTGTGTTTTTACAACAAGGGAAACCCTAGGTTCAAGAAAGTCCTTGAACCCTAAACCCTAGGTTCATGTCTAATTTTAAGCAAGGAGTTGAATAATATAAGACCGAGAAGGATAATCATTAAATTATTATATTTATTTAGGGAAGTATAGGACCAAGGTTTGAGAGCCCATGTGGCAGATCTGGTAGAACCATGGAAAGGACAGAAAAGAGTTCAAAGAGCATAGTTGGTTTGAGTGACCAGTTACCTTCCTGTCAGTTAGAAAATGGTATATTTTACATTGTGTTCTAACGTGTCAAATTTTGATTATACTGACAGATTAGTAACTGTGACCTGGTGTTTAGCATAGAGCCACAAATCATAGTCTTGGTCTTTGGTCCTTGAGTGGTTTAGTAGCTAAAGTTCATGGCATCATACAAGACTCTATTGTGAAATGAGAAAATAATAGTCCGGTAGGACTAACTGAGCAGCCACATGTGTAAATGAAAATGTTTTATTTCTTTTGTTAACTCCCAAAAACAGAGCTTACTGTTACAGTATTTTATTTAACCATATGGTCAAATATTATTTCAGATGTAATTAGAACAACTCACACTATCCCCTGCATGGTTCTCGTGCACTGTGCACATCCAGCACACTCCTCTGTTGACGTGAACCGCATTCTGCATGCCTAGTAGCCACACTGATGTAGGTATTGGGATTCAGGTGGGGTCCCTCAGAATTTATGAATCCCAAGTTTTAGGTTTTATACTATCTTTAGTAAAGATGGACTCACGAAGGATAAATTATGAATTATCAAGTTCAGGGGGAAATCACAAACTTGAGGCGTATTTAAGGGAAACTGGGATTTAAGAAAAGCTGAGGCCTTTTAAAGAGAGGTTAGAGTAATACTGCAAGCACGTGGACTTGAGAATCTGAGGCCTTTAAAGAGAGGCCTAAAGTCACTCTGCAGGCGTGTAGAGGACAGAATTCAGGAGTTTCTCAGAGATTTAAAAGGAATACCTTAGCATCCACCCTGGGTTTCCCTGGGGAAGAATTAAAAGGGCAAGTGGTAGTGACTTAGGGAAGAGTAACAGAGAGAAAATACTCAGATGAGAAATGAGTAGAAAAGAGTAAGTATTATACCCATGGTTATCCTGAGTTTAGAGAAATTAACACAAGTAGCCAGCTTAGTGTTGGAGAGAGTACCCACGTGGTAGATCTGGAGTATAAGGAAAGTGCATGTGATAGATTTGGATACCAGAGGAAAATTATAAAAATTATAAAAGTAATCAATGAGGCAAGCAGAAGAGTTCAGATCAAGAAACAATGTTATGGGCGTTTGCCTACAAAGCCAAAAGGACCCAGGTTTGATTCCCCAGGACCCACATTAGCCAGATGCACAAGGGGGCACGCGCCTGGAGTTCATTTGCAGGTAGAGCTAGAGGCCCTGTCGGGCCCATTGTCTCTGTTTCTCTCTGCCTCTTTCTCTCTTTGTCACTCTCAAATAAATTTTAAAAAGTAAATTTTTTTTTTTAAAAAGAATGTTATGCTCTCCTATGTTACGCTGTCCTACCTCCACACAGGCAGGTTCACACGTGTCCTCCAGAGAGAACCCCCTCCCCAGCGCACACAGAGGCCTGTGCCAAGATAGAGAAGGAGAGGCTGGAAGGCCACAGCCTTTGTAGCATACAGTTCAGGTATGCAAGGGGAGACCTGATTTGGCTTATATCCCAGAGCCAGCCCACCTGGGCCAGCCCGTCCAGGTAATAGTGAGTGCGGTGGGTCAGTCTCAATCAGACTCTAGTTCCATTTCTGCCAAGAGTTCTGTTCTTTTGCCAGCCAGGGCATTGTGGTATATGGGGTGACATGTCCTGATTGGGCCTCAATTTCTAATTGGGACTGCCTAAAAAAAGCTAGCTTTCTCCTATTCTCCTTCAACACATGGTTACTTAGGAATATATTGGACAACATACTCTAGATTTTCCATATACGAGCATATATATTTAGTAAAAAATTTTAAAATATTTTATTCATTTATTTATTTGAGAGAGATAGAGAGAGAGACAGAGACAGGGGAAGAGAGAAAGAGAATGGGCAGTGCCAGGGCCTCCAGCCACTGCAAAGAAACTACAGACATGTGCCCCCCGCCTTGTGTATCTGGCTAAAGTGGGTCCTGGGGAATTGAACCAGGGTCCTTAAGCTTTGCAGGCAAATGACTTTACTGCTGAGCCATCTCCCCAGCCTAAAATATTTTTTGATTTTGTTTTCTTGGTAGGGTCTTACTCTAGCCCAGGCTGGCCTCGAAGTAATAGCAATCCTCCTACCTGTGCCTCTCAAGTGCTGGGATTAAAAGTGTACACCACCATGCCTAGCTTACATTTTGCTTTTTGGATTATAGGATTTTGTCTTTGAACGGTTTAAATTTTTTATAAGTGAAAATGTTTTTTTCCGTTTTAAATCCATCAAAATAAATCACTAAAAAATCTATCAGGTCAGTCTGGGCTAGAGGGAGACCCTATGTCTCAAAATACATATATATATCTCCCCACCAGGGCTGGAGAGATGGCTTAGTGGTTAAGGCACTTGGCTGCAAAGCCTAAGAACACATGTTTGAATATTCAGGTCTCAAGTAGCCAGATGCAGTGGCACAAGTACGCAGTGTGGAAAATGCACACAAGGGGCGCCCGCGCCCACAGCGCCTTCCTGGCGGCTGAAATGCCCTGGTGTGCCCATTATCTCCGTCTCCTGCTGCCTCTTTTCTCTCTCTCAGAATTAAAAACCTCCATCAGAATTGCTGTGTTTTTAATTTCTTTTGAATAAAATCTTTCTGCTGTGGTGGGATTTGCAAGCATGCACAGCCAATACCAGTTCTCAATATTTTGTTTTACGTTTTGATACAGGGTCTCCTGTAGCTCCAGCCTGGCTAAGTGTTGTGATTACAGACGTGAGCCAGGACACCTAAGTGCTAAACGTTTTAAGTTGATTTTCCTGATTTTTTTCAATACTTTACAGCAAAGTAATTGATATTTAAAATCCTGTGCTTGAAGACCCTGTAAAGAATGTTTATGATTTCATGTTTGGGTTTTTTGTCGGCTTAATATTTATATGTTTTGGTTTTCGTGTTTCTCATCTTGGTAAGTGTGGAAAGCAAGAACTTTGGATTTGCTTTATGAAGGAGACAGTAAACTTGAGCTCTGCGTCTCGCCACTAGTCTGTCTTTGTCTGTGAAAATTATGAGCCAGCCTGTAGGGCCGCAGCCAAATGAGTAATCCCCAGTAATGTGACTCGCGCTGGAAGCGACTCCCTCCGCACCTGTGACGGGATGACTACCGGGCGCCGGGCGCCGCCTCTTCCTCCCGCCGCCGGCTCGCCCGCGCCGCGCCGCGCCGCACTCGCTCTGCCTGGGCCGGGCTGCGCACGGGCGGGCGCTCGGACCGGCGGGCGGCGGCGGCGGGCGGGCGGGCGGGGGCGGGAAGCGGGGCCGCCCGTGGAAGGCCGCGCTCGCTCGCGATTGGAGTAGCTTCCTGGTTATGTAAGCGCCCTCGGCAGGAGCTGCCCTGACCCAGATCCGGCTGCCGGCGGGCGGGGTGCTCCAGCGCTGCCCCGCTGCGCCGCCCCGCGCTGCGCCCCGCGACCCTCGCGGCCGGTGGCTCGGCTCAGCTCGGCTCGGCTCGGCCCGGCGCCCCGAGGACGCCCGGCGCCCGGGCCATGACGCGGCGCCCCGCCCGCCTCCGAGTGCCGGCCGCCGGGGCCGCCCCGCGCCGAGGCCCGTGAGCTCGGGCGCCGCCGGCAGGTGTGGCCGCGGAGCGGGCGAGTGGAGCCGGCCGCCCTGGTGACCTTCGCCGTCATGGACCCCCGCCTCCCCGGCGTCGGGAGCGAGCCCGGTGCGTACGCCCGCGTCCCCTCCTTTTGTCCTCGCGCGCCGCGCCGCTCCGCGCCCGGCCTCCCGGCCGAGGTCAGCGCCGTCCTCGCCGTGGCACGGCCTCCGACCCGGGCACCGCCGTGTGCGCGGCGGGGACGGGCGCTCGCCTCCGGCCACGGCGTTCTCCGCGCCCGCCCGCCCGGGACTCGGACTTTGTTCTTTCTCCGCGGAGGCGGGCTCGCGGGGTCCGCAGGAGGCCGGGGATCGCGGCCTGCACGGCCCGGCGCCAGCGCCCTCGCTTCCCGGGCCGCTCCTCCGTGCGCCGGACGCGCCTTTGTTAGCTGTGGGCCGCGCGGCTGGAAGCAGGCCGCGCCCGGGGCCGCGATTCGCGGCGCGGGTCGGTGGGGAGCCGGCCGCGGGCTGCGGGGCGCAGCGGCCGCCGGGCTCCGCGGGCCTCTCGGGAGCCGGGCCGCGTCCGGCCGCCCCGCGCGCCCCGCGTGCCCCGCGTGCCTCGTGACCTCAGCCGAACTCTGCTCGGACGGCGCGGGGAGCGCCGCGCTCTCTCACGGCCGCTCGAGCCGCCTGCGAGGGCGCCGGCCGAGGAAGCCGCGCCGCCGCTCGAAGGCTCGAGTGCTCCGCCTTCCAGGGCGCCTGCCGCAGCGGGTTCTCTGCAGCCCTCTTGAGGCTGTACGGCCTTCTGTTTTCCTCTAAATATGCACATGTGCAATTTCTGAAATGTGCGGTTGCACTGTTGGTTTGCCACTTTTAAGAAATCATAGCGTGTTTTAGCTACATCCTTTCGCCATCATTTTCCCCCATAAATAAGAGCTTTGCACATACTCACAGTTGATAACTTAATATATTTTAAAATGTTTCTTTAACCAGTACTTTAACTGTGTGATGGGAAAATACTTGTAATTTAAATAGAGAACTACATTTTGCCGTGCAACATTTGTACCTCACGTCCTTATTACTATTTAAGTAGCATAATGTGCCCTGGAGACCTCCATTTGTAGGTGGTAATAATTATCAGAGATCATTGTGCATTACTCAGATTCAATCATTATAAACTAGTATTCTTACATTTTTGCTACCCAAATTTTACCAGAATTTCAATTAAGTTTAGTCTTCAGAGATTATTTTAACCTACAAACTAATCCCTTTTGTCCTAACTAGAAGTAATTTAAATTGTATGTTGATAGTTGAAATTTATCCCTAAACTCTGACCTGCCTTGTAAAGGAGTGCTCTTGAGAAAATCTTCACAGGAATGTTTTTCATATTATAAAATGACTTAAGGCTCATAGGAAATGCAAACCACCTGAATTATTTGCATAAGAAAGAGGCATTTGTGGGACTGCCGGAAGTGCTGTGTCAGATCCTACTTAACTGAGTTGTCTTTAGCCACTTGGATATCACCTTTTATGGAGCATTTTTGTTGATCATTATAGGTTGATTTGAGGTGTTAGATATTGTGCAAAGATTAAAAGTTCTTCTGAGAAGACCCCAGTGTTTTTTCATTTACTAAAAACAACAAAGGAATGAACTTTAAGTTTATGGAAAGCAAATGCTCTTAGAATTCTTACAAACTTTTGTCACTTCTTGGGAAAAATATTTTATGTAGTAGCAATTTTAGAAATTTATGCCCAGCAATTAGAAAATGTTATGTAACAACAGTATCAGGAGACAGTTAAGTGAGTGATGATAACTGATTTTGAAAAGTAATATTATTCTGATGAGATGTTACTGTGATTCAATTTTCATGTCATAAGTGGTAAAAAATAAATAGGATCTGCAGGCGAGGGAGTTTGGTGTATAAGTTTGCTAAGGCTCTTGCACACGCCGAGTCAGCATGTGCTCTGTCACTGAGCTGTTGTACTTGAATTCACTGTAGGTCATGTGGAGTACAGCATCCTGCATGCTTGTGTGTGTGTTCTCTCTTGCTTTCAACTCATCACGCCCCTCTACAGATCTTGCGTGATTGAGGACGTTCAGAATTCTTTCAGACTTGATAGGAGAAAGGGCGAGCGGCAGCCATGGCTTTGGACTCCTGCCGTGTTTACTGTCTGTGTCAAATGCCTTGTGTCCAGGTGGTCCCAGGTTGCTTTGCTGGGATATATGTTTAGATCCAGTGTTTGTTGTTAATGCGTTTTTCAGACTTGGATTCTTTTATAGGCAAGCCATTTTTTTAAGATAGTAGAATTTTGTTTTCCTTTTAAAGCTATTACAACAGTATTATGGATAAGTTACATGTAATTTTTATTTTCACCTGTACTATGAAAGAGAAAATGATAGTCATTAAAAAAATTCATGACATTCTAATTTCCTCCCTCTTAACTCTTCTACCTCCCTTATTCAAGTCCTTATCCCGATTGTTGAGTAAATTACTTTGCATAAAAGCTGAATATTTAAAAGCATCACATGACCTTGTTTAAAAGTATAAGAGGTAGGGCCAAACTTTGCTGCAGGATAGGTTTTTGTTGCTGCTGCTTCTCTCCTCTCCTCTCCTCTCCCTCTCCTTTTTTGAGGTAGAGTCTCTGTAGCCCAGGCTGACCTGGAATTCGCTATGTAGTCTCAAGCTGGCCTCGAACCCACAGTGATCCTCCTACCTCTTCCTCCTCCCAAGTGCTGGGATTAATGGTGCGTAACACCCCGCCGGGCTTTTATCTGGGTTTTTGAGGTAGGGTCTCCCTTGAGCCCTGGCAACCTGAAATTCACTATGTAGTCTCAGGCTGGCTCTAAACTCACAGCTAGGTTTTGTGTCTTTCTTATCAGCCTCTTCCTGCTGCTTTTCTCCTTGCTGTAGTCTTGGAAGTGACTGAATTTTGGGGGTGGGGGGACCAAGGTGGTGAAAGAACAGATTTTTTTTTTCCTGAAAATTAAAATTGAAAGCAGACATGGTGGCACAGCCTTTAATCCCAGCACATGGAAGGCAGAGGTAGGAGGATCACCATGAGCCTGAGGCCACCCTGAGACTACATAGTGAATTCCAGGTCAACCTGGGCTAGAGTGACCCTAAAACAAACAAAATAAAATTAAAATTGAAATCATAACTGTTACCAATAATAGCTACAGTTCGTAAGTATACATTGTGTTTCAGAAGCAATTCCATTTTTGAAAATATGAACTAGACACTTACACAGATGGATGTTTGTCTGTTTTAAAAAGTAACCAGGGATTAATTTACTACAATTAAAAATATTACTTACCTGTGTGTGTGCGTGGGCGTGCATATGGGTACAGCACGTCCTTTGGCCACTGCGAATGAACACCAGGTGCTTGTATCACTTCTTACGTACAGTTTACATGGGTGGGTAGCGTAGAAATTGAACCCAGGCCAATAGACTTTGCAAGCAAATGCCTTGAACTGCTAAGCCATCTTCCCAGTTCCCAGTATACTGTAATTTTTTAGCTTAGACTTAAAAGTTTTGTGTGTGTGTGTGTGTTGCGGGGCATGCCTAGGCTACTTTTTACATCCTGCTTATATGGGTAGCATAGGATTTGAACCTAGGCCTGCAGACTTTGCAAGTCAGCACCCTTAACTATTGAGCCATCTTCCTAGTTCCAGCTTTTATTTTTCAGTAAATACAAAGTACCCTGATGTATGAATAAAAAAAGTTCCCTTACATCATTGTGATCATCACACTAATATATTGTATTAATATTTACCTCTTTCTACTACATTTTGAGGATACAACCTACAAAACACCCATTAGTATCTTTTTTTTCTTCTGAACAGAGTTTTAAACCACTGGTTGAAGAAAGTTCCCCCAGCCCAGTCACGGCGGTGGAGTTCCTTGTTGACAAGCAGCTGGGCTTTGTAACAGAAGACAGTGCCTTTCAGCCCTACCAGGTAAGAACGCCTTGGCTCCTTTCAAAGCTGACTGTTGAGCTTCCTCCGCACTCGGGAGTGTTCTTAAATATTGATCATCTAGCATCTTACTTAGACAGTGCATTTTGATTGAGATTGATTTATCAACAAGTAGGTTCTGTCTTACTGCTAGGATCACAGGTGTAAACACAATAGTCTGTTAGTTTAGCACAAAATGTTGCTCTTCAACTCTAATTAGGACAGGGATAAGTGTATGAATGAAATCGAGATTGGTATTTACTGTATGCATATACATGCTGGTTTTAAAATAAGCAGTGTTTTTTTTTTTATTTTTTGCCAAGACGAGGATCACACTTAGAGCCCTTAGGAAGCTATTCATGTACTTGGCCCCCTAGCTACATCGCCTCCCCCCCTTTCCAGGTAGGATCTGACTTTAGTCTCAGTCTCAGGGTGGTCTAGCAGTCACAGAGATCTGCCCGTCTCTGCCTCCCAAGTACTGGACTTAAAGGTGCATGCCACCATGCCCAGCAAAATTTTCTTTTTAAATACTTTGACAGAGAATGGGCACACTAGGGCCTCTAGCCACTGTAAGCAAACTCTGGGTGCATGCGCTTTCTTGTGCATATAGTTTACATGAATACTAGGAAATTAAACCTGGTTCCTTAAGGTTTTGCAGGCAAGCGCCTTCACGGCTAAGCCATCTCTCCAACTCTTTTTTTTTTTTTTTTTTTTTGACGTAGGGTCTTGCTCTAACCCAGACTAACCTGGAATTCAGTATGTAGTGTCTGGCTGACCTCAAACTCATTAGTGATCCTCCTACCTCTCTGTTTCCCAAGTGCTGGGATTAAAGGCATGCACCACCACATCCTGCTTATAAATATGATTTTAGAGGTGTAAGTATACATGTTTAATAGACTGACTACTGGATTAAATTATATGAAGAAATCCATCAAAGACAATTACCTTAGTGTGGAGTGCAGACCTATATTCATTCCTAGCTGTCGCAAGATTGAGGTAGGATGGTCTCTTTCAGGGCCAACCTACATTCAGGGGAAAATAAAATATATTAATTTAATTCTATTTTAACTTCGAGTCCCCCCCCCCCCCCCTCTCTTTGAGGTAGGGTCTTTCTTTGGCCAGGCTTACCTGAAATTCACTATGTAGTTTCAGGGTGGTCTCAAACTCGACTACCTTTCCGTGCTTGGACTAAAAGGTGTGTGCTGCTACACCTGGCCTGCTTCCAGTTTTTCATTGAAACTAAAAGATTGTATTTTTGCTCTCTCTTTTTTTAAGTTTTTATTTATTTATTTGCAAGCTGCAAGAGAGAAAGAGGGAGGGTGCACGTGTGCCCGGCAGGGCCTCCAGCCATAGTAAATGAACTCCAGATACAGGTGCTTCTTTGTGCATCTGGCTTTATGTGGGTACAGGGGAACTAAATCCAGGTTGTTAGGCTTTGAAAGCAAGAACCTTAACTGCTGAGCCAACTCTCCAGCCCCTGTATTTTCTTTTTATAGTTGGAATTTACATTCAATTAATTGTATGTTTTTCAGGCATTGTTCTTGTTAAATGTTTAAAGTAATACCATAATTGCATTGAAAGCAAAGAAAAAATGAGGAAAATAGTTTAATATTTTCCTCCCTAAAAAGTGGAAAGTTGTATTCCTATTTCACTTGTGTAGTTACTGTTTTTCAAAAACTAAAATGTTGAACCATTGTTTCCATGGAAAGAACAAATGCTGCGAGTTAATGAGCAGTGCTTTGCTGTGCTAAAGCTCCGTGCCTGGGGAGTTGGAGTGGCAGGGTTAGGTTTGCCACAGTTCGCTCTTTACTGTAAATAATCTTTCCTCATTTGAAGCGACAGATGTGCATTTGTTTTTCCTTTAGTTAAATGGCCCTGGTCTTTGTTGGGTCTTAGGCAGGGAGCTTTTTCTTGGTTCCTTACAGTAGTTCTTGTACAGCTTCGTAGCAAGTCCACTTCAGTCGTCGAGCACCACTGCCTCAGCACAGGCCTGTCCCTGGTCCTCACCGCAGCCACCCAGACTGGCCTCAAGGGGGTGGCCTCTGTGACTGACCCCAAGGGGGTGGCCTCTGAACTCAGAGGGCCTGTCCTAGTCATCCTGCCACCCATTGCTTTTTAGTTGCACAAGTAGTATTTCAGAAATTGTAGCTTGGATCTCATTTGGAGAAGTGTAGTAGATATATAGACATTTAAAAAATGTCTTGCCAGGTGTCCTAAGACTGCATATGGAGTGCTTGTTGCAATTATAGCTGTAGAGAGAATATGCTAACGTGAGGGTTTTTCCCCTGACATTTAAAAACTTCTAGGTTCGAATAGTGTTTTTTTTTTTTAGTAAAAATGGCACAGAAACTAACATTGTAGATAATTTGGTGAATACTTTTTATTTAAAAGTTATCTAGACTGCTGTACTGGTTGTGTGCAAATGGGCGTCTGGCTGGGAGGATTTTGTATCTTTCTTTGTTTTTTCTTAAAAATTTCTTACTGTTATTTTTTTATTAGAGAGAATGAGAAAGGGTGTGCCAGGGCTTCTAGCCACTGTAAACAAACTCCAGATGCATGTGCTACCATGGCTTACGTGGGACCTAGAGAATCAAACCAGTGTCCTTAGGCTTCCCAGGCATGCGCCTTAACAGCTAAGCCATCTCTCCAGCCCAGATTTTGTATCTTTAAGAAGTAAAAAGTCTCAGTCAGCTTTGTTTTCTTTATTGAGGATTGAACACAAGACCTTGCACGTGGTTGGCAAGGGCTTCATCACTGAACTACACCCCTAGGCCCAGCCCCTCACTTGACATTTAATAGTTAATCATTTGTAGCTTTTTCAAAATGTAAATTCAGAAGATATTAATGTAGCAGCACTTTTTTTTAAAGAACCTCTAGTAAGTAAGCTTTAGAAGAGGTGTTTTACAAAACAGTTTCTTTCCAGTTTTTGCTTGGTTTTATTTCTTTAAGACAAAGTCTTATTCTATGACCCAGGCTGTCCTAGAACTTACTGTTTAGCTCAGACTGGCTTTGATCCTACAGTAACCCTCTATCTCCTCAATGCTGGTACTCCTATGTCTCCTACTCCCAGCAACAAAACGAGATTATCTGTATGCATTTTCACTTTTGTATTTGGTTTCTTTTGTTTTTGGTTTTTCGAGGTAAGGTCTCAGTAGCTCAGGGTAGTCTTGAACTCTTGGTGATCCTCCTACCTCTCTCTGTCTTCCAAGTGCTGGGATTAGTGTTGTGTGTGTTTTTTTTTAAGCTTTCTGTATTTTTTCAGAACATACTTACTTATTTATTTGAAAGAAAGTGGCAGATAGAGAGAAAGGCCCCAGGGCCTCCAGCCCCTGCAGAACTGGAGACCCATGCATAACCGCATGTGCATTTGGCTTGCTTACGTGGGTCCTGGGGAAATGAACTGGGGTCCTTTGGCTTTGGAGGCAAGCGCCTTAGCCGCTAAACTCTCTCTCTCCAGTCCAGGCTAGGTTTTTCTTTTCTTTTCTCTTCATTTCTTTTCTTTTCTTCCCTCCTCCTCCCCCCCCCTTCCCTTCCATCTCTCTTTTTTTTTAATCAGGTTGAAAATACTAATAATTGAAAATACAAATAATTTCCAGGAATATATGTTAACATGATGAATAGAAATTTTCTACAGAAGCCTAAGGTGGCTCAGTATATTTTAGATTTATTTAACTTAAGTTTTGGCCAGGCATGGTGGTTTATGCCTTTAATCCCAGCACTCTGGAGGCAAAGATAGGAGGATTGCTGTAAGTTTGAGGCTACCCAGAGACTACATAGTGAAATCCAGGTCAGCCTGGGCTAGAGTGAGATTCTGTCTCAAAAAACCACCCCCAACAACAAAAAAATATGAACTCTATACATGTTAATCTAGGAAGAGAGGATAAAGAAATTCAAGCTCATGTAACTATAATGGCTTTGTTCCAGAATTCTTCCTTCTCACCATTTATCCAGATAGTAGATTACATTCCTTGGCATCTTAAACATGGCAATTTTACTGGTGTAGATTTTGTAAATACTGCCTTGACCTGTCTTAACCTCAGAGGAGTTAAGGGACACTCCAACAAGCCTTGTATTCATTTACTTTGAAGCAGTTTCTTCCCAGTCAGGTTGCTAATTATCTTTTATGAACTAATTAGATGTAAAACGGATCTTTTCTTTAGAAATAGATGTTTTGCGTATATTTTATTCTACAAAGTGGTGAAGCTGTAGTTTTCGTTTTAAAGTCTCAGAAATGATGCTTTGTAGTGACTAATTCAGTGTTTCTGCAGTGAGAGCTGGCGTCCCTCACCTTTCTCCTGTGTTCTCAGCATGGTTCTGTGCCAGAGGTTTCACGTTAGTTAGTTTCTTTTATGGTTCCATAGCCCTCCTCCTCCTTCTTTTTTAATTAAGTCAGAATGAGAGCATATTGATGAGGTGCAAGGAAATGGCTAGGAAATTGACACTGGGTGATTCTTAATACAGTTCCTTTCACTGTTAGGCCCTTAGTTTTGCATATTAGACTTTTTTTAAGTTTATTTATTTATGAGAGAGAGAAAGGGGCAGATAGAGAATGGGTGCACCAGGGCCTCCAGTCATTGCAAACAAACTCCAGATGCATGTGCCGGGAATCAAACCTGGGTCCTTAGGCTTTGTAGGCAAGTGCCTTAACCGCTAAGCCATCTCTCCAGCCCCGTATTAGACTTTTTCTATCCTATTGCTGTGCATTTACTAACAGATGTCATGAATTCCAACACAAAACCATTGTAAGGTATACTTTTCAGTATTTTGGAGAGCACATTAACTTGGGGGCCAGGAATAAACTGCTCCATCCCCTTGCAGACAGTACAATACATGTGTATTAACTAGGCCACTGCGGCGCCCTGCTTCTGTTCCCTTCCTGTGCATTGAGATGAGTTGTTTCCTCTGTGTCAACTAGCAGTTAGCTGTCTTTGAAGCTGGGGTGGGGACAGGAACCAGGAGAGGAAGTAGGCAGCACTGCAGACTCTTGTGCCTTCTTAGCAGGCTAGAAATGAGGGGAAACGCATTACTTCTGAAAGTCTTTTCATAGGGAAAGTCTTTTCATAGGTTTTTTGTTGTTGTTGCTATAGTTGCATTTTGCTTACTTTGGATTATGATTACAGAAGTTAAGAAAAAAATCTTGCAACTCAGTTGCACTTTGGGCCAAAGTTTAATGAAACTGATTGAGGAAAAGAACATTCAACTTGTAGCGTGATTTTGAAATGAGTGAGTCTGGAAGAGGCTTTGGGTACTGCACACACCTGCAGCTCTCAGCTCAGTTGCCTCATTAAGGATATGGGGATTGCTTCTTACCTGAAAGCCTCATGTGACTCCTGTTAGTCACCTCTGCCTTGGTCTGCTTTGTTGGCCAGTGCTTTTTAGGAATCACAACTCTCTGCTTTGAATGTGATGAAAATGGACAGAGTTGTTAGACCATTAGAGATTGGATGAAGAATTGCTCATCCACCTTTATACACCTGGTATCATCTGTTGTATGTACAAGTGCATGATAATACTGAAGTGTTGCTCTTAGGATAAGGTAAGAGTCATCCTGGAACACAGGACACTTGTATTTGAAGCCATGAACCATAATGAGGATTAAATGTAGAAATAAAACTATTAGTGTCATAGGTTTTCTTGTAGCATATAGACATTTAATAAATTAATACAATATTGTAGCTCTGTGAATTGGTAAATATAGGAGAGTGGAATGCATGGAGCAGCCAGAATATTTTCTTAGCAATTCACCTAAATAAGAGGGTTTACAGATTTGAATAGAGAAGTCTTAAATTATCTATTAAATGAAGCTGGGCATGGTGGGGCACTCCTTTAGTGCCAGTACTTGGAAGGAGGTATAAGAGGATCACCACGAGTTCTAGTCCACCCTGAGATTACATGGTGAATTCCAGGTCAGCCTGGGCTAGAGTGAGACCTTGCCATGGGGGGGGGGGGATTAAATGTGTGGATCTTAATTGGGTTTGATCTGTGTAGCTATAATTTTTGTATTCTTTCAGTGATCAAAGATACATTCCTAGGGGCCACAAGTGCTCTGCAACTGAACCATACCTCCTGTCTAGCTTGGGTCCACTTAAATCCATTTACTTTCTCTCTTTTTTATTTTTTTGAGGTAGGGTTTTACTCTAGTCCAGGCTGACCTTGAATTCACTATGTAGTCTCAGTGGCCTTACACTCATGGCCATACTCCTTCCTCTGTCTCCAGAGTGCTGGGATTAAAGGCATGCGCCGCCACACCTGGCTTATTTTCTCATTATTTTGATCATATAGTTGTCTTGGCTGTAATGTGAAATGTTAAGGTGTTGTTGCCCAGCACACACAGTTCACATAACTTAGACGGTAGCTGACAAACGGCAGCACTTTAGGGGTATAGTGCAGCAAACAGATACCCAGTGTTTGCTTCTTGGTTTCTTGTCCAAGCAAGTTTGTGATTGCTTCACACCTGGGGGGAGATTTGTGGGTAAGGTGAATTTAGCACCCAGGTGGCTAAGGTTAAATAAATAAATAAATAAATTATACACACACACACACACACACATATACATACATACACACACACACACACACATATACTGCTTGCTAGGTCATGTGTAGCCTATTGCTCTACTTTCTTGGTTTGAATAATTGGCACGAGTGCTCCACTGACAGGTTTTAAAAAAATGTTTATATTTTGTTTATCAACAGATCTATCCTCACATTCCTATGATAATATTGTTAACAGTTCACAGACAAGTAAACAGAGAACATTGTTACTATTGCTTGTGGTTGAGAAAATGATTTGCCTTTTCAAACTTTTAAAAATAACTACAGCATAGTACAAATGTTGCACCTAAGAACATTCTTGCACTGTCAGTATTACTGTGGGACAATGTAGATTAGGCTTTGTAAGGCATTTATTAGCATACTTTTCTTTCTTGTTCAGAATTCCTGTTAGACTTGCTCTTTTCCTGGCTTCATCTTACTGTCTACTATTAATTTTTACACTCTGTGTCTGTGTGTATTTTTCCAGAAATTACCTAATCATAATTTAAAAAATATTAAAATTCATGAGGATGATTGAACTTGTATTTGAAAGATATACTTTATGGAAATTTTGAACAGATCACTGAAATTTCATCAATTAGAATATGGGAACTTATCCCTCTTACTTCCTCCCTCAATGAGGGCATCTGTACTGTAGCTGAGGGAGGCAGAAAAGAGGCCAGAGCAGAGGTCTCCCTTTCCCAACTCCTCTCTCTGGTGGCTTATATCACCCGCCCCCCAAAATAAACTCTTGTGTTTTGAATATTTGGTTGCCAGCTGGTAGTAATTTGGGAGGCGAGTCTTGCTGGAGGAGGTGTACTGCTGGGGGATGGCTTCAGGGTATTACAGCCAGCTCCCTTTGCTACAGTGCGGCTCACTCTCCTGCTGCTGGTGTCCACCTGCTGTGACAGCAGAGGCGATCTGCAGCCTCTGCCATCCTGGAGCTTCCCTCTAGTCTGAAAGCCCTTTTTCCTCACGAACTGGTCAGGTGCCTTGTGCCAGCAGTGAGAAGGTAACTAGCATTTCCCCCTTTCTTTTTGAGATTCTTGCTATGTAAGCTGGACTGGCTTCTAACAGTCTTCCTGCCCCAGCCCCAGGAGTTCTGGAATTACAGACGTGCATGCATGTGAACACAAGGCCAGATCAGGCAATAATACGTACCCACATCTTGTATCCCCAAAAGTAAAATAAAATTATAAGTCTTAGAGACCAAAAAGTGCATGTGACAATTCCTGGAACATGAAGAGAGCAGCCAGTACAGTGAGATGGTTACAGCAGGCAGACCGTGAGTGGTGGAAGTAAACGACAGTACAGTGAGATGGTTACAGCAGGCAGACCGTGAGTGGTGGAAGTAAACGACAGTGGAGTGAGGTGGTTACAGCAGGCAGACCGTGAGTGGTGGAAGTAAACGACAGTACAGTGAGATGGTTACAGCAGGCAGACCGTGAGTGGTGGAAGTAAACGACAGTGGAGTGAGGTGGTTACAGCAGGCAGACCGTGAGTGGTGGAAGTAAACGACAGTGGAGTGAGGTGGTTACAGCAGGCAGACCGTGAGTGGAGGAAGTAAACGACAGTGGAGTGAGATGGTTACAGCAGGCAGACCGTGAGTGGTGGAAGTAAACGACAGTACAGTGAGATGGTTACAGCAGGCAGACCGTGAGTGGAGGAAGTAAACGACAGTGGAGTGAGGTGGTTACAGCAGGCAGACCGTGAGTGGTGGAAGTAAACGACAGTGGAGTGAGGTGGTTACAGCAGGCAGACCGTGAGTGGTGGAAGTAAACGACAGTACAGTGAGATGGTTACAGCAGGCAGACCGTGAGTGGTGGAAGTAAACGACAGTGGAGTGAGATGGTTACAGCAGGCAGACCGTGAGTGGTGGAAGTAAACGACAGTGGAGTGAGGTGGTTACAGCAGGCAGACCGTGAGTGGAGGAAGTAAACGACAGTGGAGTGAGGTGGTTACAGCAGGCAGACCTTGAGTGGTGGAAGTAAACGACAGTGGAGTGAGATGGTTACAGCAGGCAGACCGTGAGTGGTGGAAGTAAACGACAGTGGAGTGAGATGGTTACAGCAGGCAGACCGTGAGTGGTGGAAGTAAACGACAGTACAGTGACATGGTTACAGCAGGCAGACCGTGAGTGGTGGAAGTAAACGACAGTGGAGTGAGATGGTTACAGCAGGCAGACCGTGAGTGGTGGAAGTAAACGACAGTACAGTGAGATGGTTACTGCAGGCAGACCGTGAGTGGTGGAAGTAAACGACAGTGGAGTGAGATGGTTACAGCAGGCAGACCTTGAGTGGTGGAAGTAAACGACAGTACAGTGAGATGGTTACTGCAGGCAGACCGTGAGTGGTGGAAGTAAACGACAGTAGAGTGAGATGGTTACAGCAGGCAGACCGTGAGTGGAGGAAGTAAACGACAGTGGAGTGAGGTGGTTACAGCAGGCAGACCGTGAGTGGTGGAAGTAAACGACAGTGGAGTGAGGTGGTTACAGCAGGCAGACCGTGAGTGGTGGAAGTAAACGACAGTGGAGTGAGGTGGTTACAGCAGGCAGACGTGAGTGGTGGAAGTAAACGACAGTGGAGTGAGATGGTTACAGCAGGCAGACCGTGAGTGGTGGAAGTAAACGACAGTGGAGTGAGATGGTTACAGCAGGCAGACCGTGAGTGGAGGAAGTAAACGACAGTGGAGTGAGGTGGTTACAGCAGGCAGACCGTGAGTGGTGGAAGTAAACGACAATACAGTGAGATGGTTACAGCAGGCAGACCGTGAGTGGTGGAAGTAAACGACAGTGGAGTGAGGTGGTTACAGCAGGCAGACCGTGAGTGGTGGAAGTAAACGACAGTGGAGTGAGATGGTTACAGCAGGCAGACCGTGAGTGGTGGAAGTAAACGACAGTGGAGTGAGGTGGTTACAGCAGGCAGACCGTGAGTGGTGGAAGTAAACGACAGTACAGTGACATGGTTACAGCAGGCAGACCGTGAGTGGTGGAAGTAAACGACAGTGGAGTGAGGTGGTTACAGCAGGCAGACCGTGAGTGGTGGAAGTAAACGACAGTACAGTGACATGGTTACAGCAGGCAGACCGTGAGTGGTGGAAGTAAACGACGGTACAGTGAGATGGTTACAGCAGGCAGACGTGAGTGGTGGAAGTAAACGACAGTACAGTGAGATGGTTACAGCAGGCAGACCGTGAGTGGTGGAAGTAAACGACAGTGGAGTGAGGTGGTTACAGCAGGCAGACCGTGAGTGGAGGAAGTAAACGACAGTGGAGTGAGGTGGTTACAGCAGGCAGACCGTGAGTGGTGGAAGTAAACGACAGTGGAGTGAGGTGGTTACAGCAGGCAGACGTGAGTGGTGGAAGTAAACGACAGTACAGTGAGATGGTTACAGCAGGCAGACCGTGAGTGGTGGAAGTAAACGACAGTGGAGTGAGGTGGTTACAGCAGGCAGACCGTGAGTGGAGGAAGTAAACGACAGTGGAGTGAGATGGTTACAGCAGGCAGACCGTGAGTGGAGGAAGTAAACGACAGTGGAGTGAGGTGGTTACAGCAGGCAGACGTGAGTGGTGGAAGTAAACGACAGTGGAGTGAGGTGGTTACAGCAGGCAGACCGTGAGTGGTGGAAGTAAACGACAGTGGAGTGAGATGGTTACAGCAGGCAGACCGTGAGTGGAGGAAGTAAACGACAGTGGAGTGAGATGGTTACAGCAGGCAGACCGTGAGTGGTGGAAGTAAACGACAGTGGAGTGAGATGGTTACAGCAGGCAGACCGTGAGTGGAGGAAGTAAACGACAGTGGAGTGAGATGGTTACAGCAGGCAGACCGTGAGTGGAGGAAGTAAACGACAGTGGAGTGAGATGGTTACAGCAGGCAGACCGTGAGTGGAGGAAGTAAACGACAGTGGAGTGAGATGGTTACAGCAGGCAGACCGTGAGTGGAGGAAGTAAACGACAGTGGAGTGAGATGGTTACAGCAGGCAGACCGTGAGTGGAGGAAGTAAACGACAGTGGAGTGAGGTGGTTACAGCAGGCAGACCGTGAGTGGTGGAAGTAAACGACAGTGGAGTGAGATGGTTACAGCAGGCAGACCGTGAGTGGAGGAAGTAAATGACAGTGGAGTGAGGTGGTTACAGCAGGCAGACGTGAGTGGTGGAAGTAAACGACAGTGGAGTGAGATGGTTACAGCAGGCAGACCGTGAGTGGAGGAAGTAAACGACAGTGGAGTGAGGTGGTTACAGCAGGCAGACCGTGAGTGGTGGAAGTAAACGACAGTGGAGTGAGGTGGTTACAGCAGGCAGACCGTGAGTGGTGGAAGTAAACGACAGTGGAGTGAGGTGGTTACAGCAGGCAGACCGTGAGTGGTGGAAGTAAACGACAGTGGAGTGAGATGGTTACAGCAGGCAGACGTGAGTGGTGGAAGTAAACGACAGTGGAGTGAGGTGGTTACAGCAGGCAGACCGTGAGTGGTGGAAGTAAACGACAGTGGAGTGAGGTGGTTACAGCAGGCAGACCGTGAGTGGAGGAAGTAAACGACAGTGGAGTGAGGTGGTTACAGCAGGCAGACCGTGAGTGGTGGAAGTAAACGACAGTGGAGTGAGGTGGTTACAGCAGGCAGACCGTGAGTGGAGGAAGTAAACGACAGTGGAGTGAGGTGGTTACAGCAGGCAGACCGTGAGTGGTGGAAGTAAACGACAGTGGAGTGAGGTGGTTACAGCAGGCAGACCGTGAGTGGAGGAAGTAAATGACAGTGGAGTGAGATGGTTACAGCAGGCAGACCGTGAGTGGTGGAAGTAAACGACAGTGGAGTGAGATGGTTACAGCAGGCAGACCGTGAGTGGTGGAAGTAAACGACAGTGGAGTGAGGTGGTTACAGCAGGCAGACCGTGAGTGGAGGAAGTAAACGACAGTGGAGTGAGGTGGTTACAGCAGGCAGACCGTGAGTGGTGGAAGTAAACGACAGTGGAGTGAGATGGTTACAGCAGGCAGACCGTGAGTGGTGGAAGTAAACGACAGTGGAGTGAGATGGTTACAGCAGGCAGACCGTGAGTGGTGGAAGTAAACGACAGTGGAGTGAGATGGTTACAGCAGGCAGACCGTGAGTGGTGGAAGTAAACGACAGTGGAGTGAGGTGGTTACAGCAGGCAGACCGTGAGTGGTGGAAGTAAACGACGGTACAGTGAGATGGTTACAGCAGGCAGACCGTGAGTGGTGGAAGTAAACGACAGTGGAGTGAGATGGTTACAGCAGGCAGACCGTGAGTGGTGGAAGTAAACGACAGTGGAGTGAGGTGGTTACAGCAGGCAGACCGTGAGTGGTGGAAGTAAACGACAGTGGAGTGAGATGGTTACAGCAGGCAGACCGTGAGTGGTGGAAGTAAACGACAGTGGAGTGAGATGGTTACAGCAGGCAGACCGTGAGTGGTGGAAGTAAACGACAGTGGAGTGAGATGGTTACAGCAGGCAGACCGTGAGTGGTGGAAGTAAACGACAGTGGAGTGAGGTGGTTACAGCAGGCAGACCGTGAGTGGTGGAAGTAAACGACAATACAGTGAGATGGTTACAGCAGGCAGACGTGAGTGGTGGAAGTAAACGACAGTGGAGTGAGGTGGTTACAGCAGGCAGACCGTGAGTGGTGGAAGTAAACGACGGTACAGTGAGATGGTTACAGCAGGCAGACCGTGAGTGGAGGAAGTAAACGACAGTGGAGTGAGGTGGTTACAGCAGGCAGACCGTGAGTGGTGGAAGTAAACGACAGTGGAGTGAGGTGGTTACAGCAGGCAGACCGTGAGTGGAGGAAGTAAATGACAGTGGAGTGAGATGGTTACAGCAGGCAGACCGTGAGTGGTGGAAGTAAACGACAGTGGAGTGAGATGGTTACAGCAGGCAGACCGTGAGTGGTGGAAGTAAACGACAGTGGAGTGAGGTGGTTACAGCAGGCAGACCGTGAGTGGAGGAAGTAAACGACAGTGGAGTGAGGTGGTTACAGCAGGCAGACCGTGAGTGGTGGAAGTAAACGACAGTGGAGTGAGATGGTTACAGCAGGCAGACCGTGAGTGGTGGAAGTAAACGACAGTGGAGTGAGATGGTTACAGCAGGCAGACCGTGAGTGGTGGAAGTAAACGACAGTGGAGTGAGATGGTTACAGCAGGCAGACCGTGAGTGGTGGAAGTAAACGACAGTGGAGTGAGGTGGTTACAGCAGGCAGACCGTGAGTGGTGGAAGTAAACGACGGTACAGTGAGATGGTTACAGCAGGCAGACCGTGAGTGGTGGAAGTAAACGACAGTGGAGTGAGATGGTTACAGCAGGCAGACCGTGAGTGGTGGAAGTAAACGACAGTGGAGTGAGGTGGTTACAGCAGGCAGACCGTGAGTGGTGGAAGTAAACGACAGTGGAGTGAGATGGTTACAGCAGGCAGACCGTGAGTGGTGGAAGTAAACGACAGTGGAGTGAGATGGTTACAGCAGGCAGACCGTGAGTGGTGGAAGTAAACGACAGTGGAGTGAGATGGTTACAGCAGGCAGACCGTGAGTGGTGGAAGTAAACGACAGTGGAGTGAGGTGGTTACAGCAGGCAGACCGTGAGTGGTGGAAGTAAACGACGGTACAGTGAGATGGTTACAGCAGGCAGACGTGAGTGGTGGAAGTAAACGACAGTGGAGTGAGATGGTTACAGCAGGCAGACCGTGAGTGGTGGAAGTAAACGACAATACAGTGAGATGGTTACAGCAGGCAGACGTGAGTGGTGGAAGTAAACGACAGTGGAGTGAGGTGGTTACAGCAGGCAGACCGTGAGTGGTGGAAGTAAACGACGGTACAGTGAGATGGTTACAGCAGGCAGACCGTGAGTGGTGGAAGTAAACGACAGTACAGTGAGATGGTTACAGCAGGCAGACCGTGAGTGGTGGAAGTAAACGACGGTACAGTGAGATGGTTACAGCAGGCAGACCGTGAGTGGTGGAAGTAAACGACAGTGGAGTGAGGTGGTTACAGCAGGCAGACCGTGAGTGGTGGAAGTAAACGACAGTGGAGTGAGATGGTTACAGCAGGCAGACCGTGAGTGGTGGAAGTAAACGACAGTGGAGTGAGATGGTTACAGCAGGCAGACCGTGAGTGGTGGAAGTAAACGACGGCATGGCAGACGTTTGGTAGGCGGGTCCACATAATTGATTTAGGAAGATACTGTCTGCCTAGTTAGAGAAGAGTCTGTTTTGAGGAGTAGGTATTATACTAGACTCTGAGGTAGGGGAGATTGCTAAGTATAGTTAGCAGGGAGTCACCAGAATCATGTGTATCACAACGGCACGTTGGTTATTGTAAACACCAAAAGCAGCTGATGATTAGAACTTTATTAGAGTGTTTTATCTAGAGTTCAGTCTATCATAATGGTTAAAGTCAGTACTTTTCATGTTATTACTGGAAAACATACTTTCACATTTTAGCTTTGCTATTTCTTAGCTATATGACAATGGGAAGAATTAATGTTTTTTTTTTAATTTTTATTTATTTATTTATTTATTTGAGAGCGACAGACACAGCAAGAAAGACAGATAGAGAGAGAGAATGAGCGCGCCAGGGCTTCCAGCCTCTGCAAACGAACTCCAGACGCGTGCGGCCCCTTGTGCATCTGGCTAACGTGGGACTTGGGGAACCGAGCCTCAAACCGGGGTCCTTAGGCTTCACAGGCAAGCACTGAACCACTAAGCCATCTCTCCAGCCCAAGAATTAATGTTTTTCAAATGGATAGATTTTCATCTAAACTGAAGATACCACTTACAGCAGGTTGTTAGGAAGATTAAATGGAATGACCTATTGAGCAGTTTTTTATGATCTGAAAATAGCTCAATAGAAGGTAGCTCTTTTCTTTTTTTCTTTTCTTCCTTAGACATTATCTAGAACACTTTTTTCTGACACTCATAAACTTGGGTGATCTTTGCCTCTGTCTGTCTCACATTTCCATCAGTCTCTCTTCTTTAGACTCCTTACCATTCTTTCTGTCACTACAACACGTCCATTATATATATAGTAGGCATTTTTCTTGCCTGTCCATGTGTCAGAAATATACATACATATGCATGCATGCATAGCAGTTAGGATTTCACCATGATCTGACATTAGGAAAGGTGACCAGATCACGGTGGCATTTTCCCATAGTGAGCAGTTTGCTGCCGAGAGCTGTTTTTATCTGTCAGAAGACTAAGGCTGGCCCGCGCAGAGACACACACCTGCCGTCCTGCCCTGGGGGCCGAGAGGACCCTGAGTTAGCCTCTCAGAAGGGTGGGTGTGAGCTTTCATCTGTGTGCTTACCTAGCCAACCAGTTCTTTGTTTACTGTAGGGAAAGCGTTGCAAGCACGGAATGCAGTAGCTGTGTAGTAGGTGGTTTTCGGAACTGCTTCCTAGCCCCACTCTGACATCGTGAGCTTGGCCACACTGGGGCGGGGCCTGCAGGGTCTGACCACCACTACCCTCCCTGGTCAGGTCAGGTCAGGTCAGCCCTAAAGAAGCCAAAGCTAGTTTTCCTCTCACAGGGAACGCATGTTTGTTTTGAGTTCTAGAGTGCCGCGTACAAATGCAGACCTGCCAGGTTGAAAAACAGATCTCTGCAGTAAACAGTCCTCACTAGAGCTTTGTGCCCTGCTCTCCTGCATCTGTTTCTGAATTATATTTTGGCAAGAGTTGGACACATCCCCACTTAACTCTCGGCATCGTCACCTGCGTCTGTCCCTGCTTCCAGCACGCTCATGTTACGGCACGTGAGTGAGGTGTAGAGGCCCTGTGATGGAGTCACGCAGGTGGGAGTGCTGAGGTCGCCCACCCTGTGCCCAGACCGCAGCAAGTGTGGTTGTGGCTGTCGCGGAGACTGTCTGCTAATGGCTTATTGGCTTGGCAAAATGACTGTTTTGGGGAGGTCTAGGTGATGTCAAAGCAGGAAGCTGCTTTCAGGTGTTGGCTTTTTCCCACTTGCAATGAGAACTGACTGTGCAGTAGGACCCAAGTTGAAGCTGGGTGCTAAGGGTGGATTACACGAAGAAAGCGCCAACAATTACAACAGAGCCATTGTGCTTCCTCCCTTAAGGGTGGTGCCCCTCCCCCCCACCTCCCAGGTAGGGTCTTGCTTGCTGTATCTAGCCCAGGCTGCCCTTGAACTCATAGCGATCCACCTACCTCTGCCTGCCTCCCAAGTGCCAGGATGAAAGGGGTGTGTGTGCCACCACACCTGCCTTTTTCTTTTTTCTTTTTGGTTTTTCGAGGTAGGGTCTCTCTCTAGCCCAGGCTGACAGGGAATTTACTATGTAGTTTCAGGATGGCCTTGAACTCATGGCAATCTTCCTACCTCTGCATCCTGAGTGCTGGGATTAAAGGTGTGCGCCACCACGCTTGGCTAATAGTTAAGTATTTTATGAATTCTAGTGCATACCTGCTCTAATTGAAAAAGGACTTCATTTGTGAAAATTGGTTGCAAACTTTGGTGTGTTGAAAATGTATCCATGGAGTCCAGGAACATGTTGTTTTGATTGAAAATTGGCCCCAGTATGAGCTATTCTCCAATACTTAGATTAAAATCATGTCAATGCATTAGTTTTCTCCTGTCCCTAAATCTGCTATGATCATATGCTCAAAAATCTGCTAGTCTCTTTAATTTTTTTTTTGTGTGTGGCTGCTATAAAGAATTCAGAGTATGTGAGATTATGTTTGTCGACATCAGATTGCAAAGATTATGAGCCATCACTGGCTACTGTTTGAGAAAGACTTTCCAGTCCCAGCAGTCAACACAGAGGAGTCTGCACTCTTCACCCCTGCAGCGCCACGGAAGCACAGCTGTGCTGTTGAAAGCCCGGCTACTGCGAACCGCTGCCGCCTGCTTCTTGTGTGGTTTCTGCATGCATGGTCTCACTCTAGCCCAGGCAGACCTGGGGCTTATTCTGTGGCCCCAGACTGGCCTCAAACTCATAGCAGTCCTCCAAATTTTGCCTCCCAAATTCTGGGATCAAAAGTATGTGCCATTACCATTCTGGTTTAATTTACATTTTTAAATTTCATAATTACCAGAATAGTTTTATGTAACTTATGTGAGCTTTGTAGGGAAGATTTGTGTTATTAAATCTTAAGAGGTTTAATAATCTCAATTTTTATTTAAAATCACAACATAGACCATCCTAAGTTTGTGTCATATTATCAGGTCTTTACATTGACTTCCTGTACACAACTCTGAACAGTAACATACTAGGCTGGGGAGATGGTTCAGAGGGTAAAGTGTTTGCTGGCGAAGCCAAAGGACCCACATAAAGCCAGGGAGACAGAAGGTGGCAGGTGCGTCTGGAGTTCATGTGCAGTGGCTAGGGACTCTGGAGCAGCCTTTCTATCTGTATCTCCCCCCTCATCTTGGCAAATAAATAAATATATATATTTAACAGTAACTGAACTAGTGAGAGGTTACCAGAGATAGAGATGAATTTGAGCTTAGTGACAAAGGCCAGTGTGCCCTTTTGGGACTGGACTGGATAATGTGACCTCCATCACCCACTCCCTTCACTCCCTCCTTCCCCAGTCTCCTTCTGTGGACTCACTTGCTGCCTTCAGGGCTGGAAATGGAATAGCAGTGGTTTGACTCATATGTTCCCCATAAACTTAAGTATTCTGCATGCTAGTTTCCCCAGCAGAAGGCAGTTGGAAATTACAGCCTGTCCTCAGAGTGTGATTCAATTTGGAGAAGCACATAAAGAAAATAGGAATATGAATGCAGGCACAGCACAGAGAATAGCAGGTACCAGGGAGAGCTAGGGACCCCACTTGTGTTGTGAGAGGTACAAAAGAGATGCTGCTGTTCGGAGATGAACATAGATGAGCAGAGCTAGTAGGGCATTAAAGTTGGTTCAGTACATGACCTCAAGTGAAGAGGTAGAGTGCATGTTTATTGGGTGGTCCATTAAGATAAACTTTAACTTGATCTTCTGTGAAGGTACAGTGGCTATAGGGGAAGCTCTTTTAAACCAATGTTAATTGGATTCTGTCACCTGACTGGTCTCAACCTCATTGTCCCCATTGAGTAAATGAATAATGAATATTGGTAGAAAGAACCACACAGCACACTTAACCATTTATGTGTAAGAATTCAGTGTCATGAAGCACAGGCACCATTGTGCAGATGACACAGAGCTGCCCACAGCTTTTCATCATTTCAAACTGAACTGTTTTAATTCAAGAGTAGTTTCCTGTTTGCTAATTTTACCTTCCCCAAACTGTAGTAACGTGTGATCTACTTTCTTTCTCCTGCAGTCTGCCAGTGCGGGTGTTGCAGAAAGGGTCACTCCACACTTGTTCTTTGTACTGCGCCTGTCTTAGCAGATCTCCAAGTGCCAACCGTACATTAATTTTTTTTGTCTGAATAATAATCTGCTGTCTGTATGTACCATATTCTATTTGTCCTTTGGGTTTTGGACATTAGCTTGTTGCTGTTGTCGTTAATGCTGCTTGGATATTGGTGCAGACACTCCTTTTAGCCCTCCCTTTCCAGTTTGGGTATCAACCTTAGCGAGGAACTGTTGGATCATGTGAAAATTTTATTTAAAACTTGGAAGCGGGCTGGAGAGACGGTTTAGTGGTTAAGCGCTTTCTTGTGAAGCCAAAGGACCCTGGTTCAAGGCTTGATTCCCCAGGACCCGTGTTAGCCAGATGCACAAGGGGGTGCATGCACCTGGAGTTCATTTGCAGTGGCTAGAAGCCCTGGTGCACCCAGTCTCTCTCTCTCAATGTCATTCTCAAATAAATAAATAAAAATAAACAACAAAAATGTTAAAACTTGGAAGCTCACCAGGGAGATTCAAAACTCATTAAAGTGGGCTGGAGAGATGGCTTAGCAGTTAAGTGCTTGCCTGTGAAGCCTAAGGACCCCAGTTCGAGGCTCGGTTCCCCAGGTCCCATGTTAGCCAGATGCACAAGGGGGTGCACGCGTCTGGAGTTCTTTTGCAGTGGCTACAAGCCCTGGCGCTCCCATTCTCTCTCTCTCCCTGTATGTGTCTTTCTCTCTGTGTCTGTCGCTCTCAAATAAATAAATAAATAAAAAATGAAGCTGGGCGTGGTGGCGCACGCCTTTAATCCCAGCACTCGGGAGGCAGAGGTAGGAGGATCGCCGTGAGTTCAAGGCCACCCTGAGACTACATAGTGAATTCCAGGTCAGCCTGAGCCAGAGTGAGACCCTGCCTTGAAAAACAAAACAAAAAACAAAAAAAAGAACAAAAAATATTAAAAAAAAAACTTGTTAAAGTGGTCAGAAGTGATGGTGGTGTGTTCAGCACAAAGTGACACATCTCTATCACAGCCTCCAAGGCTAGGGACCATTGTGGAAAAGGTAGCAGAGGAATGTAAGAGACAAAGGAGTGCTTACAATGCTGTCTTCCAGACACAAGGTAGCCATGGTCCTCATGACCTCACAGTGGCTGATGCTACCAAGACCTGCATCATAGGAGAGGGAGAATGATGACATCAAAATAGAAGGGAGACTAGTTGGAAAGAAGGTGGAGGGGGAAAGGGAGAGTTAGGGGAGGAGATTCGTATGATCATGGTGTATTGTCTCTTGGACTACAGAGTTGAAACTTTGTCTAGGAGACTCCTGTCTCAACCCCCTGTACCTTCCTCCCTCAAAAGAAATCTGTTTAGCCCGGCGTGGTGGCACATACCTTTAATGCCCACTACTGGGAGGCAGAAGTAAGAGGATCACTGAGAGCTCAAGGCCAGCCTGAGACTACATAGTGAATTCCAGGTCAGCCTGGACTAGAGTGAAACCCTACCTCAACCCCCCCATTTGGGACCAGGGTAGTGGTGCTTGCCTTTAATCCCAAGGAGGCTGAGATAGAAGGATCTCTGAATTCGAGGCCAACCTGGAGCTACAGAGTGAGTTCCAGGTCAGCTTGGGCTAGAGTGAGACACCCTACCTTGCAAACCTTACCCCACCTCTAATAAAAGAAAACCTGTTTGGGAAACAACTGTTACTCACAGTGGCTATACCATTTTTTCATTTCTTTCAGTTTTGTCCACATCTTCAGCAGTGCTTGTGTTTTCCCATGTTTGTACACGCTCATGTGTTGTGTGTGTGGGGGGGTAGTCAAGAGTATGAAGCCAAGCTGGGCATAGTGATGCAGGCCTTTAACCCTAGCACTTGGGGTGCAGAGGTAGGAGGATCATGTGAGTTTGAGACCACCCTGAAACGACATTGTGAATTCCAGGTCAGCTTGAGCTACAGTGAAACCCTACTTCAATAAACAACAAAATGATTATGAAGCCATGTCACTGTGGTCTTGATTTTTGTTTCTAAAATGACTAGTGATGTAATATATTCTCACCTGTATGAGAACTTCTTTCAAGTTCTTTGCCCATCATAAAATAATTTATGTAGTCAGGCATATATTCTAGTTATCCTTATTTAAATATCTCCTTAGCAGCTAGGTTTTTTCCGTTCTTTGGCTGCCTTCTCTTTTTTACATTTTAATTTAATTGGGGGGGGTGAATTTGGATTCTGCAAACAAATTCCAGAAACATGTGCCACTGTGCACGTGGCTTTACCTGAGTGTTGGGAATGAGCCTGGGCTGGCAGGCTTTACAAGCGAGTACATTTAACTGTTGAGATACTGCTGAGCCATCTCTCCAGCCCACCTCTCTTTATACTATCCTTTATAGAACTCAGTTATTAGAGACAGGCAGAGAGAATTGGCATGCCAGGGCCTCTAGCCATTGCAGATGAACTCCAGACAAATGAGCCACTTTGTGTATCTGGCTTTACGTAGCACTGGGTACTGGGGAATCAAACTCAGGTCCTTAGGTTTACCGGCAAGTGCCTTAGCCACTGAACCATCACTTTAGCCCTTTATTGTCCTTTACATTAAAATGTTTCTTGTTAAAAAAAATTTTTGACGCAAGCTCAACAGATTGGCCTTTTGTTTTGAATTTATTTATTTGAGAGAGAGAAAAAGAGAAAATGGGTGTGCCAGGGTCTCCAGCCACTGGGAATGAACTCCAGACGTATGCACCACCTTGTGCCTCTGGCTTAATGTGGGTCCTGGGCAATCAAACTGAGGTCCTGTGACCTTGCAGGCAAACACCTTAACCACTAAGCCATCTCTTCGTCCCTGGCCTTTCTAATGTGTACACACGTGAGGGGGTAGGAGGGTGGAGAACGGGAAAACTGGCATGCCGCGGCCCCCAGCTACTGCAGTTGAGCCCAGATGCTTGCGCCTCCTTGTGCACATGTGTGACATTGCACATTTGTGTCACTGCCGGTGGTTTACTTGGGACCTGGAGAGTCAAATGTGAGTCCTTTTCACAGGCAAATACCTTAACCTGTAAGCCATCTATACAATCTACTCTTATAAAGTTTTATTTGTGCATGCGTGTGAATGAATAGGTTCACCAAGAGGCTTGTGTCTGGCTTACATGGGTGGTTTTTGAATTGAACAAGGGTCAACATGCTTAAGCAAATGCCTCTAAGTGGTGGCCTAGCTCCCTCCCTGCCTACCTTTCCCATTGTGAGGGAGTCCACAGTGCCTGTTGGGTGTGCTTTTGGTGTCATATTAAGAAGTTACTGTCAGAATTCATGTTATGGAAGTCAGACTTGGTGGCACTCACTTTGAATCCCTCTACTTAGTAGGCAGAGGTAGGAGGATTTCCATGAACTCAAGATCGTCCTAGGCTACAGAGTGAGTTCCAGGTTGGCCTGGGCTAGAGTGAATCCCTACCTTGGAGGAAAAAAAAAAAACACAAATTAGTGTCATGAAGATATTCCCATGTATTTTTTCTGAGGGTTTTCTTTATAGTTCTAGTTCTTAACTTATGTCTTTGATCCATTTTGAGTTAATTTAACAAAATACGGTTTTAGGTAAGGGAACGACATCATACTTTTGCATGTGAATGTCCTGTTTTGTCATCACTCTGAAAAGTTTGCCTCTTCCAGATGGAATGGTCTTGGTACCTTGATGGTGTATTCTAATTGATGTCTGAACTTCCTATTCTGTTCCCCTGGTCTATAGATCTGTGTTTGTTCCAGTATCATGTAGTTCTGAGTGGGTGTGATACTTGTATTACTGGAATTTTCTGAGCCACCAAGCCAATCTTTGGGTCATAACTGCTCAGTTACATAACTTATTAGAGTTGTGGATTTGGCCTTATAAGAACAGATGTCTGAGCCGTGAGAACCACCGCCGCTCACCCGCTGCTGGTCCTGCGCTGTGCTGCGCCTGCGAACCTGGAGGCTGCTGTGCTCTCGACGCCAGGAGACGAAGTGCGGTTACAGAAGCATGGCGTCAGTTCCACAGCAGTGGCTTATAAGTGGTGACTTTTTTTCTTTATGGAATTAATTAATTAATAATGGAATTACTTGGTCTGTGTCTGTTTTCTTTTTCCTCAGAACTAAAATTCTTTTAGAAATTGGATGGGGAGCTGAAGATGTGGTTCAATGGTAGAGTATTTTATTCACATACTGAAGACCTACCTGGGTTTTATCCCCAGCACTGGAAAGGGGTGGGGGTCAGAGAAATTTTAGTGATTGATTCGTGGAGTTGTGAGGGCTTACAAGTTCAGAATGTACAAAATAGGCCAGCCTTTAACCCAAAGTCATTGTGGAGACTTAAGGATCAGTCTTCCTTGTAGAATCTCATTTGTCTTTGTGCTTACGACGACTTTCTATGGATTGAGTGCTTCTCAGATTGAGCAGGCTAATCTGTGAAATCTTACGTAGAAGTCCTTTGGAGAAATGTAGACTTTTGAAAAAAAGCTTTTTATTGGATTTGAGAGATGGTTCTGTGGTTAAGGAAACTTGCCTACAAAGTCTAACAATCCTGGCTCAGTTCCTCGGTTCCCATGTAAAACCAGTGGCATTATGTACCTGGAGTTCTGCAGTGGCTGGTGGCCCTGGTATGTCCATTCATTTATATTATCTATCAATTCCTCCCCCCCCCCCCCCCCGGTTTGCAAGTATGTATATGATATACTATGGTCATAATCCACTCTGAGCACCCTCCTTTGTATGTATATGATATACTATGGTCATAATCCACTCTGAGCACCCTCCTTTGTATGTATATGATATACTATGGTCATAATCCACTCTGAGCACCCTCCTTTGTATGTATATGATATACCATGGTCATAATCCACTCTGAGCACCCTCCTCTGTCCCCCTCCCCTATCCTCCCTTCGCTGAGTCCCTCCTTTTTTCCCTAGTAGTCCTGCTCTGTTTGGATGTCACTCACTTTCTTTTCTACTCCTGTTATTGTGTAGACGGCATCAGCCATTGTGAGGTATGGCAGTCTCCAGTCAGTGTTGCAAAGCAATTTTTTCCTTCCTTTGGCTATTACATTCTGTTTACCAGCTCTCCTATGATGGTCCCTGAGCCTCTGTGTAGACATTTTTTGTTTGTTTGTTTTCGAGGTAGGTTCTCACTCTAGACCAGGCTGACCTGGAATTCTCAACCTCGAACCTCGGTGATCCCCCTACCTCTGCCTCGGGACTGCTGGGATTAAAGGCGTGCGCCACCATGCCAGGCTGTATGTAGACTTTTTTGTTTTTAACCAAATCACTAGTTATTTTAGTCTAGTTGGGTTCCCAGACAGTCGGAACAGTTAAAGTGATACTCGATTGCTTTGCCATGCATTGGTGGATGGTAGGTGCTTGACTTACTTCTTCCCAAGAACAAATACCCAGACCTGAAGCACCTTGTGGAAGGAAGTTTCATGTGGCTTACAGACAACCATGCAGAGAGGAAACAAAGCCAGTATGCTGTCTTCACACACCAAATAGGAAGCAAAGAGTGGGATTCAGGGGAGGAGGGGAGAGAAAAAGGGGAAAAAGGAAAGAGAATAAGCCAAGAGCCAGCCTACGCCCAGTGACACTTTATCCACTAAGGCTCCACCTACCAAAGGTTCCACAACCTTCCAAAATAGCACAAATAGCTGAAGATTTAATTGTTCAACACACGAGCCTGTGAGAGTCATTCCCCCCCCACCCCAAAACTACTACAGTCAGCATCTGTGGCTCTGTAGTCTGTAGTAAATGCTTTGGCACCTCCTCCTCCATTAGTGGACAGCTCCCTGCTGTCCTGGGCTCTTCCAAGTCCTTGTGTACAGCCATCAGCCTTTAATCCCAGCCCTCTGGAGGCAGAGGTCAGAGGGTTGCTGCGAGTTTGAGCACACAGCCTGAGACTACACAGTGAGTTCCAGGTGGGGCTGGGGTAGAGTGAGACCCAAAAAATTGAGCCATCAGGTCAAGACAGCTGGAAAGGGGAGTCCTCCCAGCAGCTTACAGGCACAGAGCTGCTGTGACGGCCCATCAGGTGCTGCAAGGTTCCTAGATGCGAGACTGCCTCTTCCTTATTCATCTCCTTCTGTGTAGGGAGTCAGTGGAAGGACCACTGAGCTGCATTTCTTATTCTTAGTGCCTACACTAACTGAATCCTTTGGCTGAGTCTTTGGTGTTTTCTCCTGGTTGTCCAGGGTTTATTACCAATCTGCTTAATATTCTTAGATTACATAGTGGTTCTCTGTCATCTCTAGACCTAGGTATTTGGTTAAGATTATTAATTACAACGGAGGGATGTGTTTCCATTACAGTTACCTTTCAAGTGCATCTATTAATGAAGTAAATTATATGAAGATTTAAAGATCCACATGCTTTGTTTATGAGAATCCAGTACTGTCTGCGTAGGTTTACTTCCTTACTTAACAGTGGTTATCCTCTGTAATTCTGAATAACGAGTCAAAATCTAGCTGTGCATAGTTTCTTTATCTAAATACTTTCATAATTACATACATATATATGTTTGGAGTTCTTCTTCTTCTTCTTCTTCTTTTTTTTTTTGAGGAAAGGTCTCACTCTAACCCAGATTGACTTTGTAGCCCCGGGGTGGGCCTAAACCTCCTGAGTGCTGTGACAAAAGGTATATGCTACCATGTCATTGTATTTTTTCAAATATTTTTTTAATTTATTTATTTGAGAGCGACAGACACAGAGAGAAAGACAGAGGGAGAGAGAGAATGGCCAGGGCTTCCAGCCTCTGCAAACGAACTCCAGACGCGTGCGCCCCTTGTGCATCTGGCTAACGTGGGACCTGGGGAACCGAGCCTCGAACCGGGGTCCTTAGGCTTCACAGGCAAGCGCTTAACCGCCAAGCCATCTCTCCAGCCCTGTCATTGTATTTTTATGAGAGAGAGAATTGGTGGACCAGGGCCTCTAGTCCTGTTGAGCTGCAGACACTTGCACTACCTTGTGTGAGAGTGCGACCTTGCGTGCTTGCGTCACTTTGTGTGTCTGGCTTACATGGGACCTGGAGGATAGAACATGGGTCCTTAGGTTTCACAGGCAAGTGCTTTTATTAAGAATTAATCCCACCATGTACACTGAGTATCCTTTATCAAAAGTGCTTGAAGCCAAGAGTGGTGCCACACACCTTTAATCCCAACATTCAGGAGACAGAGATAGGAGGATCACTGTGTGTTCGAGGCCATTCTGAGACTACATAGTAAAATCCAGGTAAGCCTTGGGTAAAGGAGACCTTACCTCAAAAAACAAAACAAAACAAAAAGCTTGAGACCAGAAGTTCTTCAGATTTCAGGGTTTTGAGAATTTTGGAATAATTACATGCTTTCCCAGTTTAGCATCCTTAATCTTCGTCCTATAGTTAGATTCTTTCCAGGGACTGGGGGGAGAGTTTGGTCAGTGGTTAGTTAAAAGGCACTTGCTTGCAATGCAAAAAGTGGCACATGCCTCTACAGTTCATTTGTGGCAGCAAGAGACTGCAATGCACCCGTACTTGTACACACACAGCGTGTGCGAAGTAAATAATAAAAACTTTTCCAAGACTCTTTCTAGTGTGCTTAGTAATCCCACTGTTACATGTAACATTTCTATTGCCAAGGGTTCTTTCTGTTCAACAGCCATGCACAGAAAGCTTAGAACTGGTCTTTTAAAACATAATATATAGCCTGATGTGATGGCACATGCCTTTAATCCCAGCACTCGGGAGACAGGGGCAGGAGGATTGCTCTGATGCGACCCTGAAACTACATAGTGAATTCCAGATCAGCCTGGCTAGAGCGAGACCCTACTTTGAAAAAAACCCACACAGAAAAATCCCACAATATATATACAGACTATCCTGAAAGACTGAAGTAGAATGAACATAAGTGCACCCTATGTTGTGGAGCCAGTTACCTCTCCTCTGGTCTGAGCTGAGCCCCTAGAGGCTTCGGCATCTTTTTGTGTGCTCCTTGTGAACTTCTAAAGCAGTATTACAAATGATCACTGCAGTACTAAACTTCCTCCTTTTCTCCTAGTTGATGACCTTTCTCCTACTACACAGAGGAAATTGAGGTTATAAGCAGGAACTCCCATAGATAGCTTCCTGTCCTTATACCTATTTTTGTGCCTTTCCTTGACTCCTTTTCTTCTTGTCTCAAAGATGAATGTCCCTTTTACTATCTCTTCCATTACAAAAGTGCTGCTGGGATCTTTCTTTGGCTCAGGCTCTGGTTGAGACTCTGAGAGCACAGATGACAGAAGCAGCCAAACAAGTCTGTCTTCAGAAAGCTTCCTTGGGGTCGGGCCAGGGGCCACAGCAGATGTGTGCGAGGCTCGTGGGTTGGGAGACCTGGCAGGGAGAGGTGGTCGCTGGAACAGAGAATGGGCTGGCTGGGAAAGGAGAACATTGAAAAGAAGAATGCACTGTGGAGATTGGCAGAAAGTGTCAGTGGCCATAAGGGTATTATTCAGTTTGTACTTTGTAGGCTAGAAGGACTTGTTCATTCTGATTATGTTGGGAGGATTTTATCTTCAGTTACTAGAATTTGGTTTCTGCCTGTATTCAATAAAAGTGGTATTGCTAAGATCACAAATATTTAACACTGTAGGTCCCTGAAAAGAAATTTAAATTATTGTTGTTTTTTGTTTTTTAAAGTTCTTTGAGGTAGGGTCTTTCTCTAGCCCCAGGCTCACATGGAATTCACTATGTAGTCTGAGGGTGGCTTTGGACTCAACAGTGATCTGCCTCCTGAGTGCTAGAATTAAACATGTGCCTCAGCAAGCCTGGCTTTATTGTTTTTGTTTCATTGCTGTCACTCTTAATAACACCTCTTTCAGGTGACCCTGTATTCAGTATTTGCTGGTTCCTTTTTCTCATTGTACTTTTAAGTATTGTGTACTTTTTCTTGTCCTCTGAATCTAAAGTTCTAGCCGGGACATCAAAGAGCAGCAAAATACATGGGTGAAATCCTTGTGAAATGCACTGTTGCAGTCAGGTTCACATTCCTGCCAGAAAACACTGACCGGAAGCAGCTTGTGGGGAACGGGGTTTATTGTGGCTTATAGACTGTAGTGGAAGCTCCATGATGGCAGGGGAAATGGCATGAACAGAGGAGAGAGTGTACATCACCCCTGGCCAACATCAGGTGGGCAAGAGGAGAGCGTGCTGAACACTGGCAAGACAAAGCTGCCTGGGACACCCGTAGCACCCCCGTCCCCAACAATACAAGGCATTCAGGAGGCCTAAAGTGCCATCAGCTGGGGAGCAGACACTCAGAACACCTAAGTCTGCGGGGACGCCTGAGTCAAAGCGCCGCACGCGTTGTTCCTGCTTTCTCCCTCAGCCACACTGGAGTGAAGGACCTTACAACTAGCTGTAGGTCACCTCCTGCTCTTTTCGTGGCGTCTCTGTCACACTGGCATTGACGTAGTCTCCTGGTCCAGGCTTTCCTAGAACTTGCTGTGTACCCCAGGCTGACCTAGTGACCCTCCTAAGTGCAAATTAGAGGTGTTTCCTACCATGCTGAGCAGTATATTCAGTTTTCCTAAGGAGCAAATTCTTTACATATTTGCAGTTGTTCTTAGAAGCTCCAGTGAAGGGAACAGGCAGACTTCCTTCCTTGCACTCGAGCGTGCATCCTCCTTCTCAGGGTGGGCAGGTATGTTGCTTCCGTGGCAGCTCTGTGTAGACAAACACCCCAGGAAATTTATGGTATATGATTAATGTAGAAATTACACTCACTGAGGTTTATGTTAAAATTGTATTTATTCTATATGAGAAGTATGTCATGACACTCAGATTTGTTCGGCAGTGTCAGGAAGTCAGCTGGTGTGGTGATGCACCGCTGCGTGGCAGCCCGTGCGTGGAAGGCCGAGGCACCTCAGAGTCGTCATCAGCTGCATCCGGAGCTGGGGATGGCCTGCGGTTCATGAGACCTTGTCAGAAGGAAAGAAAGATTAAGAAAGGGGTGAAGAAGAGAAGGGAAGAAACAGTCACAGACATGACCTTATGTGTTTGCTAGCTCAGCATTAATTCATACCTAGGAATTTTTAGTAGAACATTTTATTTCAGTATAAAGTTTTATTTCTTAAGTTGAACTCTATCTGTCCCAGGAGTTTTTATTTAAGCTTGAGTTGTTCTGAAAGAACATTTTCAGTTACTAATTTGGAAACATTAAATAGTTCCTAGGCTTTCCTGTTCAGTTGTAAGGTTGAGAAAACTGCAGTTAGTAGATTGTGGTTGGCCGATGCTGTAACTGTAAGCACATGACTTAATAGGCTAACCTTACTCTGACTTAGCTTTGTAAAAGCCATGCCAATAAAGGGTTTGAAAGAAAAATGGCTTTCCACACGTGGTGGGGGGGCGGTGACATATTGACGTGCCAGGGCTTCCAGCCACTCTGATTGAACTCCAGACTCATGTACCACCTTTGTATATGTATGACCTTGCGCCCTTGTGTGTCTGGTTTACATGAGACCTGGAGAGTTGAACCTGAGTCCTTAGGCTTCACAGGAAAGTGCTTTACCCACTAACCCATCTCTCCAACCCCAGACTTTATGAACTTCAATAAAAAGCTCAAAACTATTATTCAAGGTATCAGAAAGACTATTATTAACATGTGGCTATAGAAGGAAATGCATTTCCTTTAAGTGGTTTTAAAAGTTGTGGGGTTTTTTTGGTTTGTTTTCTTTCTTAAATCTTCTTTAATATGGTGATTCTAAGATTGGAGGGCCTCATCTTGACACTTAGTAAGTTGTATTTAAAATGCAGCACCAATACAAGTCTGGATGCTTGTTCCAGAGAATATTTCATCAAAGTCTGGCTTCAGCTTGGTTATTAGTTAAGAAGTTGTACTGTTTTTATTATTATTATTATCATCATCATCATCATCATCATTATTATTATTATTATTTTAGAGAAAGGGGGAGAAAGAATTGGCACACCAGGGCCTCAGCCACTATATTTGAACTCCAGACACTTGTGCCGCCAGGTGAACATGTGCGACCTTGTGCTTGCCTCACCTTTGTGCATCTGTCTTACATGAGATCTGCAGTTGAACATAGGTCCTTAAGCTTTGCAGGCAAGTGCCTTAACCCCTAAGCCATCTCTCCAGCCCTGTATTTTTTTTAAATCAAATTTGTGTGTGTGTGTGTGTCTGTCTGTCTGTCTGTGCACTGTGCATATACGTGTGAAAAACAGAGGAGAACATTGAACATCCTCATTTTCCCACTTTGTTTCCTTGAAACTGAGTCTCTTGCTTCCCTGAAGGTTGTTATTTTAAAATACATCAAATCATAACCAAACTGCTACACAGCTTGCTTTACCAATATTTTAATTGCCTTAATTAAAAATAATAACCATGGGCTGGGGGAATGGCTTAACAGTTTATGGAGCTTGCTTGTAGTGGATGATGGCCTGAATTCAGTTTCCCAGGACCCACACAAAGCAAGGTCCACCAAGTGAGGCCTGTGTCTGGAGTTTTCTTGCAGCAGCAGGAAGCCCTAGCATACCTACGTTCTCAATCAGTTTCATTTCCCCATCATAAATAAATGACCTGTGTGTGTGTGTGTGTGTGTGTATGTACACCCTGAGACTACATAGTGAATTCCAGGTCAGCCTGGACTAGTGCGAGACCTTTCCACAAAAAAACAAAAACAAAAAAATTACATTTTCTTTTTCTGCTCCTCCACTCTCCTTTGCTCCCTACCCCATCTTCTTTCCTGAAGTATCCCTCTTCTATCTTAATACCTTCTCCCTCCCCCCATCATCTGACCAGCCCAGTATAAGACTTACACGGGTTGTGTTTAGGTAATGACAGCTGTTATGAAATCATGAATATAATAATTACATTATATCTGGAAAGACAGTGTTACAAAGCAGCCCTCCCCATGCTTTGGCTTTTATAGTTCTTTTACCTCTTTTATTATAGTCTCTGAGTCAATGGATGGTGTGATGTCTCATGGAGTGCTAAACTCAAACTGTCACTTCTCAGCACTTTGAAAAGTTGTCAAAATCCCAGACACTGTTTCTTTATTTCAAAATTTTTCAAATAAGTGTGGAAAATAGGGGTCCTCAGTCAATTTTAAATTTTATGGCCATATTGTTTTAAAAAGTATTTTATAATTGTTTTTGTGACCAAGATTGTATAAGAAGTTTACTTCAGTAGCACTGTGTATAGTAGTAGTTACATTAATAACAACTTTTAGCTGGGCATGATGGTGCTTGACTTTGATCCCAGAACTCTGGAGGCAGAGATAGGATCACCACCAGTTTGAGGCCAGCCTGGAAGTACAAAGTGACTTCCAGGTCAGCGTGGAGTAGATTGAAACCCTACCTTGAACAAAGAAAAAAATAATTTTTATATGCCTTTAAATGTATTAAGAGTTTATTTATTTAGTTGTCTTTTAAAACTACTTATTCATTTATTTGAGAGAGAGAAACAGGGAATGCGTATGGGCATGCCAGAGCCTCCTGCCACTGTAGGCTGCTTTGTGCATCTTGCTTTTCATGGGTAGTGGGGACTCTGTATCTCCCTCCGCCTACAAATAAATAAACAAAAGCAGCTGAGGGGAGGAAAGGTTTTATTTTGGCCTACAATTTCCAGAGGAAGCACCAAGATGGCAGGGGCTGGAGGGGGAATCATGGCCTGAGCAGAGGCTGAACATCACTCTGCCACGCAGGAGACGGAGACTAGTTCTGGCCAGGGCAAACTGGCTGTAACACTCCACAGCCTACCCCCCAGTAATACTCCTTCTCTGGCAAGGCTCTGCCTCCCAAATTAACATCAGCTGGAAACCAAGCATTCAGAACACCTGAGTTTATCTGGGACAGCTGATTCAAACCAAAGGCGGTTTTCAAATGTATCATCAGTAACATTTCTGTGGGTTTTGGGGGGGTGGGGTGAGATGTGTCTATTTTTTCCAGTTTGTATCGATTTTTTGTGTGTGCTAGCAAATGAATCTAGACCCTTGTGCATCATAAAAGCACACTACCACCTAGCTCCATCCCCATCCCTGCATTAATTCAAAAAGTAACTTAATATGAGCAAATTGTTGTCATCAATGTTTTGTATTTAAGGCTTTGCTTATTATAAAAACAACATATGATATTTGCAAAAATAAAACTTCAGAGAATACATTAAAGTACAGCAAAGTTTTAAAAAATGTAACTTTTAGCTGGGTACCTTCAATCTCTGCACTTGGGAGGCCAAGGTAAGAGGTTCAGCTTACATAGTGAATTGCAGGTCAACCTGGGCTAAAGTAAGACCCTACCTCAATAAAATTAAAAAAAAAAAAAAAAGTTTTCTTCAGTTCTATTACTTATTTTTTTAAATATTTTTGAAAAAATATAATTTTTTTACAATATTTTCAACTTAAACACTATTCACACTGAACATGTATGGCAGTTTAACCTACCCAAATATGAAGTTTAAGAAGCCAAAACTGTTCTAGCTTTGTTAAAAGAAAAATGTGCTACAGACTGTTGTCATGATGGTTAACAAAGCAAGGAAAAGCAACACTCAAATCACGTTACAATCTCCTCAGTACTCCAGCTGGATTATGGGCTGGTGTTGGTCTTGTATTAGACTTCACACAGGTATGATACAATGCAACAAATCCTCAGAAAAAGCAATTCTCAAATTATACTTCCTCAGGTGTTAATGCTGAGAGAACTCAGTTATTTCTAACATGACACACCAGAAAAGCTAGCTCTTACCTGATTTTTCACCTTGCAACCTCAATCACCAAGGACACCTTTGCTATAATGAATTGTTTTAAATTAACAGACTGTTCAGAAAACAAATTTTTTTTTTCGAGGTAGGGTCTCACTTTAGCCCAGGCTAATCTGGAATTCACTATGTAAGTCTCAGGGTGGCCTCAAATTTATGGTGATCCTCCTACTCTGCCTCCTGAGTGCTGGTATTAAAGGTGTACACCACCATGCCCAGCTAGAAAAAGATTTTTGATGAGGACACATGCAACTGAGAAATCTGCTAAACAATTAGAACCTAATTTAAGCATAGTTTTACAAAGTGTTGATTAATCTTAAGGACTCAGTTTAGCCTCAAAGACAGTTCAATACAATGTGGAGGATTTTTAATTTGGTATTTTGTCTCAATTTGACTGGTGCGGCTTTCCTTGCTGTCTTTACCTTAAGCCATGGGCCAGTTCTACTTTCAGTAAATGTTTGACAGCTTTTTACTTAATAACAGTCTCAGCACTTTCATTAAGCATGCAAGACTAACAAAAACTTTGGCAATGCATAAGTGTAACACAGTGACGAGAGAGCTTTTACAAGTCTTTTAATACTGCCTTCACAGTGAGGAAATTGTGCTACATCCACCAAAAGAGGCCCCATCTACTCAGATATTTTAGTGCTGCACCCCAGGAGCAAGCTCCTTTGCATTTGGGTTCAGATTGCTCTGGACCACAAGATCTTCCAGAGAGGAGCCATTACTGATAACAAGGTCATTAACTTGGTCTTGGATTTGGTCCATAGTTTGTGGGAGATCTCGAGCTGGAATAAACCACTCTTGTTCTTCTTCCTCCTCCCGCATTTCTTGGAAACTGCTTTCAATAAATTCTTCTTCCCACAATTCCTCTCCTATTTGTCTGTTGAATTCCTCTTCGTTTTCCATCCACATGTACTCTGCAAATGGATTATCGTCTTCATGAGAGTGACCGTTAATAATGACGTCCTCACTGATGGTGCTTGGGCTGCTGCTGCTGCGACTTGGACCTTTCATGGCTGGAGTCCGTTGTCCTTTTTAACCCAGCGCACGCACGGGAGCGCACGGGTCCTGTCGGCCTCCGCGGATCTCCACGTGCACTTCGCCCGCTGCCTCCCTTCTCCAGTCCCAAAAAACTTTTTTTTAACCTGTGAAAACTGTTACTACTTGGGGCTGGAGAAGTGGCTTGCAGTTAAAGGTGCTTACTTGCAAAGCCTCATGGCCCTGGTTTGATTGCCCAGTACCCATGTAAGAGATGCACAAAGTGGCTCATGTATCTGGAGGTGGATTGCAGTGGAGGACACCACTGCACACATTCTCTCCCTTCCCCTTCTTTCTGGTGGCAAATAGTGTTTTTTCTAATGTTAATATTTGGCTGGGGAAGTGACTCAGTGAACAAAGCACTCGCGTTGCAACTTGACTTCAGTTTGGATTCTCAAACCCACATACAAGCTGGAAGCCTAGGCAGAGGTCTATGACCCCAGGGCACATAGAGTGAGAATGGAGATGGAGGCAATAGAATTGCCAGGAAGCAACTCAAAAATTGTGTTGTGGTACTCCCATATCAGTGCTTAACACATACTCCAAATTTTAAAAATTTGTAAAAATGTTTGTAATAGTTTTTATTATGAAGATTGCATATAGATTCAAATAAGCATAGAAAAACGATTTGTAAAGGCAAGACTGGGGATGTCACATTTTGCCTAGCATGCTAGAGGCCCCTGGGGTCCCAACCCAGAATTTGGTGGGTTTGAGTTAAGTGTTCCCCATAAACTCATGGGTTCTTGAATGCTTGATCACCAGAGGATGCCAGTTGGGTAGGTGGAGTCTTTCCTGGAGGTGTGTTGTTGGGGGCGGGACTGTAGCTTACAGCTTTTTGCTGCCTTCTTCTGTGCTACAGTCTTTCCCTTGCTATCAGGGGGCTTCCCCTCTCACAAGCTGCTGTTTTTGGTCAAGGTGCTTTGTGCCAGCAATGAGAAAGTAACAGTAACTAAAGGGCAAAGGAAGGGGGAGGAGGAGAAGGCTATAGCAATTACAAGTTTTAAAATTTTTTTGGAATTATTTATTTATTTATTTGCAGTGGCTGGAGGCCCTGCCACACCAATGCCCTCCCCCTCCTCAGTAAACAAAAATGAAGGCCAGTCTGTTGGGCTTGCCTTAAATCAAAGCTCATTAGGATTGGGTGAAATGGCTTAACAGTAAAGGCGCTTGTCTGCAGTGCCAAAGGACCCAGTTTCGATTCCCCAGGACCCACGTAAGCCAGTTGTACAAGGTGGCACATGTTTCTGGAGTATGTTTCTTGTGGCTGGAGGCCCTGGTGCGCCCATTCTCCACACACTCCTGCTTCTTTCAAATAAATAATAAGATTTTTTTAAAAAAGCTCTGTAGATGTTATATATATGGCAAGTTTGTTTTTTTTTTTAACTTGGGGGATGGAGTCATTCCATTGCACTTTCCCTCTCTCAAATAAATATTTTAGAGCCGGTGTGGTGGTGCACACCTTCAATACCAGCACTTGGGAGGCACAGGTGGTAGGATCACTGTGAGTTCGAGGCTACCCTGAGACTACATAGTGAATTCCAGGTCAGCCTGGGCTAGAGTGAGACCCTACCTCGAAAAACCAAAAATAAATATATATACATATATTTTTAGGAGGTGTATATTTTGATCATTATAAATATAATTAAATGCATTTACATAGAAGTATATTTTTACGTTTATAGGTCATAATTAAGGCATATCACCAGTGTTTCGAGTGTTTGTACACATGGAATTTAATATAACCACTGTAAGAAGTTTGTAAAAAAGATAGGTTTCATCTATTTAGTTCCTACGGTCATTGTTACCTTTTATATGGACTGGGAGGTAACTTACTAAAATTCATGTCTCAGAACAGACTCATTTTAGTCCCCAAAGCTCATGTAAAAATGCCAGTTTTGTAATCCCATTGCTGGGGAGGCAGACTGGTAGATTCCTGAGGCTAGCTCACTAGGCAGTGTAGCCTAATTGTGACGTTCCAGACCAGTGGCCAACGTCACTCAAGAATGGTGGGTGTCACATCCAGGCTTGTCCTCTGCCGCCATGCACTTCTGCGTGTGGGCTCCCGCTCGCAATGGTAAATAGCTTGTTACTTGAGTTATTTGGAGGTGGGAGAGTGCTGAGTGCTGACGTCAGTGCACTGAGTCCACGTGTTAGGATTTGATGGTGTGTATGAAGCAGCTTTCACAGTTTGCCATAATAAAGGCACAGCCATGTTAGCTATTGGTAGAAACAAGAACTTGGCCTGCAAAAGGAGAGTGATCCACTACCAGTTCAACACCTATTTAGAATATTGTTTTGAACTTTTTCATGGTATTTCTTTTTCTTTAACACAGGTCTAGGCTAAAGTTACACGTTACAGTAGTAAAAAACCCACTGTATTTGTAGGTAAGCACTTAAAGAGTTTGTCTTCAGTGTCAAGGTCACGGTTGGTGAGTTGGCTCTGCTAGGAGACGCTGCTAGGAGAGCTGCCGGCTGGGAATCGGAGGCCTGAGCGGCCTTGTCTTGAAGGGAAGGGCGCCTGGAGCTTGTCCTCTGACCTCCCCCTGCCAAGAGAGTGTGTGGAAAGTATTGTGCAAATTGTGTTTTAATCTCATACAAGCTCAAATTTAGTTGTTCCTCTGGTCTTAGTGATTGAGAATATCCTAATTTTTTGTGTATAGGATTTCCTTTAAGAATCTAAGGCAAGCCGAGCATGGTGGCTCACGTCTTTAATCTCAGGTCTCTGGAGGCAGAGGTAGGAGAATCGCAGAGAGCTTCGGAGGCCACCCTGAGACTACAGAGTGAATTCCAGGTCAGCCTGGATTAGAGTGAGACCCTGCCTCGAAAAACAAAGACAAAGAACCTAAGACAAATAATGGGCATGAATTACTTCAGTTGTTGTTTGCCATTAAGCATCTTTCGCCACCAACTTTTAAAGATAACTTTGCCAAATTTTGTTTTATTTATTTTATTTTTATTTGGTTTTTCGAGGGTGGGTCTCACTCTAGCCCAGGCTGACCTGGAATTCACTTCGGAGTCTTAGGGTAGCCTCGAACTCATGGTGATCCTCCTACCTCTCTGCCTCCCAAGTGCTGGGATTAAAGGCGTGCGCCACCACGCCCAGCCAAATTTTGTTTTATAATGTATTTTGAACATACTACCTTCTTCCCATTGCCTCTCTTTATTCCCTCACACTAAACCCTCCCCTCCTTTTTGTGACCTGAGTTGTTGCTTGCATAAGCATGGTGGGAAGGTTCTTACTGGAGTGTGGGCAAACTACCAGAGCCTTCAAGCTGAAGAGCGTGACTCTCCTTCCCTAGCAATCATTATCCAGTTGCCAGCAACTCCTCTGGAAGGAGGGGGATCTTTTGCAATCACCTCCATATCAATTATGGAACTTTGAAGGACTGTATCTTGTGCATGAAGACACAATTGTTGTGAGTTCATGAGTATACCATGTACAAAGTTGGTAATTTTGGTCTGCAGCTATTTTCAGGGTTGAAAATACATTATTCTGTGCTTTCTTGGCCTTCGGGAGTTTTGCCAAGATTGTCTCATGTCACTCTGGTGAGCTTGCTCTGTAAGGAGCGCTGCTATTTTTACGCACGGTGTGTCCTCCTTCCTTGTCCTCCAGTCTGAGTTTGTCTGTACCAGGCCAGCAGGGCTTCTGTTCTGGCCATGTCTCTTTGAGATTCTAAAAGCTTCTTGTGCTTTGATGACCATTTCTTTGCATAAATTTGGGAGTATTTTCTACCCTAATTACATTTACTATGTTTTTATAACTTGTTTTTAATCAGATATATAACTTCTCCTCCCTCCAGGTCACTATTGTGGTCTGTGTGTGACTTAGCACTTTCACAGAATTGTTAAGGCCAGTACATAGAAAAACAATATTTGATTAGCTCTGTTTCAAGATTTACTGCAAAAGGTCATGGGAGCCGCTTGTGGCCTTTAATCCCAGCACTCTGGAAGCAGAGGTGGGATCTCCGTGAGTGGGAGGCCACCCTGAGACAACAGAGTGAATTCCAGGTCAGTCTGGGCTAGAGTGAGACCCTGCCTCGAAAAATCAAAAAGAAAAAGTAATTACAATAATAATAATATAGCTATCATTATTATTTAAGAACTGAATTGGTTCTTTGCTTGCTTGCTTGCTTACTTTGGGGAAGTGGGCACCTTTTTGTTTGTTTTTGAGATAAACTCACTGCATAGCTCTGGGTAGCCTGGAATGCTCTATAAACAGACAGCTTGTCCTGCCTCTGCCTTCTAAGTGCTTGGGTTATTATAGGTGAGAGCCATGGTGCCAACCTGCCTTTCGTGCAGAGTCTCCCTCTCCTATGTAGCCCACACTGGCATTGAGTGTTCTTCCTGCTTCAGGCTTCCAGCTTGTGGATGCTGGGAGAGCCAGGAGATTCTGGAAGCTGGCAAGCATCAGCAGCCACTGCAGCAAGCAGGACTGCCTGGAAGAAAGTGCGGGAAGAGCAGGAGCGCCCCAGCTTGCTCTCTGACATCCACGCACGTGTGTGCACGCAGTCAAAACAGAGCAAAGTTAAAATTCATAAAGCATATTTAGAGGCAGATAATCGCAACTGCTTCATAAGATAAGGAAATTGATTTGGAAATTTGAACTTATCCGAAAGGGGTTCACAGTACTATTTCTTACTTTGTTTCTTTGATTTTGCTGGACTTGAGATAGAAGTAGAGGAATGTGTTCTAGCTGGTCCAAGTCTTGCGTGTGTGTACATGCACGTGAGAGAGAGGGAGAAGGAAGGGAAGGGCAGAGTCTCCCTATGTAATTTAGACAGATCGTGAACTCCCCATCGCTCAGCCTCCATGTTCTGTCACTGCTTTCATCATCAGTTTCTGCTAGGAAATGCGTAGTTTCTTACTCAGAATGATCTGTGTATTACCGCATGATCTTGAAAGCAGAGCCTAATGCTTGCTGATAGGTAAGTTATGCATAAATATTGAACAAATAAAACTTATGTTCCAGGGGGCTAGAGAGATAGATGGCTTAGCAGTTAAGTGCTTGCCTGTGAAGCCTAAGGACCTCAGTTGGAGGCTCAATTCCCCAGCACCCACCTAAGCCAGATAGACAAGGTGGAGCATGTACCTGGAGTTTTTTTCCAGTGGCTGGAGGCTCTGATGCACCCATTCTGTCTCTCTGCCTTTTTCTCTGTCACTCTCAAGTAAATAAACAATAAGATTGTGTTCCATTAACTCTTAGTTGTAAAATTTCAACATTTTATTGTCTGAAGGTGTTTTAAATACTGCTTTAAAAGAATAATATAACAGGAGTGTAATAGTACCACTCAGGAAGCTGAGGCAGGAGGATTGCCACAATTTTGAGGTCAGCCTGGGCTTCATAGTGAGTTCTAGCTATCCTGGGCTACAGAGTGGGACTATAGTTAGTTAATTAAAAAGTGGATTATAGCTTCTTGTGTGTTGCCAAGGGTCAAGTCTCACTGTGGAATTATTTTTATGCTGTATGGTGAAATTACTAAATAATAATGACTTCACATTATTCACACCATTAGATTAAAGAATTTGCTTGTGTTGAGAACATAAAGGATAGAAAGTTGATCACATTAATGTTAGGAGAGTGTAATGTGAGCCTTTCTTTTAATCTATAATTCTAGGACGACATAGACAGCCTAAACCCCGTTCTCAGGGACAATCCGCAACTTCAGGAGGAAGTGAAAGTCTGGGTAAAGGAACAAAAGGTTCAGGAGATTTTTATGCAAGGTAACTATTTTGAACTTACATATTTTATAGAACTAAAACAACTTTTCTTTGATTTTTTTTTCCCCCAATCATATAGTCTAATAATTGCAGTTGTATGTAGTATAGCAGAAGGTAATTGCCAAGTCACAATTATTTTGATATAGTATATTTTCCTTGGTTTGTTAAGTTAGATATAGCTGTATGTCATGAAATTATAGTTGACCAGGTGTTTTGAAAAATTCCATAATATGGAATGTTTTAGGTGTGTCCTTCCTGGAGAAGAAAGCATTGTTTGAGGGAGTTGGTTGCCCAAGGCTGCAGCTAATGTCCTTTGAAGGACACTGTGTGTCTGTTAAACACATCCTGTGTGAGTACCTTTAGCAGGTCACAGTGGTACAGTGTCAGGCTCTGTCCCTTGTTGACTTGCAAATCAGTGATTGTGTTAGATCAGTAAAATGCTGGTACTATGACACTTTTGTGAAATTTAAACTAGGACACAGCATTGAACTGTTGTTAGGTTGGATATTAAGCACACAGATTTGTTGTTAGGTCCTAATGTTTATGTCAGTGTGAGTGCATGCTAGCAAGCACCAGATCAACCAGGTAGTAGATGATTGCTAGCTTCCGTGCTCTAGCTTTCCTGCGGAGAATTGCACACACAGAAGTAAAGCAGATACACACCCACATCTGTCTTCGGCCCTGCAGCTGTCGAATCTGGGCCAATCCTGTCCTATCCATGTGATGGTTCAAAGTTGCCATACTATCATTCTGCCAAAAAGTAGTTTCTTAATATCAGATATTAAAAAGTATGTTTTAAATTTCCCTATGTCTCATAATGCCAGACAGGGTTTTTTTTTTTTTTTTAACTAGATTTTATTTTATTTCTTAGGTCAAGAGAGGGCTGGAGAGGTGGCTTAGCAGTTAAGGCGCTTATCTAAGAAGCCAAAGGACCCAGGTTTGATTCACCAGTATGTTCGTAAAGCCCAGGTGCACAAGGTGGCATGTGCATTTGGAGTTAGTTTGTAGTGGTTGGTGGCCCTGGCGTGCGTATTCATTTATTCATCCTCCCGTCTTCCCTCCCACCCTCTCTCTTTATCACCCCCCCCCCAAAGTAAAATATTTTAATTTTAAGATCCAGGAAAGGTCCAATCCACCTTCAGCGGGATTGTTTGGGGCAGATAAATGTAGAGAACAAGGCAGTATAAATGGGTGGTTAATGGCAGTTAAAAACCAATCCTGTTTGTTGTTATTCAGTAATTAATGTAGATAAAGGTGGGGATTACTACTTGAGATATAGTTAGAAAAGATGAGAGTTACCACCACAAGGTAGGGTCTCTCTGTGTAGCCCAGGCTGACCTGGAATTCATCATCTAGTCTCAGGGTGGCCTTGGTTCTCCTACCTCTGCCTCCCAAGTGCTGGGATTAAAGGCATGTGCCACCATGCCTGGCTGGAAAAGATGGAAGCTTATGAATGAGATTGCTAAGGAAATACCACCTTAGTGGTAAACTTAAGTGTAGCCAATCACCTCTTGGAGTTTTCTCTAGGTGAGCACCACGGTTTTGGTTGGTGCTGGCAAAAGACCTCTTGGTCCTGCACGTGCTTGACAGATGCCTTCCACTGAGCCAGCTCAGGTCCTCATGTGGACCTTTGTACAGACGTGTTTTTAGGCTGGTACTGGCACAGGTGTGTGGGGTTTTCTTTTTTAATTCATTTAAAACCAGTAATTGATATTTTGAATCTGTTATTCTTAGAAAAGGTAAGTTCACCTAAGAATCAGAAAAATAACCCAAGTCTTCAGCCAAAAATTTCCTTAACTTATTAAACCTTATTTTATGAAAGAGAATACTTAAAAATTTGAGAAAATTAAGCACTTAGAAACAGTTTGAGCACTTTCTAAATTGTTAATGTAGAATACTGTTATTAATGTGTGTTTTTTCCCACCTAAGAGTTCCTAAGAAACTTGGTAACATGTAACACTGTTAATAAGTTGGGAAAAACCAAATATTAATTATAATTTAAAAAAGCACATTTGTTCTTGTAGTGTGTTTGAAACTTTTATGCCCACTTTCAACTTAAAAAAAATTATTTAAGAAAGAAGGAAGGGGAGAATGGGTACACCAGGGCCTCTAGTCACTGCAGACAAACTTTAAATACATGCACCACCATGTGCATGCATCTGGCTTTACACGGATCCTGAGGGATGGAACCTAGGTCCTTTGGCTTTGCAAACAAGTACCTTAACCACTGAGCCACCTCTGGTCCTCACTGCCCACTTTTTTAATAGGCGTATGTCTTTATACATACAGGTATATACATATTTTTTTGTTGTTGTTGTTTATTTTCTAAAGACATTATTCCTGTCCTCTTGCCTCAGCTTCTCACTTACTGAGTGGCAGGTAGATTATAGGCAACTGTCATCATACCAAACTCCCTTCAATTCTTCTTTTAAGGGTATCTATGTCCTTTGAAAAGGTGGACTTAGCCCAAATTAAACACTTTAAAAAAATTTTTTTTTGTTTATTTTTACTTATTTGAGAGCGACAGAGAGAGAGAGAGAATGGGCGCGCCAGGGCCTCCAGCCACTGCAAACCGAACTCCAGATGCATGCGCCCCCTTGTGCATCTGGCTAACGTGGGTCCTGGAGAATCGAGCCTCGAACCGGGTGGGGTCCTCAGGTTTCACAGGCAAGCGTTTAACCGCTAAGCCATCTCTGCAGCCCAAAACACTATTCTTTTTTTAAAAGTCAGTTTAATCCCAATTTATAAATTTGCTTAGCCTTCTCTTTGTGCTTTAAGACATTTTTATTATTTTATAAATTTATTCTACTTATTTTGGTGGATGCTGTTTGACTTTATAACCAATATTGGTCTTAAATTCATGACCCTTCTGCTTAAGTCTCCTTAGTGCTTGGGTTACAGGTATGTACAACCAGGCACCACTATTGTATTTCATGACTTACAGCAATCTTTCCTAGCTGTCCTGCGTGAAGCTTGTAGTTGCTTGCTTATGGTAGCCAAAAGATTCAGACATCAAACTGCATTTTAGCCATGCAATCATCTTCTAGATCTTAAGTGTATTTGCCACCTTACTTTGTTACTCCAAAACTACATTCTGTCTCTTGCTGAGTGTTAATTGCATAAGCATCCTTCTAAATGTCAAAGTATTCCATTTCTATCTTTAATAGCAGATATAATGATAACCTTAGGAGTGATAAGACCTAAAAAGTATTTGCTTGTTTTCTAAGACTTTTAAAAAATAGTGATTGTTAATTGTGTTACGTACTTATCTGTCACATAGCATTTGCTTCTCCTACATGGCTGTTCCTCAGTGGGAAATGACTCCTTTTAAGTGCTTCCTCCTGTCTCTTCCCAAAGGTCCTTACTCTTTAAATGGCTATAGAGTGAGAGTATACAGACAGGACTCTGCCACCCAGTGGTTTACTGGTATAATCACTCATCATGATCTCTTCACTCGCACCATGATCGTGATGAATGATCAGGTAAGGAGAATGCTGTCTTTGGTGCTGGGGTGAAGCTCAAGCCCACCTTGAGTGTGCCGAGTGCCTTTCATTCCCTTCCTCTTCCCATCTCCTCCCACTCAGCTTCTCTCTCGGCTCTGAGCTAATCTTTGTGACAGGAAGTTTTAACAGGGCGCACACAGCTTTATTCATCTAACCGTAGTAGATGTAAATGTGTCTGAAGTTACACAGTTAGAACAGGTTGTTGTGATGTCAGATTTATTTCAAGAGCGATAAAGTCAGTCTACCCCAAAGTTAACTGAAATTTTCTCAAAATTTTGGTTTCTCCTGTTTCTCAATATTTTCCAAGTCTTTTCTCACTAATTAAAGCTTTCAAGACACTTCTAGTTTTTATATCAAACTTCCACTGTTGTGCAGTAGCAGGCAGAAAGGATTTTATTCTTGATTAAAATATATTATGTAAGCCTGATGGTATCTTACCAAATTTGAGTTTCCAAACTGATCTGTAAAGAGTTTACTAAGTAATGGAGAAATTGTGCCAATATTAACTGGTTAGTTCACTGAAGTTGATTTCTGCTTTTGTTTTGTGTTTCGGATCAGGTACTAGAACCACAGAATGTCGATCCTTCTATGGTTCAAATGACCTTTCTAGATGATGTTGTTCACTCTTTGTTAAAAGGTGAAAATATTGGCATCACATCACGACGCAGGTCTCGTGCCAATCAAAATATCAACACTGTTCACGTATGTATGTTGTTAAAGAAGTTGATACAGTATTTTCTCTTAGGCTGCTCAAAACTAGGTAGTAAATAACCATTTTTGATGGGTTACCTCATAGGGTCATTATACACGTGCTCAAGCAAATAGCCCCAGACCAGCGATGAATCAAGCTGCTGTACCAAAACAGAGCGCACACCAGCAGCAGCAGCAGCAGCAGCAGCAGCAGCAGCAGCAGCAGCAGCAGCCGCAGCACCAGCACAGAAACGCCCGTGCAAGCAAGAGGAAGGGTTCGGACAGCAGCGCCCCCGGTGAAGAGAAGATGGAGGGGGAGAAGTATGACTGTGTGTCACGAGGAGGTAGGACCACTTCATTTTTAGGGACAGGGGAACAAATTAAACAAAGAACTTGCTATGGGCATAATGATTATGGAAAATAAGAGTGTCCTTCTTTTAATCTTTAGAAAATCCTAAAGGTAAAAACAAACACTTGATCCATAAAAGAAGGAAACCTGAGGAGGATGAAAAGAAGCTTCATATGAAAAGATTGCGGACTGATAATGTCTCTGATTTTTCTGAGAGCAGTGACTCAGAAAATTCAAGTAAAAGAATACTTGATAATTCCTCAGATCAAATGCCAGAGTATGAGGTGAAAAATAAAAATGTTTCAAAGATAAATGGAGAAGAAGGCAAATCCCAGCTCATTGAGGAGGTAGGAGAGGAGACCTTAGTAGATCCTCAGCCTCCCTGGGATCAAACACGAGAAGATAGAAAGTGTGAAGAAGGAGACACCTGCCTTCAGGAAAAAATGACTCTGCCTTCATCTGAACAGGCCTCAGTTGCTGATAATGACCCTAATGATGGAGTCCTTCAAGAGTGCAGTGTGGAGAACACACATACAGCGGAATTACTACCAAAGGAGAAGTTTATGTCCAGGCCACCCACACCAAAATGTGTTATTGATATTACAAGTGACACTAATTCAGAAAGGGCGGCTCCAGAAAACTCAAGTACCTTTGCTCTCCAGACACTTGAGAAAGTGGATCCTAATGCTAGTGATTCCAAGCATTCGGTTTCAAGTGGCAGATACTTAGAAACAGCCCAGCAAGACTCTGACCAGGGCCGGGTCAGTGATCTAGTTGAAGTGGATTTAACCCAGTTGGGAAATGATCGCCTCGATAGGGAGAAAGAGAGAGACCGCTGTGTCTCATACATGTCTTCTGTCACTGCAGTTTCTGTCTCAGAGGATGTGACGCAAAAGCGAAGTCCCCCCCCAGAGACTCTGAAATGTAAGCTGAATACGTCAGCAGATGCTCATAAAACAAAATCTGCTTCCTCACCTGAAGGTGGTAAGCCTAAAGTCACCCACTCTCCTGACTCCATAAAGTCAAAGGCTGCTTACACAAACAGTCAAGCTCCCAGTGAAAGAAGACTGGCAAACAAGATAGATCATGAGTTATCAAGATGTACTTTTCATCCAGTCCCTACTCGAGGTGGTAGTGCCTTGGAAACTACAAAGAGCCCTCTTATCATTGATAAGAATGAGCACTTCACAGTTTATAGGGATCCTGCACTCATTGGGTCAGAAGCAGGAGCTAATCACCTGTCACCTTTCTTGAGCCAGCATCCATTCCCTCTTCACTCCTCATCCCATAGAGCCTGTTTGAACCCAGGCACCCATCACCCCGCCTTAACTCCTGCCCCCCACTTATTGGCTGGTTCATCTGGTCAGACTCCATTGCCTAGTATCAGTACTCACCCTCTCACTAGTGGTCCGCACCATTCTGTCCATCATCCCCATTTACTTCCCACTGTCTTACCTGGAGTGCCTACCGCCTCCTTACTTGGGGGCCACCCGCGCCTGGAGAGTGCCCATGCCAGCAGCTTGAGCCACTTAGCCCTAGCACACCAGCAGCAGCTACTGCAGCACCAGTCACCCCATCTTCTTGGACAAGCCCATCCTTCTGCTTCATATAATCAGCTTGGACTTTATCCAATTATTTGGCAATATCCAAATGGAACACACGCATACTCAGGCCTTGGTCTGCCTTCTTCTAAGTGGGTTCACCCAGAAAATGCGGTCAGTGCAGAGGCTTCATTAAGGAGGGTAAGTGACACTGCTGTTTTTCCGATGTCATTACTCATCTGGTTATTTTTGCACATATTAACCTTAAAGTGTGTATGGAAATCTCAGGAAAACCCTACTTATATGAAAAGAAGCAAACTTACTATGTAAGCTGGTTAGTGTTTTGATGTGTATTAAATTTTCCTTTAAATCCAGGTATGGCTGTGTAAGCCCTTTGTGTCTGAAGGTTGTCCAAGGGTAGACTGCTAGTATTTGGGGAAGTTGCAGCTTTCTAACAGTATTGCTGACATTGGTACAAGAAGTCCTATCCTTTCATGGTTCATGTGCTTTCTGTAGCAAATTCGTTTAGCACTAAAAATGTCTTATAAGGGCAATACCAGACTCAGTATAAAAAGGGAGAGAAATGGTTGTCATTGTTAAATTTCCAAGAGACAACCTTAGCCTTTCTGCTGCCCACTGCAGTCGTCAGGCATTCGGGAAGGTTCTCAAAGCACCTTGTCTGCGTGTTTGTGTCACTTAACATTTAACATTAAGGTGACCATCTGAAGTCACGTCTTGTGCATAGTGCGATAGTGCCAAGCATTGTCGGGCAGCAGAGCTTTCTCATGTTGTAAATTGATAGAGGCCAGGCATGATGGCTTATACCTATTATCCCAGCACTTGGCAGAGAGAGTCCAGCCTGATATACATTGGGTGACCTCCCCCCCCCAAAAAAAAAATCACACCCCAAACTAACCATTGGGAAGTTAATTCCCTCAGCCCCTGACAACTAATGGTTCTCCTTTCCATTGCTGTGGTTCTCACTGTTCCACGTGCTTCATATGAATAGACTCACTCAGCACCTCTTTTACTGGTGCTTCCTTTGTTGAGTGTGTCCTTGCAGTTCATACATGTGCCCTTGAGACTAGGTTTTCTTACTTAAGACTGCATTTCATTTCACTATGTAGGTAGATAGGTACACGTCACATACATATAGTTTAGTATGCACACATGCATGTATGCATTTATTTACTTATTTCTGTAGTGCTTGGAATTATGATCCAGGTATCAAACAGGAGAGCATCACTCTTCCACTATGCCTTTTTTTTTTTTTTTTTTTTTTTTTTTTTTTTTTTTGAGGTAGAGACCCTCTCTATCCCAGACTGACCTGGAATTCCCTATGTAGTCACAGGGAAGCTTTGAACTCATGGTGATCCTCATACCTCTGTCCCCCCAGTGCTGGGATTAAAGGTGTGTGCCACCATGCCTGGCTATTTTTTTGAGGTAGGGTTTCACTCTAGCCCAGGCTGACCTGGAATTCCCTACGTAGTCTCAGGGTGGCCTCGAACTCACTGCAGTTCTCCTACCTCTGCCCTCCCAAGTGCTGGGATTAGTGTGCGCCACCATACCTGGGTCTGCATTCTTGTTTTTTTTGTTCTTTTTTTTTTTTTCTTTTTCTTTTTGTTTTGTTTTTTGTTTGTTTTTTGAGGCAGGGTCTCACTCTAGCTCAGGCTGACCTACAATTAACTACGTAGTCTCAGGGTGGCCTTGAACTCATGGCATTCCTCCTACCTCTGCCTCCCAGGTGCTGAGATTAAAGTCACCACCACCACATCCGGCTATATTCATTTTTTGTTAGTGTTCCTGAGTTACTTTCACCTTAATAAATAATGCTGGTGGCCTGGAGAGATGGCTTAGCAGTTAAGGCACTTGCCCGTGAAGCATAAGGACCACTGTTCAATCTCTCTCCAGATCCCACATTAGCCAGATGCAAGAAGGTGAGCCAAGAGCAAGGTCACACATGCCCACTAGGTGGTGCAAGCATCTGGAGTTCGATTTCAGTGGCTGAGGCCCTGACATGCCAGCTTGCCTGCCCTCCTTCCCTCCCTCCCCCCCCTCAAAAGAAAGAATAGTGCTAGCAGTAAAGATGGTGTGTGTGTGTGTGTGTGTGTTTGTTTGAGGTAGGGTCTCACTCAAGGCCAGGCTGACCAGTAATTCACTTTGTAATCTCAGTACCCTTGAACTCACAGCGATCCTCCTACCTCTGCCTCCCGTGTGCTCATTTTCTTCAAGAATAGTAACTGCTTACATATAGCATAAATACCATGATATGCAGGGATAGTGGTCATCATGCCAAACGCTTGTCAGAGAAGCTACACTAGTTTGGGTAACAGTGATGACATACTAAACCAAGGCTAGGAATTCCAAGTTTAACACGTGATGTTGGTAATAAAGGACATAGTGATTAATAAGACAAGATAGAGCTCTAATTATCTTTAAGGGCTTTTCCTGTGGTTTATTCCTACCAATTCCTCTTTAACTCTGGCCTCTAATAAAAGCAACAGTGGCCGGGCATGGTGGTGCACACCTTTAATCCCAGTACTGGGGAGGCAGAGGTAAGAGGATTGCTGTGAGTTCAAGGCCACCCTAAGAGACTACAGTGTGATTTCCTGGTCAGCCTGGGCTAGAGTGAGACCCTACCTCGAAAACTCCCCCAAAAGAAAAGTAACAATGATTGCTAATACATACATACATATATACATATATATATATGTATGTGTATATGTATATGTTATTTTGTCACGAATATTGCCATGTTTGTCAAGGTCTCAGTTATAGCATTGGGCTTCTATTAATCACAGTTGTCCTCCTGCCTTCCCTTGAAAGGTAATGAGTCATAGGATAGAAATTTTTTTTATTTTTTACTTACTTATTTTTATTAGTTTTCTATTCTGCAAGTACAGGCAGTTTGATACCATTATTAGGTTCATCTGTGACCTACCCCTCCCCATTGGCCCCTCCTTGTTGAGGTATATGGGTCGTTCATTGTGGAGTTACCCCACAGTTACTGGTACAATAAATGTCTCTGCATATCATGACCCAACATGTGGCTCTGACATTCTTTCCGCCCCCTCTTCTGCAAAATTTCCCTGAGCCATGTTGGGTTCATTTTTGGTTTGCTTCAGTGATGAGGTGTTGGGGGCCTCTGAGGCTCTGGCTCTCTGATTTCGTAGGCGTTGATTTAAATGTGTAGCCCAGGCTGGCCTCGAACTCCTGATCCTCCTGCCTCTGCCTCTTCAGCAAATTCTTACCGGCGTGCACCACCACCACCGGCAGGATAGAAAAATTTTGTAATCATTTTATTAACTATGTGACTTAGCATATAGGTCACTGCCAACATGTGCGGGTTAATTTATAAAACAGGCATCATATTGACATAGAACAAAATTTGTTTTACTTCCGTATCTCCAAGCTTAATGGTTCAATTTTTTATTAGATTATAAACTACAGTGAAGTAGATTTAGGCCTTGAAAATGTTATGGTCTTGAATTGAAATTTGAACTATTTGGGGCTAGAGAGATGACTCAGTGATTAAGGCAATTGTCTGCAGAGCATAAAGATACAGGTTGGATTACCCAGTACCCACATAAAGCCAGATACACAGTGGCACATGCATTTGGAATTCATTTGTAGTGGCTGGAGGCCCGGACATGCCCATTTTCTGTCCTTTCTCTTTCTGCTTACAAATAAATAAAAATGTAAAAAAAAAAAATTTTTTTTAATTCCAAAAACTGGCAAGTCCACTTATAGTCTCACATTCGGGTAGAGTAATAGTCTATGAGTGATACTGTGTTTTAGTGTGCGCAGCGGGCATTCTTGGGTGCTTAGAACCAGGAAGTCATAAAGGTATTCTGGATTACATATTTACATTGAGCTAATGGCACAGATTTCAAGATCTGCTTTTAGAAAAGGCATAAATCACGGTTTTAATATTGATTAGTTTTATGCACAATGCAGGAAATATGTTATTAATGATGATTAAATAATTGACTATTTAATAAGTTCATTTAGAAACTCAGATTTCATAAATATACCACAAATCAAAGTTTCCCATGACACTCAGTACTGAACATAGCTCCATTCCACCAGGCTTAGCTGAAGAGTCTAGCTTTTCCTATTAACTAAAGTCTAGGTCCTTTTTTTTTTTTTTTTTAATAGAACTCTCCCAGTCCTTGGTTACATCAGCCCACTCCTGTGACCTCAGCAGATAGTATGGGACTGCTTAGTCACATTCCCGTCAGACCTTCCAGTGCAGAGCCTCATCGACCTCACAAGGTCGCAGCCCATTCCAGCCCTCCAGTGACACAGACCGCAGTAGACCACCACAAAGAGTAAGTTTACGTGCATGAAAACTTAACTTAGCCTGTTGGTAGTTTTTCTTAATTTACCTTTCGAATGGTTAATTTAAAAGTTAAACTATGCTTTGAAATGCTGCTCTTTTTATTTTTAGCTTTCTGAGGCACCCTAGCCTAGAACTCATGGCAGCCCCCATGCCAGATTCTCCCAAGTGGTAGCATTCTAAGCCTCAGCCATACTATACTTGGTTCTGTTCTTTTTTATACTGCTGACCTACTTCTGATTTACTTAATAATTTATAATGCATGCAAAGATAGATGTACTTTACTTTGATATTGAGTAAATTTGCCTAACTTCTGTGTATAAGAAACCTTATGGAAATCTGTGTACTCTCTCTAGAGAAGCTGAGAGGAAAGCTTTCACTGAACCGGTGCGCTCTGCTGCGTCCACGTCAACAAAAAGTGACCTAGGTCTTCACAGGTCACAGACTGGAAAAGATTGTCATCTACACAGGCATTTTTTGGACCCAACCTTAAATCAGTTGCCAAGGCCACTGCAGGAGACAGGAGAGAGGTTAAACAAATACAAGGAGGAACATCGTCGGATTCTTCAAGAAAGTATTGATGTTGCTCCCTTTACAACTAAAATCAAGGGTCTTGAGTGCGAGAGAGAGAATTACTCCAGAGCAGTAGCGTTGTCATCGAGTCCTAAAAGCCATGCCATCAAACAAGATAAAGATGTGGAACGCTCAGTGTCAGAGCTGTATAAAATGAAGCACTCGGTGCCTCAGAGTTTGCCCCAGAGTAACTACTTCACAACGCTGTCCAATAGTGTGGTTAACGAGCCACCAAGGTCATACCCATCCAAAGAGGCTTCCAGTGTTTACACTGACAAGCAGAGCAACAGTCTTTGTGCAGCAGCTGACCCTCAACCTCTGACTCCGTTTACACCGTCGCTTTCAAAGCCCCCACCTTTGATTAAACACCAGCCAGAAAGCGAAGGGCTAGTGGGCAAGATGCCAGAGCACCCTCCCCATTTGCCTGCACCCCACTCAGCCACGGCCTTCAGAAGTGACTGCAGGAGTCCTACCCACATGACGGTGTCTTCTACCAACACGCTCCGCAGCATGCCCGCTTTGCACAGAGCACCAGTGTTCCACCCTCCAATCCACCACAGCTCAGAGAGGAAGGAAAGCAGCTACAGCAGCCTCTCCCCTCCGACGTTGACCCCAGTGATGCCAGTGAGTGCTGGCGGGAAAGCTCTAGAGTCTCAGAAGCCCCCGACTCTGATTCCCGAACCAAAAGATTCTCAGGCAGGTTTTAAGACTTCTTCGGAACAGAGTCTGGCAGCAATGTGGAGATCCAATAATAGCCTCAGCAAAGAGAAGGCTGAGTGGCATGCGGAGAAAAGCAGTGGAAAGGCGCAGGCTGCTGTGGCATCTGTCATTGTGCGTCCCCCATCTAGTGCAAAAACGGATGGTGTGTCAGCTATGCCAGTAGCTTCCAAAGATCGAGTTTGTCAAAGATCTTCAACTGGGACAAGTAAAACAGATTACCTCAAACCAGGGGAAGCTGGAGAGACTGGAAGGATCATTCTGCCAAATGTGCATTTGGACAGTGCTCATGTGAAATCTGAGGCAAGCGTTGAAGCTCTCCCTCAGGGAAGTGCCCCCATTCCTGTCACGTCTGCTGTGAGTGCAGCTTGTACTTCGAAGACCGAGGAGCTGGCCTCTGCTGCCTTGAGCACCAGCGTGTCCCGCCGTGCCAGCTCAGAAGCAGAGCACTCTTTACCTCGCGCCGCTGTGCCCTTGGCCTCTTCAGAGTGCTCTTCTACAGAGAGCCATCGTCAGTCAGTGGCTGAATCCCAGGAATGCAAGCTCCACACCACAGTTCCAGGTACTCTAGCCTGGAGTAAGGCAAGAAGTGCTCTGCAGCCCAGCTCCGGCTCCCCAGGCACAACAGAGTTTGTCCATCTAAAAAAGCACAAGGCAGCATTGGCTGCAGCTCAGTATAAAAGTAGCAATGTCAGTGAGACTGAACTGAATGCTGTGAAGAGTCAGACAGCTGCAGTCTCTCTTCCTCTGGATAGCACTGTGCTCTGTAGTACAAATAACAAAGCAAACTCTGTAGGAAACGGGCAAGTCTCCCAGTCAAGTCAGCCAAACTACCACACTAAACTGAAAAAGGCCTGGCTCACCAGACACTCAGAGGAAGATAAAAATACTAGTAAGGTAGAAACTCCAGGAAATTCGGTATCAGAAATGATTAAGCCATGTTCTGTCAACTTAATAGCCTCTACATCTAACGACATACAAAATAGCATAGACAGTAAAATCACAGCTGATAAATATGTAAGAGATGATATCATCAGTAGGAGAAAAACCAAGAGAACTTATGAATCTGAAAGTGGAGACTCAGATGAAAGTGAAGGCAAGTCAGAGCAAAGGACTAAAAGGCAACCTAAGCCAACCTACAAAAAGAAGCAGAATGACTTGCAGAAGAGAAAAGGGGAAGTGGAAGAAGATTTGAAACCCAATGGCGTACTCAGCAGGAGTGCCAAGGACAAAAGCAAGCTGAAGTTGCAGGCCAGCACTAGTGGTGAGTGAGCCTCTGAGAGAGCCTCTGAGACACCATGGGGAGTGACTGGAAACCAAGGACAGGACACAGACTGCAAGGCTAGCGTGTGCTCTAGGATATGTCAGTACAGCCTGATACTCTTTAATACTCTTTAAAGCTACGCCACTAGTATTTGAGAGTAGATATGCTCAAAAATTTTTAACAGGCAAAATTTAAACCACATAAAAAATTTTGGTGTTCCTCCTGGTCTCAAGATTCTTCTTGCTATGCAGATGACTAATTACTTTAGGCCATGATTTCTACTTCTTAAGCTTATGTTAATAAACATTATGGAGAAATGATAGAAAATTTAATAGTTTTTAATATTTCTTTAAAAATACTGTATTATTATTTATTTGAGGAAGAAAGAAGCAGAGACAAATGGGCTGCTAAGGCCTCCTGCTGCTGAAAACAAAGTCCAGACGCATGTGCTGCCTTGTGCATCTGGCTTACGTGGTTCGTAGGGAATTGAACCTGGCTCCCTTGGCTTTGGAGGATAGCAACATAACTGTTAAGCACACTCTCTAGCCAAAGTTTGATATTTTTGTCTACAAGCATTAGACTGTATTTGATGTTTTCCCCCCCCCCTTCTTCACACATTTTAGAGAAGAGGGTTTTACTGTGTTGCCAAGGATTTCCCTAACATCTGGCTTAGTTCTGCTTTCAGTTCTTCCTCCTCAGTCTCTGGAGTGGAGTAGCAGGGACTAGAAGTGTATGCCTCTGGGCCCAGCTCAATGGGGGTTTTAAATATATATATTAATTATTTATATATTATTTCCTTACATATACATATATTATTTGGAAGTAGAGAAAGGGAAAGGGAGACTGAATGAATGGATGAGCCAGGGCCTCTAGCCACTGCAAACAAACTCCAGATGCATGTGGCACTTTGTGCATGTGGCTTTATGTGGGTACTGGGGAATCAAACCCATGCTGTCAGACTTGCAAACAAGCACTTTTAACCGCTGAGCCATCTCTCCAGCCCTTTTTTGTTTTCCTTTTTTCTAGGTAGGGTCTCAGGCTATCCTTGATCTTATGACCATCCTCCTGCCTCTGCCTCCTGAGTACTGGGATTTAAAGGTATATGCCAGCCAGGCCTGTCTTTGCCTTTTATTAGGAAAATTCATCAGTAAAGGTATTCAAATTAGTATTATAGACTTTTCCTCCTTTTCTTAAAAACTCCTTTGTTTTTCTAAAAGATACTGCTGCTGTTGGTGTAAAATGGGAGGGTATAATAGCAAGGAAAGCATGTTTTGTATACAGGGGAGTGTTTATGCACATGCACACTTGGTGTTAGTCTCCAAGGTAGTCTCACTCTGTAGCCCATGTTGCTCCTTCTGCCTCAGCTTCCCAAGTGCAGAGATGTTTGATGTGAGTAACCACACCTGGCCAGGACTTTTATTCCAAGATGAGCAGAGTGTGAACAGTTGTAATGATTACAGCCTTATGAATAATAAGTAAACATTTGAGTTAAGCAGAATTTTTTCTCCAGGTCTGTGTTTGCAGCTCCTTGGCTCAGTTGTTTGGAGCGTGTGAACACGTAAAAATGAAGGCTGCTGTCGTGGAAGCATTGTCTTGTCTTGTTGTCACTGTACTGTCTTGGTTATGTCACTGTCCTAATTTCACCCCCGGGAATGTAAGTGTCTATATTGCATGGTCTTGCTAATAATTTCCTACTGGTTTACAGCTGGTGTCCCTCGGTCGGTGTTAAAAGACTGGCGAAAAGTCAAGAAGCTGAAGCAAACCGGAGAGTCCTTCTTACAGGATGACTCCTGCTGTGAGATCGGGCCCAATTTACAGAAGTGCCGCGAGTGTAGACTTGTCCGCAGTAAGAAGGGAGAGGAGCCAGCTCACTCACCAGTGTTCTGTAGATTTTATTATTTCAGGCGGTGAGTGAAAATAAAAAAAAATGCATGGGGGCTGGAAAGATGGAACAGTGGCTAAAGGCACTTGCTTGCAAAGCCCACCGGCTTGGGTTCAATTCCCTAGTACCCACATAAAACTAGAGGCACAGTAAGGTGCATGCATCTGAAGTTCATTTGCAGGAGAAGAAAAAGCCCTAGTGTGCCCCTTCTCTCTCCCCCCCCCCCAATTAAAGAAAAAAAATTAAATGGAGATGGTGTGAAACTTGTCAGTGAGCTGGGCATGGTGGTGCACGCCTTTAACCCCAGCACTTGGGAGGCAGAAGTAGGAGGATCCCGGTGAGTTTGAGGCCACCCTCAGACTACATAGTGAATTCCAGGTCAGCTTGGGCAAGAGGGAACCCTTACCTCAAAAAATCAAAAAAATGGCCAAGAAAATGTTAGCCCCCACGTATCCCCAAAAATGGCAAGGAAACAACCAGTTCTTTATTAGAGAATTTATTTTTTTTAAAATACCATTTATTAGAGAGAGATAGGTAAAGAGAGGGAGAGAATGGGTGCACCAGGGCCTCCAGCCACTGCAAACGAACTCCAGACACGTGCGCCTCTTGTGCATCTGGCTTACGTGGGTGCTGAGGAATTGAACCTTGGTCCTTTTAACTGCTGAGCTATCTTCCTAGCCTCTCAGTAGAGATTTCTAAGAAATAATGTATTAGTAAGAACAGATTGTGATCTATTCTTTTTTATTTCATAGTCTTGGTAACCAGCAGTCCCCAAACACAGGCAACTTTAGGGAATAGTTACACATGTGAGTAAGAGGTAGAAAAGAAAGGAAAGGATAAGAAAATCTACAAAAAGCTTGAATGAAGGAAATGTTCAGGTAAAAATAAATAAAACAGGTTTAAGATGGTTGTTCATGACAAGAAGAAAGTTTTGGTTTTAAAAAGAGAAAGGAGAGCCAGACACGGTGGCCCATGCCTTCCTCCCAGCACTCAGGCCTGAGTAGGATTCCCCTGAGTTTGAGGCCAGCCACTGTTAAAGAGTGAGTTTCAGGTCAGCCTGTGATAGAGTGAGACCCTGCCAAGTCTGGGGGGAGGGAAGAGGGGATGGTAGGAGGCTATTCTAGGCTAAATGCAAGTTTGAGGCCAGCCTGGAATTCATGAAACCCTGGGGAAGGGTGTTTTGGGGTAAAAGAAATTTTTTTGGTGTTGTCCCTTTAAAAAATAATACTGATTTATAATAAACTTAATGTGCCCCATGGGAGAGTGGTCTAAGTACTCAAGGAATAATGCCAGCTGCTAAGAGAGTAGCCATTTTGCTTTTTGTTTAATATCAGAAAAGTTTCATGCATTGTCTTTTAAGTCATTATAAATAAAGTATCTGTGCTCTTAACTTTTTTAACTTCCTACCTAATAAAAATCCTAAGGTGATTACAGCCATTTTTAACTTTGCTAATTTCCACATTAAGTCTGGATATAAAATAGTATTCCAAGCATGGTGGTACATGCCTATAATCCCAGCAATCTGGGATACTGATGTAGAGTTGTGAGTGCAAGGCCAGCCTAGGTTATGAAATGAGGTAAATAAATAAAATACAAGTACTGTTCTGGATAATCCTGGACACACATTTTTGTATCTACTCTGCTGTTTATCACTTAGTTGGGCAGTCTCCAGTAGTTTCTGTTTTATTGTAGTTGCTGAATAATAACTACTGTTGCCATCCTAAAGGTACCCGAGGGCCTTGTGCATGCCAGTCTAGCAATGTACCACTGAGCTGTAGCCCAACCCTAATTTCTTGAAATAACCAAAAATTGGTATTGCTTATTGCCATTAGAGCATTTTGTAATGGATTAATAATTACAGCATGTATGAGGAGCTATTTTGTTTTTAAATTATAACTTTCTATAATTTAGTGTGACTGTAAAATTAATTCCTAAGTATCTAACACTTTTATGTTTTAATGTTTCAGATTGTCATTTAGTAAAAATGGAGTGGTTAGGATAGATGGTTTCTCTTCTCCTGACCAATACGATGATGAAGCCGTGAGCTTATGGACACATGAAAATCACGAAGATGATGAGCTAGACGTAGAAACCTCTAAATATATCTTGGATATAATAGGTGATAAGTTCTGTCAATTAGTAACATCTGAAAAGACAGCTTTGTCCTGGGTGAAAAAGGATGGTAAGGAAGTTAAATAACATGCACTGTCAACATTTCATTTAAAAGTTCTCTTTGACTAATTGTATCTGCGAAATAATTTCCTTGTCTTTAATCCATTTTCTAATTACGATAATGCCACTTTTTAATGTGCTTAAGGTAGAGGTGTTTGACTTTTGAGACTGGCTGGGTTAGTTCTTTGTGAAATCACAGTAACATCGTCTTATACTTGCTGCTGCAGCATTAATGTGCTAAAAGTTCTTTAGATGCGAAGTTGTGAAATTTTATCACTTTACATATAAATGTATAAGGACATAATCCATTCTGGTTGTTTTTATCTGAATCTCAAGTTGTGCTTTGTTTGTGCAAGCTCTGCCCACCAGTCTTTGTGAGAGTCAGGTGCATCACGTAGAAGAGAAGTACTCCATACGTTTGCATACAAAGTAGTTATGTTACGTATATTGCTAAGGAAACCCAAGTGCCTAAGCTGTACTTTGTGAAATTGTTGCTTTGTTCCCAGAGCCTATATGGCAATGATTAAAGGCAGCTCTGATGACCTAACTGAAGGGGATATCTCTGCTCCTGCCACCTACTGGGAGAGGCTTAAGCACAGCAGCACCCCCACCTGCTGTGTCCTCATAACCAGACAAGAGACCCGGTGTCAATGACAAACCTTTTCTGTGCTGCTTAGGATTACTTCTCAGTGGTCTAGAGAAACATGCTAATTGTGGTGGCCCATGCCTCGAGACTCAGTACTTGGTAGTAGAGGCAGAGGCATAAGAACTCTGTAGTCATTCTGTGCTGCATAGTGAGGCCCTGTTTCAAGTAGAGAAGAAATCTGCCATTGTTTGTAAGTTAAGATAGCCTTAGAAATAGATGGTTTGCCATCACATTTTCAGTTTTGCTGTATTTCAGCCAGAAGCACACAAGACAGAGCATGCTTGCTGCTTGCGTTTTCATTTTCCTTCTCTGTGTTTCAGCCAAAATTGCCTGGAAAAGAGCAGTACGAGGAGTGCGGGAGATGTGTGACGCATGTGAGGCGACGCTGTTCAACATTCACTGGGTCTGCCAGAAGTGTGGATTTGTGGTTTGTCTGGACTGCTACAAGGCCAAAGAGAGGAAGAGCTCTAGAGGTGGGCTCACAACTGAGATAGAAAATTGCTCTGCTGCCTGGGTGCTCTTTAGGGTCTTTATCTCACACCTCGATGCTCCCTCCTTACCACCCTTGATCTTAAATGTGTTACATTTGTTTTTAAGAAAAGGAATCACCACAGTTTATTAATATGTAAACTTTTTTAGAATTCAACTGCATCTATATATCTTAGCATAATAGTATGTCCACTCTCTTAGACCAAAACTTTCTCAGTGTAGACCAAATTTAGGTTAGTCCTTCTTGCATTCGGGTTCTACTTTCTAGGACCCTGATTTCCTTCTAGAGTCTTAATTTGACTGTCATTCATACACGTCACAATTGAATACTTACTAGTATGAATTGATTTTCTACATATTGTTTATGAAATTTAAATAAAATTGTTTAGGAATATATACAAACTTCCCTCTGTATGTTAAAGAGGAAGAATTTTTTTTTAAGTAGTCTCTTGCTGTAGCCCAAGCTGACTTGGAATTCACTCTGTAGTCTCAGACTGACGTTGAACTCAGCGATCCTCCTACTTTTACTAGGGTTAAAGACATGAGCCACCACGTCCGGCTCTTTTATAACAGGGAAAGAGAATATGAGAATGGATGAATGAGAATGGGCGCACCAGGTCCTGTAGCCACTGCAAACCAGCTCCACATGCATGTACTACTTTGTGCATTTGGCTTTATGTGGGTACTAGGGAATCGAACTCAGTTGGCTTTGCAGCCAAGTGCTTTTAACTGCTGTGCTGTCTCCCCAGCCCATCTTTTCTAGTTTTTTTTAAGAGGTAATTATAACTGTTAAGCTCTTTACATTGGCCATCATTTGTATACTTGAAGCTATATTACCTTACAGATAAAGAATTGTACGCTTGGATGAAGTGTGTGAAAGGACAGCCTCATGATCACAAGCATTTAATGCCAACTCAAATCATACCTGGTTCTGGTAAGTATAAATGTTATTTAAGAATGCCGGGGGGGGGGGGGGTTGGGCTGCCACCAGAATCTCGGCGAGTCCTTGTTGCTGCTGCTTCCTTAACCTTCTGCCATGGGAAACCTACAAGCTGGTGCTGATCTGGCACGGTGAGAGCGCCTGGAACCTGGAGAACTGCTTCAGCGGCTGGTACGATGCCAACCTGAGCCCCCCACGGGCCACGAGGAGGCGAAGCGCGGAGGGCAGGCGCTGCGAGATGCTGGCTATGAATTTGACATCGGCTTTACCTCAGCGCAGAAAAGAGTAGTCTGAATTGCACAGTGCTGGATGCCATTGACCAGATGTGGCCTGTAGTGAGGACTTGGCGGCTCAATGAGCGGCATTATGGGGGTTTGACTGGTCTCAATAAAGCAGAAACTGCTGCCAAGCATGGTGAGGCCCAGGTAAAGATCTGGAGGTGCTCCTATGATGCCCCACCACCACCAATGGAGCCTGACCACCCCTTCTACAGCAATATCAGTAAGGATCGCAGGCATGCAGAGGACCAGCTACCCTCCTGCGAGGGTCTGAAGGACACGATTGCCAGAGCACTGCCTTTCTGGAATGAAGAAATTGTTCCCCAGATCAAGGAAGGGAAAAGAGTCCTGATTGCAGCCCATGGCAACAGCCTTCGGGGCATTGTCAAGCAGCTGGAGGGTCTCTCTGAAGAGGCCATCATGGAGCTGAACCTGCCACCTGGGATTCCCATTGTCTATGAACTGGACAAGAACTTGAAGCCCATGCAGTTCCTGCGGGATGAAGAGACCATGCGTAAAGCCATGGAAGCTGTGGCCGCCCAGGGCAAGGCCAAGAAGTGATGGCCAGCTAGCTGACTACGACCCCAAGGAACAACCCCCCTGTCCCCATGCCCCGTGTCTCTCTCCCTAACACCTGTCACACTGACTACGTCTTTAGGATCTTAAGTTGTAGCTGCACATGGGGACCGGTGGCTTCCATTTCCATCTTGGTGCTTTGTCTCCTGCACCCACTCCCTCCATAGAATCTCGTCAGAATAGCACCTCTGGGTGCGGGTCCCTGGTCCAAGCCCAGGCAATGCTGCTCTTACCCAGCAGAGTTGAGGGAGTGGTTCTAGTTCTTCTAGTGCTTTTTACTAAGGACCTGCCTGGGAACTTGGTCAGGGAGGAGCCATGCTGAGGCACGACCAACGAGAAGCCACAATCCAGTTTTGTTCCTAGAGCCTGTTCTGCATTCTTCTACAGTAAGGTCTGGGGGCTCTAGTCATTCCAGTGGAATATGAATGTAGCCTGCATGGTGATTTTGAGAAAACAACTATTTCCTTCCTGACCCCAGAACATTGGGATCAGTCTTGAACTGAGTTCATGCATTACTTTAGTTTGAGAAAATACATACATATACACACACACATCTATAAATAATGCCACACAAAAACCCTTCTGGGGTGTCTAGTGGTGGTTGAAATCGTCCCATGTGGAAATGAAAATAAGCCATTTCTCATACCATCATGGAGTAAGCTCTGTGGCCATGAAGAGGCGGGGCAAAGGCACTGCTGCCGTGTGTCTTAGAAGCCCTCCTCCGCCTTGCTTGTGGCAGTGAGATGAAACGCCCCTTGATCATGTCTACGTGTGTGCATTTCACCATGCCTCATTTCTGAATCATGTTCCAGTTACCTGGTCCTGCCACGTGGGTTCAGTTCTCATTTTGGGCATAACTACTAAATCTTTTCCAGAGCAGTATAATAAAGGAGTGATGTGCAATTACCCCCCCCCCCCAAAAAAAAAAAAAAACAATGCCTAAAGGAGCCAGGCGTGGTGGCGCATGCCTTTAATCTTTAATCCCAGCACTCGGAAGGCAGAGGTAGGAGGATTGCCATGAGTTCGAGGCTACCCTGAGACTACATAATGAATTCCAGGTGGGCCGGTGCCAGAGTGAGACCCTGCCTCAGGGCAGGGGGAGGAATGCCTAAAGAAATGGATCATTTAGGGGGTGTATTAGTGCTGTGCCCCTGTAATCTAGTGCTTGGGAATGTGAGGCACAAAGATTGTTCTGTTTGAAGCCAACTTTGTTTATAAACATAGCAAGAAGTAGCTAGGTATGTAATAGAATGGAGACATAGAAGTAATTCAGCCAGTAATTGAATTGATTTTCCCATAATGATTGGAAATATTCCATCTAGCAATGCTAGGAAAACAGTCTTAGACTCTGAAGAAAACTGTATAAACCATTTCAGAAGAGCAAAATAAAAGTATATAAAGTCATTGGGTTTACAGTAGGTGAAAGTTTTCTAAGATTGTTGCTTAAGTGTACCAAAGTTCTTTTATTTATACTTATCTGAGAGGGAGAGAGAGGGAAAGAGAATGGACATGCCAAGGCCTCTAATCGCTGCACATGAACTCCAGACACATGCCACGTTATGTGTCTGGCTTATGTGGGTCCTGGGGAATCAAACCTGGGTCCTTTGGCCTTGCAGGCAAATACCTTAACTGCTATGTAATCTCTCTAGCTCACCATACTGAAATTTTAGTAATAGAATAAAAGGAGAATGTCAGTTTGATTTGGTGCTAGCTAGTTCTTTGTTGGAAAAGGGATAATACTGGGGGGGGGGGGTACTGGAAGACAATTACAAGATCACAAGAAATCCTGCACTGGTAAGAACACTTTTGTATTCTTACCAACTTGTAACTGTCTTTTCATTTTATTTTATTAGAGGCAGAGAGAGAATGGGCACACCAGGGCCTCTAGCCACTGCAAATAAACTCCAGATGCATACACCACCATGTGAATCTGGCTTACATGGGGCCTGGAGAATCAAACCTGGGTCCTTAGGCTTCTCAGACAAGCGCCTTAACCACTGAGACATCTCTCCAGCCCTGTAGCAGTCTTTTTATTAACTGACATTTTCTTTACTTTTAGTGTTGACAGATCTTCTAGATGCCATGCACATTCTGAGAGAAAAATACGGTATTCAATCTCATTGCCACTGTGCCAACAAACCGAATTTACAGCCTGGGAATTTTCCAATGATGAATGGTGTGTCTCAGGTGAGTTTTTTTTTTTAATCTCTTTCAATAAAATGTATGGTTAAATGATGGAAGTTTAGATATTTGGATTCCAGCGTTAGGCCAGATGTGGTGTTATATGGCTGTGATGTCAGCAGTCAGGAACAGGCAGGAGGATCTAAAGTTGAACTAAGCCTTAGCTGTGATGTAATACTTTGTTTCTAAAGAAAAGCAAAGTGGGGAAGGAAAAAAGAAAAAACTGATGCAGGGCTTGTGTTTTCTTGTTTCTTTCTATCATTTCTTTTTAGCTTTGAAGAAATAATGAGTAGCAATTGTCTTCCCTGTGTAGGCTTTACAGAATGTTCTGAACCACGGTAATAAGGTTTCTTTGTGCATGCCTGAGACCCAGCCGCCGCACAGCCCTCAGAGGCCTGAGAGTGACGGCAGCTGCAGCCCTGGCAGTGATGGGAGGACAGACAGCAAGCTGACGCCTCCAGAATCCCAGTCACCACTGCACTGGTTAGCAGACCTTGCAGAGCAAAAATCCAGAGAGGAAAAGAAAGGTAAATGTTGTCACTGTCTAACCAAGAGTGTGCTTTACTGCTACGTAATTTACTTGGTTCTTTTCCTTAAATTATGTAGGTTCCAGAAAACATTTGTTATTAGGAACTAGCCTCTTCCCATGACTTAAGACTATAGCTAAATTAGTTTTGCACGGTCATTTGTGGATGGGCGTATGGATACCACCAGCGCAGTAATCTGCTACTTGGTGTATATAGTCTTACGTGTCATGTTTTTTATTTGTGCTAGCTTTACGCCTCAGATACTGAGGAAGGTCCGTTCATCTGCTCATGTTCAAGCTCCATTTCAGCTGCCTGACTCGTGTAGTTTATGTTCAGATGAATATATCATTTTATTTCCCACTATAAAATGTCTCCTTAATGTGAAGTCGGTTTAAGTTTTGTGAACTGTTTTATTTCAGAAAACACAGAATCTGCTCTTGAAAAGGAAGTGAAAGAAGAGGGAGAAGATGAGGATTCTGATTCACAGAATGGCAGGGCATCACCTCCAGTGTCCCAGAGTAACGAACAGGGCTCTACCCTGCGGGACTTACTGACCACCACCGCCGGGAAGCTGCGCGTGGGCTCTACCGACGCGGGCATTGCCTTCGCACCAGTGTATTCAATGGGTGCCCCAGTAAGTGTGAGGGCACGTCTTGACTTGCTTGTTTGTTTTTATGTTTTTTTGCACATGCTAGGTACCCTACTATTTAAATATACCTCCAGTCTCTTTGATTTTCAATGTGGGTCTTATTTTTAGAGTGAGACTTGGCTAGCTAGGAACAATCCATTACAATTGATGGGAGTGAAGTCAGGCAGTCTAGTGGTTTGCTCTCATTTGCAGTGTGACTACTTGAAAGTTGGAGTTTTCATCTTGTTCCAGGTAGAAAGTCAGGAAGGCTCTTGGAGTTGAGATGCTTGAGATGCTCCTTCTAAATATGAATGCCATATACGTATGAGAAAATAAGACTATATGGAGATGAGTAAAAAGTAACTAGAACACAGCTTAGACGTATGTAGCAGCTCTTAGAGGATATGGAGTGTCGCCTGTCCAGGCCCAACCACACTGCGGGAGAGGCAGTGCAAGAAGGGCAAGAGCAAGGGGCTGGGTGGCTGTCTGTGTCTGCAGGTTCTGCTCACCCCTCCTCTGACCACTGTCAGTGCGGGAACTCTGCTTCCAAGTACTGCCGACCTTGTAGTTTCTCCATTACCAGACTCCTGCTCCTGGCCTGTTAGAAAGTGCAGGACTCAGCCTTCAGACCACTTACATGCACACCTTCAAGCACGAGCGTTATTTGTGTTGGCT